>NC_090923.1:1300844473-1301147503 GCF_040938575.1 Ambystoma mexicanum | reverse complement strand
GAACTATCAGTGGCTTTCTCCCCGCCATTATGCAGTTTTCTTCCGTCCCTTTCCCACTGATTCCTCTGCATGGTACCACATGTGTCGCCCCTGCAATCCCCTACCCTATTTTCCACCCCAAGAAGGCGCTAGAGCCCTCCCATGGGTTAGTTATGTCTCAGGCCTCACTAGAAAACTCGGCCTCCCCCCTATGATTACACTTGAACCCAAGGACCATATGGTAGCGAAAGACTGCATCAAGCAGATATACAGGGACTGGTAGTACAAGATTACATTTTCAGAGATCGGCTTGGCTGGTGCAAAAGCGGAATACATCAAGCGGAAGCATTCGTTCGTCTGAGAAAAATATCTATCTTGTACTAATAACAAGGCTTAAAAGCAAGGTTTGGGATACTTGCATTGGAAGTGGTCGTAAGCTCCTGGGGCAAAGGTGATCTACCCTTGTGTAAAATATGCGGTTTCTGTGCAGCTTGTCCTGCATTGGCTCAGGCCCTGGGCCAACGGAAGAGCTACTCTTACTCACAAGCTGATTATTTCTGTGATTGACAAAGACCCAGGTGATAAGATCACATGACTCAGTCATGTCATGAAACAACTGAGGGCAATCAACATCACACATCTGTTTCCGCCCGCTAGCGTGTTATCCCGAGGTGAGGTCAATCTGTGGACCGCCCGTTTCTATGAGTATGTCGGCGCTATCAGAGAAAGTGATGAGCTGCTGAAACCAAAGAATAGAGGGCTAATGATCATCATGTCCCCGGGTGTACAGAAATACGTGCTATGGGCTGAATTCCTGACACACCATGTACTGATAACCAGGGCACGATTAAATTGTGTCCCACTTGGGCGGTGGTGGCTGCTTGGTCTGGGGGGGGTGGAAATCGGTCTTGCCCCCTGTGTGATGCGCCATATGAGGACCTACCCCACTTGCTACTTTTCTGTCAAGGGAGATGAAGATCTTGAGTACTTTCTGTTTATGTGCCCCCGATACAGGAACATTACGCTATAAGTGGCTATAAAAAGTACAATCTAAGGAGAGCGAAAGACTTGTGGAATTTTTCTTTTGTTATCAAAACCATGTTGACCTCCAAACTCATTTGGCCTTCTTGAAAAATGCCTGGCGCTTGCGAATGAAATGCTGTTCTATCTAACCACCCCTTTTTTCAATTTTAAATGTTGTTTTATCTGATTCTTTGATATTCCTGCTTTTATGGTGATGCTGCCGAAATAAAGACTTTACTACTACTACCTCTACTTCTTCTTTACCTCCTCACTGGGCTGCATTGCCCCTGAAAAGCCTTGGTGGAAGCTGTTGCCACCAGTTTCTTAATGCTGCTTTGCACATGTCTCTAACACCTGGTTCCATCCCCTACCTTTCATCCTCTACTTTCTTGCTTCCTGTAAGTGTTCCCTTGCTCTCTTCTCTCTGTTGCTTGATGGTATCAAGCAACAGAGCGATCAAGCCATGCAGGCTCTTCTAGTTTTCAAGCAGTAGCCAACCAGCTCCCATCAATTTCAAACCCTGCCCTGTAGGCCTTATGCAACCCCTTATGCAACCCCTTCAGAATTTTCTGTCCCCAACACTACGCTGTAGTGGAATTCAGTTACTTTTTTTTGCAGTTACTAACATTTTTACATTGTGTGGCCGGTTAGAAGGAGGCAGACAAAGTAAGTGACATTTCTATCAGAGACTTTATTTAAATAAATAGAAAAAAGGTCTATCTATCCCTAATACAAAGGGGGATTGCCCTACCTAATATAAATCTAACTGGTGCTCGTCCGTGATGTAGTCCAAATCAAATACTCCGTCCTCCGTCCAAAAATTATCCTATGCTGACCCTACCACTAATCAAAAGGGTTCACCTAACAAAAAAATAGGGGGTCCAGGATAATGACTGCCTTTTCCTGGACAGGTTTACTCAGCCAAAATAGTCTATCTTGAGAAAGTTCCTACTAACTTTCTCAGCAATCATCATTATGTTTATTTCGGAAATATAATTTACACTCCATAAAAACAGTACAAAGAACAAAATACAGAGCAATAGCATTTTATAAAAACATTACCACAAAGACACTGACAAACTCAGAAACGATCATAGCCTAGTACAAATCGGACCATATAGTACTTTTATCCTGTCATGTTTCTTAGTATACATTTTCTCATATAAAGTGCAGTTTTTAGGTATGTGAGCAAGAACCAACCCATACGAGGCGAGTCGGCCAACAAAAGATATATTAGAGCAGGCGATATTGCAAAAATCCCATTTCAACCAATAAGGGCGATAGGAAAGAGCCTCTCACTATAGGATAAGCAGGACAGAAAAGTAGCAAGTGGGGTAGGTCCTCATATGGCGCATCACACAGAGGGCAAGACCGATTTCCACCCCCCCCAGACCAAGCAGCCACCACCGCCCAAGTGGGACACAATTTAATCGTGCCCTGGTTATCAGTACATGGTGTGTCAGGAATTCAGCCCATAGCACGTATTTCTGTACACCTGGGGACATGATGATCATTAGCCCTCTATTCTTCGGTTTCAGCAGCTCATCACTTTCTCTGATAGCGCCGACATACTCATAGAAACGGGCGGTCCACAGATTGACCTCACCTCGGGATAACACACTAGCGGGCGGAAACAGATGTGTGATGTTGATTGCCCTCAGTTGTTTCATGACATGACTGAGCCATGTGATCTTATCACCTGGGTCTTTGTCAATCACAGAAATAATCAGCTTGTGAGTAAGAGTAGCTCTTACGTTGGCCCAGGGCCTGAGCCAATGCAGGACAAGCTGCACAGAAACCACATCCTCGATTGACCTGCAACCCAATTCAATATACACTCCAAAATTTGGAGCCGACGATGGCAGGCCCAGCATTTTCTTAAAGAAAAAACTATCTGCTATTTGGACACAGTCAGCATTCCCATAACCCCCCAGCTCCATGCCAAATCTAGGCCCCGAGGCCGCCTTGCCTTTATACAGTTTGCGCAGAATATCAATTGGTCTGACTTTGAACATGGTCATTGCCCTGGAGAACCCGCCAACGGCCTGCCTAAACAGTGCAGCCTGTTTGGATATATGAGCGGAGGCACAAAAACTGGCAGGAAATCTGACCCGCAGGTAATCAAAATGATCGACCCTGGGGATCACACGGCTCTTACAATACACAGCCCTGCATTTAACCTTAGGCTTTCCCTTCCAACAGACCATTATAGCTGACTTTGCCACGTTCACCACTAGATCTAACCTGTCCATAAAGGCAGCATAATCAGAGATAAGGGACTGCATGGCTCTCAGAGTGCTTGCCATCAGAGTCAACCGTATATGCCAAAACCGGGAGAGACCGCCCGCCTCGCCCTGGTACATCGGGAGAGGAGTTTAAAAGGTGTTTGTAGAGTCCATTAACATACAGGCAGAAAAGGAGAGGTGCCAGGACACAGCCCTGCTGCACCCCCAGTTCTACCTGGAAGAAACCTGTACACTGTCCATTGGCGCCACTCCTTACACTCGCCCGGGTAGATTTGTGCAGTCTGGCCAAAAGGTTCACCAGAGTCGTAGGGCAATTCAGGGACCCGAGCACCTCCCACAACAGTCGATAAATGCCAAATAGATAGTCTCTCCTTTACATATAATGGATGTGATGTTATCAAATAAAGATTAAGAACCTGCTGTGCTGTACCCAGCCCTTGCCTAAAACTCAACTGGGCCTGAGAAAGAACCTCCCTACTCGTGACCCAGTCCTCCAAGCGGGCCAAAGTGGCACTGCCCAGATTTTGTCAACAATAATCTAAGAGCGAAATGGGTCTATATGAGGAGGGAGACACCCTAGGTCCCTTTTTATAAACCGGCTGCAAAATCGCACTTGACCATGAGGTGCCCCACACGCACGGATAGCATTAAAACCCTGGGCCAAAACAGGGGCCTAGAAGTCGATGCCATGATGAACAGGTCTGCTGGGACATTGTCTGGACCCAGTGCTCGATTACAGCGTTGGTGACCTATAGCTCAGGGGCAAAGTACTTGCCTTGGAAACAAGACGACATGGTGCAACACAGGTTTGATGCCCGGGTCCGCGCATAGAAACCTCTGGGTATTAAGTGTGTTATAAATAAGCTATCATAGCTATCTTCATTTCCTCCACCGAAAAAATAATACTAGTCTCATTATCGCCAATGCCCAATCTCTCAAGACTTTCCATAGCAACTGGCCCACAGTGCCAACACCAGCCACCCCGCCTCGACCGGCACTGTATAAGGAAGAGAAATGCTTCTACCAAACCTTGTCAGGCACATTACTAACCGGGATGTCTAGATTGTATTTATATAGGGGGCTGCACTGTGCAATCTCCCAGAAATGTTTAGTATCATTGGCCCTATATGCACCCACCCAGCCGTCCCATGCTTCCGCTTCGATAGTCCTTTTCCTAGTAGCCAGAACTCTCTTATAGTGGGACCTGCCACTAATGTCATTTATGATCCCCCTGGGCAGCTTAGGATGGAGAGAAGGTACAATCTAGTTTTGGTACACTCAGAATCAAACCAGCCCAACCTCGCCGAGCCCCTGCGCTTGCCTGGAGCACTGGCAAACACAGAAGAAAGCTTAGAGAGTAATAAACCAAATTCTGCTAGGGTGTTTGCATGGTTCAAAGTCCCGGATAACAATTTCCCCAGTTCATGTGGACTTGATTCAATTGGCCGTTTCAATGAGATCTCCTGCATGTCAGGTTTACATTTAAGTCTTCGTCTGGAGGCATTCACAGACACCTCCAGAGAATACACTGGGGTAGACAGGGCAGCTTTAGTTGCCAAACAAATATATAGTTTGATAGGAAAGTGATCACTGCAGATATCGTTGACCATGCCAAACCCCACTAGGTGATTCCAGAAGTTAGCAGGAACACAAAAATAATCAATTGTGGAAACCCCAACTGATGATGATAATGTTATCTTGCCTGGGATATCTGCACTAAATCGGCCATTTACTGTGCATAGCCCCCACTCATGTAGATAGTGCCACAGGTGCTGCCCCTCCGCACAGAGCCTGTTATCCATCATAACGGTTGGGGGTATCCCTGCCACCTCATCTTTGTATTATCATACAGCAGATTACCTGGCGCACCTCCAAATTTTGCATTAAAATCCTCCCATTACCAGGCACACATTTTCTGCAGTTACCCGTGGAGTAATCTCCTCCAAGACTAAGGCGAGGACACCCAGACAGTTCCTACCATGCTGTTTGTGGGAGCTATTATAAAAGTTGACAACCAAAGTTGGCGGGGGAGGGGGATTGTAGTTTTTTATGCACCATGTTGAGGTGCACTGTTCATTGTTTTTTGAAAACCAATAAAAAATAAAAAAATAAAAAAGTTGACAACCAGCAAATAAGCCACACCTAGTCTACGGATCTTAACCACAAGTATAAAAGAAACCGGATTCCACAGGGCCACCTGCTCACTCTCCCACTGCAATTTGACAAGGACACACAGACCACCATAGTTCCGCCCACGTTTGTTACTCTCGGCCTGCACCAGGTAGGAAACCAAGCCATCCAAGTGAATTTCTTCCTGTTACCAGATCTCCTGTAACAGAACAACATCCATCTCCCCAGGTATGGACTGCGTCAGTAGACAGGCCAGCCTTGTTCTAGCACCTGCCACATTCCACAACAGTAATGACATAGACTCAGTCTCTGAGACTGCACCAGCACTCGAAGGGACTGACGAAATGCCGGGGCCCCCCCCTCCCGCGTGGCCTGGCTGGTCTGCTCCCAGGCCAAACACCTCAGTAATCCTAAACAAGAAGGCTTTTGCATCTTTCTTTTCCTGAATTGGAAATCCCAGCACCTTGTCCAAGTTGGTATTTTGGGAGGTGCATTGAGCTTAATCAAAGTAAGTGTAGACCTTGTGCTTTCATGAAGCAAACGTGAGTGGAGAAATCCTGACATTGATTATAGCAAAGCAAGTTTGATGTGGGTGGAACAGCCACGCAACAGAGGCTCGAGAGTGTCCTGCCCAAACCGCAGAGTTCGGGTGGTTTGGCATGAGGGGGCACTATGCCAGAGAGTGTCACTCTGGTCGAGGAGCAGCAGGAGTATTATAACGCAATGGTGGTTTACGAGAGAGTTTTGCTGCATGTGCAAGGGGAAAAGAAGTACGGACCCTGGAATGTTGGGAAGGTGAACATTGCTGACATTGAAATGTTGGTGGATTGGGTTCTCCCTACACCATGTTGTCCCCAGAATTGTACGGGGGGACTTCCAAAATGTCTGTGGAGTCTGCGGCGCGTCTGATATAAATCCCAGTGCCTAGGGCTAGGGTATGAGTGGGTTGAAGTCCAGCTCAAGGGGAGGCAAACTAGAGGGAAGCTCTACGTGGCACATAAGGCGGCAAGATGTGCCCTAAATAAGTGACCAAGAAGCGGTTGAGGGAGTGTTACTGGTGGCCTGGGATGGATGGTGATGTGGAAAGGGCAGTCAGGGATTGTATTCCATGTGCCTTTAGTGATAAGAGCCAGGTGGTCAGGGCACAGCCATGTATCCGGTTGTGGTTCTGGACAACATGTGTAGCAAGGTTGCTCTTGACATGATGGGGCAGCTCGATTTGCTGGGCGAGGGTGACAGGTTAATTTTTGTCTTGGTTGATTAAACATCTAGGTGGTCTTCATCCAGGTAAGGCCTTGTGACCCCATTGCTGCCCCCTAGACACCTTTGTTTTTTTGTTGTGCCCCCCTCTGCAGCCCTTGCCGCTCTGCTCTTCGCCCCCTCCATCCCTTCCCACCTTGTCCAGCTCCCGCCCTCCATCCGTGTTGATTGGCCACAAAGCCCCTTCCTTATTCAGGGAGCGTAGTAGTTTCTGTGTGTGAAAAAGCTTTATTCGGATTGATCCTTTAGCACAGAACAACAAAATCACAGTCACAATTAATATATAACAAACCACAAACAGTAAATCCACATGAAAATAAAACCATACACTTATTGAAGGAAGATAAAAATAAAAGTTAAAATAAACAACTATGGGTTGTTAACCTTGGATTTCAACCTTAAAGGAATAGTGCACTGAAATATTTTATTGTCCCGAGCGTTCGGGCATGTGGTTTTAAGCATATGTTGATAGATTGTAAAAACATTTCCTATGCACCTCACCGTAGTTTTCCTCACTTTTACACATGCGAAATCAGGCAACAGGGCGCGGCCATCTTGTGCTAATCTTATCCGTTTATCCATCGCCCTAGGTTCAAGTGCCCCTGCGGCACTAAATCATATCCCCGGCCCCTGAAGCTGACATCACCATTCCTAGCGATATTCTCTGCCTAGCATAGCCAAACGCGCCCAGTCATCACCTACGTCTTGACGTCAGTTGATGCAGAACCCGGAATATCAACACACATCCTCTCACAGCACAGCGCGCCCCAATTCTGAATACAAAATACTATTTTTAAAGGAAACCGCAATACTCTGCAATTTATAATGTGCTTTTATTACACAATAAACGCTCTGAGAACATCTGTCGATTTCCATATTCAACCACATTGGTAATTTGTTTCTTTGTTCTTGATCCACAAATGTTTATCGTGAGTCACACAGTGTTCCTTTGGGTATAAGAAGTGCATTGGACGCACCGTGAATCGCAAGGCTTCGGCATCATCTTGTTGCTAGACCACCGTAAACGATGTCAGGTTGCTCCTTGTCGCTGGTACTCCGAAAGGGCCTATGGGGTCGGGGCGATCGTCCCAAAACAGCGTGATAGAAATCCAGCCATTTAGGTGTATCTGCAACTGCCTGATGAAGAAGCCATCAATTGATATCTGGAAACTATGACATTCGCAGAATGGAAGGATGTAGCTGTGTAGAAAACATAACAGAAATGTGTCTCAGTAGCCGTTCTTTATTCTAATTGATCAATTTACCCATTAATTCTGCACCGTGTGAAAACTAATGATGAACACAAACGTGAAACAATGGAAATGCAGAGAAAACATCGTGGAATGTTGGAGTCTACGATATGCTTGAGAGGTTAGTGCTATGGAGTATGTTTAGCTCGCATTGGGATGCCGATGCGGAAGCTGCAGGAAGAATTCTAAGAACACATAGACGACATTTTAACAGAATATTAGCGTAGAATTTGGCATTGGTGGAACCTCTAGGAATCCAGACGTGGACTCCATGCATTTCGGTGCTGGACTGCCCATGTGCCCGGGACAAAGCCAAGTACGGACAGGTTGTTTTTGCGTGTTGTTACAATATGCCAAAAACAACAACCCATTACAAGGTTAGCCAGCAATACCGAACATAAAATGGAACCTTGACTCGTCCGCCTATAAACCCGTCTACAGTAAAACGTACATAATATTCAGCATTTCCATTCTCTCGGCACAACGCAGAGTGTCCATTCAGATCAACAAATTTTCATAAAATTAAATTACATGTTCCTTTGGCCAGTTTTGGAATGGTGAACCTTATTATATTTGACTGTCTTACACACCTCCCTTCATTCATTCCATTCCAAATTCTCCTTTTCTTCCAAGGACGAAAAACAATCAACCCTTCTTAGAAGTGCCTATGCTAAGTTTGCTTTTGGTGGATGTAAGCCACAAATCAAAACATACTGGGTCTCATTATGAGGTATGCCGGTAAGGCAAAAACGATGCCGGTGTGGTAATACCGGCATCGGTTACTGTCCCGTTGATTTCCGACCCGCAAACCCGATATTAGCGGAACACTAAACAACGGTGCCGCTAATAGCGGCATAGGCGCGTACACACGCCCCTTCAGGGAGCAAATACCGGCATGCCAGCAATAGGGGGTAATTCCAACCCACGCATACATGCAAATACCGGCATCGCGAAGCCGGTAATCACGGCCTGCACGATGCCGGCCATACAGGCATCTCAGACCACCCGCAAACCGCAAGAAGGATACAAGGCAGCTGCCACAGGTGCACACAATCCCCACAGGTGGAGTCAATGTAGAGTGGTCCAGTACAAAACGAGCACACCTACACACCACACCCCTTCCTACACCAAAATGCTAACACTAGCAGTTGCAATCATGGCACTGGAGGACATGCCTATACTGCTACAACTACAGCAACAACAACAACAACAACTACAGCAGCAACAACAACAACTACAGAAGCAACAACAGGCAGCACAGAGGAGACGCAGGAGGAGAAGGAGGGTGAGACAGGCCCAGCAATTACCACCAGCGCAACCACCAGTGCCTCGTAGGCAGCCACCAATCCCTCGCACCAGACCCAGCCCATTCAACCCTACCCCTGAGCAGATCCACACCCTGTACCGGTTGGACCGTGACACCATCACCACCATAGTGCACATGATACAGAACGACATTGCCAGCCACATACAAATATGCACTGCCATCCCCCCACTACTAAAGGTGGTGTCTGTGCCACACTTCCTGGCCACAGGCACCTACCAACACACAGTGGGCCAGCTGCATAGCATTTCACAACCACTATTTTCACGCATGCTGAACCAAGTGCTGGATGCCCTCCTGAAGCACGCAAGCACCCACATATCCCTACCACGGACTGCTCAGGAGATAGCCGAAACCAAAGTAGGCTCCCATGCACTGGCAGGCGTGCCCAATTTTGTCGGTGCCATCGACTGCACCCATGTGGAATTGATAGTCCCCCATGCCATAGAGGCTGTGTACCGCAATCGCAAACAATACCACTCCATCAATGTGCAAATGGTATGTGACTCCAGGAAGATCATCACCCATTGCTGCGGCCGATTTCCTGGATCAACACATGATGCCATGTTACTGGGTAAATCCATGGTACCCCATCAAATGGAGCGACATGCTGGACCACGTGCCTGGCTGCTTGGTGAGTTGCACAACCATCCCATGGCAGTGCTATGGGGTACTGCTATGTGGGGATGCATGGGGGGGGGGCAATACTGCACCTGGGTGGGAATAGCCGGTGATTGGAGAATGCATGCAGAGCCAAACACTCCTGAACTGAACCAGTCAAACGTTACATGACACTTCACTGGGCTACATATCACAAATAATGCATATCAATGAGAACAAGTAAGAGGCACAACCAGGCCACCATGGTGATGGCAAGCAATGCATGAATGAACAGGACGGCAAGTGTGGCTATGTGGGCAGTGTGACCATGCATAGTAAATAATGAACAGCATGAATTGGAGTCAAAACATTGTTGCACTACCACAGCATATCTGCCTCAGCATGCATGATTACACCCTGCATCATCTATTGAATGCCAATCAGACTACCACACCTCATGACAGTACAGATTGCACCTAGATAACATTTTTTTCATGCTTACAGGGACATGTGCATGGGCACACCAAATAGCTGGCGGCATGACTGTGCTCCTTGAATTACGGGAGTTCAGAGTGACACACACCTATTTGAATCTGCTTGCAGGTGATGGAGGATATCCCTTGAGGCCGTGGCTACACACCCCTGTGCCTAACCCGCAGAATGGCCATGAGGAGGAGTACAATCGTGTGCACACCCGTACCTGTGTTGTCATTGAGCAGACCTTTGGCCTGTCGAAGGGGCGGTTCCGCTGCCTCAGCAGGTCTGGTGGGGCACTCCTATATAGGCCTGAGAAGGTGGCAAAGATCACCATGGCCTGTGTCATGCTGCACGACATGTGCGTCCGGAGAAATGTACCATTGTCACCTGACATTGACTTGCATGGGCCGGGTGAGGATGATGACGACGGAGACGGAGGTGAAGTAGCCCCACTGCCAGTACGTGATGCACGGGATGGCCATGCTGTACGGCAAGCACGAATTCAAGTATACTTCTGAAACACCGGGACTATGAAAGACTTGTGTCAGTCAGACACTGGGACAATGTGAACATGCACACAGGGAATGTTGGGAGTTGGGCAGTGAACACCGTAACACATTAAATGGATGCACACGAAAAATAACAATGTCCAGACATGGATTTTTCTTCTCACAACTTGTGTATTTTTTAAAACTGCAAAAATGTGCCCACTCCCCCCTCCCAAACCCCCCAACAAACTCCCTCACCCACCCCACAAACCCCAGAAAATACCCCAACAAACTCCCTCACCCACCACACAAACCCCAGAAAATACCCCAACAAACTCCCTCACCCACCCCACAGATCCCAAATGTCCCCATGTGTGCAACAAACAGTGACCCATCACCAATGTAGTTATTCACACTGTCATTGCCCATACTGTTATTTCTTTGAGACTTTTGGGTCTGGGGGTGCCATGGCCGAGCGCCGTGCGCTCGTCCGCGTTAACCGCACAGGGCTCGATTGCACCGAGGTGGAAGGGGTTGTTGTAGTGGAGGTGTCTATTGTCAGTCCCATGCCTGGGCCAAGGTGTGGCCGCTGCATTTGCGGGATGTTTTGGAAGAAGGGCTTGTGTCAGTGACCCCATGCACTCCCTGAATGCACACGTAGATGCCTCCACAGCAGCTGTATTGGCTGCAATGGCCGTGGCTATGGCCCTCATGGCCTCATTCCCAGCGTCGACCTGTTGACGCATGATTTGCAGCATTGAATCTTGGCGGGCCTCTACCCTTGCCAGGCGAGCCTCGAAGGAGGTGTCGGCCGCAGGTGTACTGGTGGCTGGCAGGGTGGTGGCTGGCAGGGTGGTGGAAGGCACCTGCGTGGGGTCCTCGTCCTGGGCACTGTCCTCCTGGAAGATCCCAATGTCTGATTCTCCAAGGTCAGAGTCATGGAGACACCGATCGTCCTGGCTCTCAGACTCCGCAGGTGGGTGGGGGCTGGCAATGGGGCTTGGGGTGGGTGTTCCAGACATGATTCCAGCCTCATCATCCACCTCTGTGGACACAACGTCCGTGGTGGCTGGCGGAACGGCTCCCACTGTTGTGGGTGCCTGCTGCTGTTCTGTCGCTGCAGGTGCCCCCTGCAGGGTTGATGCCTTGCGTGGCACACTGGGTGTTGCTGCAGGCATTTTCTTGGACGGGGGGTTGGCGGTGGCCCTGGTCCCTTTACGTGCACTGGATGTACTCGCACCCCTGTCCTGTGTTCCACCTTCCTCCTCGGTGCCTGGGAGCTAGAAGAGATGCAGGTCATCAGTGATGTTGTCAAATGGCAGCTATTCAGGCATCATTTCACATCTGGTGTACTGAGGGGACATGTTGGCAATCAATGCATGGCTGGTGGCATAGCATTGGTTTGGTGTCTGTGTGGTGGGTCCCATGGGCATGGTTGGGTCATGTTGCACCTCTGTTGGGATTGGGATTTTCACTCAGCATGCGTGTGGTGCAGGGTGTGGCACTCATTATTCTATGGATGTGTTGATGTAGCCTTGGAACATGCATTGCCTTGCCTAGTCTAACTTCCACATCACTTGTGCCACATCATGTTTTGGTATACGTGGATGTGATGGTTCACTCACCTTCCTCTGTGGTAGTTGCAGCGCCGACCTCCTGGTCTCCTATTCCCTCTATGGATTCCGGGTCAATGAATGCACTTGCGGTCTCCTCCCATGCGGTGAGCTTCACAGGGGAGTGTGGGCCACCGCCTGTCGCCATTGCGGCCCTCCTGTTCTCTGCCAGGATCTTCCTGACCTGGAGGCGGAGGTCGTCCCAGCGCTTCCGGCAGTCACGTACACTCCTTGGGGTGCTCCCCACTGCCGACACCCTCTGAGCGACCTCCTGCCAGACCTGTTTTCTTTGGTTTGGGCCGCATGCTTGAGGTCTGTGCTCCTGATTGTGTCTGCATGCTGTTCGAGGGTGTTAGCAAGCATAGTGAGTTCAGCATCAGAAAAATGCTGCTTCCTCTTCCTTTGGGAGGATTTACTGTGGGCCTTCGACATCCTGCTTCAGTTGTGGCACACAACAACACGAGTGTAGTGGTGGTTATGGAGGATGGCAATGGATTGTGTTTTTAAAGATGGCCGCCGGCTCATTTCCCGTTCCTGCGCGATGACGTCATTTCCGGGTCCTTTTTTGCAACCACGGTAATACCGTGCCGGTATTACCGTGCCGGTGTTTAGTGGTTCTTATGACGCGGTTACGGAATGGGCCGTACCCGCAATGCCGGTATAGGGGGGTTCGTGGCCCGTTACCGGCATGGCGGTTTTGCCACTACCGGCATGGGGTAACGCACGTTCTCGCGCACTCGTAATCACCCGCTGTTAGCGGGTTCATACGAGCACGGACCCGCTCATTCCGGCATGCCGGTAATGAACCCGGTTTTACCGGGCAACTCGTAATGAGGCCCACTGTGTAGGATGCGTGGGTGTGCACAGCTCACAAGCAAAAATCAAACGCAGTGACCTTCACTCCCATGGGAGCGATTAGCCCTGCAGACCAACGTAGCATTTGAAATATTTTCAAAAAACAAATTGTTCGCTGGCATACACCAATGCCGCGCAAAATGTATAGTGATTTACTTATTTTATGAAAGCAGTTCCAGTTAGTGTTTTCCCCACTGTCACATCTGCTCACCTGGCTCCCACAGAGGCGTCGATCTGAACTGGACAGCTGCGGTCTCCACCAATGTGACGCGTAGGGCCGAGATGACGGACTGGACTGGCCCACCTAGCTTCGTTTGCTTGGCCCGTAGGAATATTCTTCTGATGGTTTTAAAAGACGAGCTCTCCATCCTGCATTGAGCGCAGAAGCGCGTTGATAACCAGTTGCTTCACTGGCTCGATGGAATTGGTGAGTTCCAGAACAATATTGACTCCGAAAAGTATGTAGTTCGTAAGAGTTCACATGTCTAACTTTCACTCTTGTCCGATTCCTTGCAGTTTGCAGCTTGACCCCAGCGAAGAGTTTCTCGTGGTAGCTGATGAAGTTCAGCTAAGGATTTGGCTTATCCTACACAGTTCAATAAAATAAGGCCAGAATGTAACCTGTTGCTTGCTCCCTTATTCAGGTGTGGAGAGAAAATATGAAGTTCGGGGAATAATGCCTCCCGCGGTAAAATTTGGTAAGTCTATTGTGGTGAGAAGAGTTCCCCTTGTTTGTCCCTTTGTCTCACCTTGTTGTCCTTTTGTTCCCCTTAGGGGCCTGGGTACGGCGAGGATGCAATGGAGACTGCGCCGACCCGTGAAGAGGAATAGTACCCCCGGCGGTAATCAGGTAAGTCTATGGGGTAGTTACTATTGCCTCTGTTTATTCCCTTGGCTCAATGCGGTGGATCGTGAGGATGCTGCGAAGGCCGGTGAGTTCAGCGCGGCACTGCAGCAGGCGAGGCGGCGCGCGTAAAATGCTCCTTTCTTCCAGCTCGAAGGCGCGGTGGATCCGGAATTCAGGTAAGGATCGAAGGTTTTGCTCTTATTCTAACCTCTTCTCCTTCTGTTTCTCCCTTTTTCTAGGAGCTGCAGACTCGAGGCGGGCGTGGCAGAAGACTGGATGCAGGCTTGCAGACACGGTGAGTGTTACGCTGCTGGATGCAGAATAACACGAACCGTGTGCTGCTCTTCGGACGTGGTTTAAATAGCCTTCAAAGTAGTCCCAGGTAAGTATTCCTCCCCAGCCCCACCCGAGTAAAAAATAGTCCCTAGTTAAAATAGTCCCTTGCAAGCCTCATTTGGCTTGGAGCTCTGCAGCATGGTCTGCATCTGGTAAGCTTGCAGCATGGTCTGCATCAGGTAAATTCTACTCTATGAGCCTGGCGCCATAGGCGCCAGGACTGACTCTCCATATGAGCCTGGCGCCATAGGCGCCAGGACCGCACCCAAACAGCCCCTAGCAGGGGCTCAAAATAACTTGATGCCTGCTTCCAGGGTTGCTGGACCTCGTCTGGTTCCCCGGGGGTAGGCATCATGACAGCACTCCCCCCCAAGGCCCCTCCTAAAGTCGTTCTTCCCCGTGGTTTTGGTTTGTCTGGGAAATTTCGGTGGAATCGTTTCACCAATCGAGGTGCATGCACGTGGTCACTAGGTTCCCAAGACCTTTCCTGTGGTCCGTAACCTTTCCAGTCGATTAAATAAAAAAGTTTTGACTTCACCATCTTGGAGTCCAGGATGTTCTGAACTTCAAATTTGGGTTCCCCGTCTATGAGGATGTGGTCTGGTGTCTTGGTCAGTCTTGTCCCTGGTTGCACTGGCTTCAAAAGTGACACATGAAAGACGGGGTGAATTCGCATATTAGCAGGTAATTCCAACTTGACGGCCACCGGGTTGTTAATGGCCTTAATAGAGTAAGGTCCCAAATATCTAGGGTTAAAGGTCCGCGTTCCCTTGAGAGGTATGTGTTTTGTGGCCAACCATACTTGGTCCCCTATCTGGTACTGTGGAGTATCACTTGTATGCCGATCAGCATCTTTCTTATATTTCTCCTTCGCCTGTTTTAAATGTGCAGTTGCCTCCTTAAAGGCTTGTCTAATCGTAGCGTGTAGATGGTCCACTGCGGGCATTTCTAAGTGTTGGGGTGAGTCAAGGTCTGAGGTTTGAGGGTGGTGTCCATATAGGGTATAAAAGGGGCTTTGTCCAGTTCCAGAATGTACTGAATTATTGTATGCATATTCGGCGATCCAAAGAATGTCTTTCCAATTACTCTCAGTCTCATATACAACGCAGATATTGTTCAAGAGTCTGGTTGGTCCTCTCTGTTTGACCATCGGTCTGGGGGTGGTGACTGGTCGATAATCTCACGCCGATTTGCGCCAATTGACAACATTTCTTCCAGAAATGTGAAATGAATTAACTGCCCCGGTCAGAGACCAACACGGACGGAAATCCATGTATGCGAACAATGTTTTCGAGGAATTCTTTGGCCAGGATTGAGGCTGAAGGTAGTCCTTTTAAAGGAATAAAGTGGGCCATCTTGGAAAAAAGATCCACAATAACTAGAATGTTGTTAAACCCATTACAAAGAGGTAGATCGGTAATAAAGTCTAACGATAAGTGTGTCATGGTGTAGGCGGAATGTCTAAAGGTTGTAAGAGTCCAGCTGGTTTTTTCTTCTGACTTTTGTTTTGGGCACAAATGCCACAAGACATCACAAATGATTTAATATCCTTTCGCCAGGTGGGCCACCAGAATTGTCTTTTAATTTTAGCTTCAGTTTTTGCAATACCTGGGTGCCCCTCCATTAGGGTATCATGATAACGGCAAATGACTAGCCCTTTTAGTTCCTTGTGTGGCAGAAATAGCCGCCCTTGGTAATAAGGCAGATCATTGGTGACAGAGTAGTCCGGGCCTTTCTTTACCCAGTCCTGCTGGGCTGTAGGATCAAAGAGTTGCTGGATCTTTACCTGAATGTCATCTAGTGTCTGTAGAGTAGTCATGCCAAGAATCCTTTGTTGGGAAATTATAGGTCCTGGTTCTGGGTTCACTTCTGACTCTCCCATCCCTATTCGGGTTAAGGCGTCTGCTTTACCATTCTTACAAACTGGTCGATAGGTTATCACGAAATCGAACTCAGCAAAGAACAATGCCTATCGGAGTTGACGTGACGATTGGGCCTTGGCTGTTTTTAAACACTGTAAATTCCGGTGATCGGTGATCACAGTAATGGTATGCCTGGCACCGAGAAGATAATGCCCCCAAGCCATGAAGGCGGATTTAATGGCTAATAACTCCTTGTCGGTAACCGCATAGTTTAACTTGGGTGCAGAGAACTTTCTGGACCAAAATGCTACTGGGTGAAGCTGGCCAGTTTCAGGGTCCTTTTGAGACAGGACAGCTCCCATGGCTAGACTGTGTTGGGTGTCCTGACCCACGTTTGAGCTATCATGCTGCAACATTTGGTGCTGTGGGCTTAGAAAATCCAAGATGGCCAAAAAGCCCACATGTGCGCCAAAATCCAGGAGAACCACGCAGTTTGTGCACACTAAAATGGTTGCCTAACTTGCCACCCACCAGTGCGAGCAGGATGGGCCGGGGTGCCATGAGTGAAATGTGTGCCAAAGGAAAAACCGCACTTTAAAATTACCTTTGGTTTCTCTGAATGCCAGCTCAAAATGCCTATTTTCAAACATTGCAACACATCCAAAAATCTCACTGAACACCAGCGGACATCTGGCAGAATGAAGTATGTGTGCATACTAAATCTGGGAAGTTGAAGAGCCCCAAAACAATGTTCATAACAAGACTGGCTGAGCTCTGCAGGTCTGCAGCAGCCTAACTGAAACTGGATTTAAAACTACCAAAAATCGAAAACCCCGCTATTTATCGACACCACAGACTCTGTGTTTAAGCTAGAGACATGGGAATTTACTGGAGTATGTATGGACAGGCGTGTATATGTGTATAATTTTTAATGAAAAACCAATGTTGCAAAACCAGTTAAAAAATGCAAAATGTTGCCAGTTCTGAATGCGAGCTCTTAGAAACATCAGAGTTTGAACAGAGTATACCTCATGTGATCCGTGATGGGTGCATGTAATTTCAAACCACTGTGTATCTATGAAATATGTCTTTAGGTCAAATATAGATTTGTGTGTAATTTGACAGGGGAGTGTCCTTTCTGCAAGCCATTAAATGACATCATTCTGACACACAATCCTGTTCTCCAGTGAGAACGCAAAGAATTCTCCAACCTATCAGAACTCTGAAGGGGTTGGGCCTAGAAAGCTAGCCTCTCCACCCACTTTCAAAACACATAAAAAGAGACTGCTGGGACAGGTAGAGACATTCAATTCCATTTGCTGCGGAGCATGCTGACCGACGACTTCACATCCAGAGATCCTACAGTTAGACTTCCAAGCTAAACAGAGACTACAGAACTTTGAACCAAGAAGGCCCACTGCAAGCAAAAGTATTTGTCAGCAGGCCCAAAAATCATTTGCAGACTACCAACAGCCGGGCGAGCTGTTTGAATTCCCTGCCTAGAACATTGCTCTGTCCGGAGAAAGCGGGACTAGGAGCCGTGCAGACCGGTGCTAGACCAGACCAGCAGAACCCAAGATCCAGGAGCAGTGCCGGTGACCCAGAAAGCAGAGTTGTACTCGGAACCGGAGACCCGATCGCTGTGAAGTGCTGTGCGCAGTGACCGGATCCGTGACAAAGTCGCCTTCCTGTCCAAAATCTCTTGTGAGTACTCAGCAAAACTCAGAACCTATCCCTTAGTTTAATATAATATAATTCAATCTATTTAACCTAAGTAGAACTGTCACCTGTCATTTTCTAGCTGCAAGCTGTAACCTGTCGCTTTGAACTTTTAAAATTTCAAATCGGAAAAACTACCTTTATTTAATTGTCCGTATCTCTGGAACCGTTTGAGCTTAGAATCTCACCTTTCCAACAAGCTTAGAACCGACTTGCTACTCCTTATACTTTTGCCGTAATCGTGATTCACGCATTCGCGAATTTTGCCGCGATTCGCGATTTGGTTAAAAATCTAGCCACGTGTGAAAACAGCAGCTTCCTTGCTTTCCTTTGCCATAAATTTGTTTAACCTGCTAGTTACTCCTAGATCCTTGCTAAAGTGGGCCTGCACTCATCCCTAGTATCTCTCACTCACCCTGAACCTCCTAAAGGGAATTAAAAGCATTTTCAGCATATTTCTCACTGCATTGTCACCATATTCAAAGCATTTTGCCTGTGTTTCAAAACTCCTATCTGTAGGCTAAGCTTACTGGGGTGAACTGAATTACATTTGATTGCATTTCTAAGAACTGTGTGCTCTCCTCTTCATTTCCTTACATTGCATAAGGGGGGGAGTGGATTGCCAGAGAAAAGTGATTACATTGTTTTGTTGAAATCATATTGAGTATTTTCTGTATTGCATTTTCATTCAACATTGCATCCATCTGAAACTAGATAAAGCATTCTCTACCACCTTATTCTTCTGTCCCTATTCCCAAGCGTGCTACCTCATCCTTTATACTACTCCTGGGTAATCAAATCAGTTTATTAGTAGAACATTACCCATTGTTGTTAACTGCTCATGTTCTGAAGTGTGATATTAATTATTAATTTATTATAAAGTGTGATATATATATATTGTTTACATTCTCAAATAAACCGTTTAAACTTGCAAAACAGAACTACTTCTTGGCTCAGTGGGGTCAGGGGGGTTCCAAGAGAGGGGTGTTATATAGGGGTAGTCATCCAGAACTCATGAACTGGACATAAAGATATATCAATAAGGGTTTCCATTCAGTATCCCAGACTAGGCATTGACTTAGCTGTAGTGCTGGATTGAATCCTCTTACAAAGTGGGGGCTCGAGCCGGACGTTTGGGTTAGATCTATCACTTGTGCAGATTAATACAGTGTGCCAGCTGACCAGATACACATATCCGGTCGGATCACCACGCTGTGTTACGCTGTAAAGCACTCCTCAAAGGAACGCTCTAAGGAAAAGGTCTGTTTTGCAAAAATAAAATACAAACTTCTGTAAGTCAGGAAGGAACTGAAATTCCAGAATGACGACCTTGGTAGATATGAAAATAGCCAGAGAGCACTTCTTACATAAGCTATTTGTGAGAGGTGAGTGGACTCATCAGGACCAGACGGTCTGGTTGCAGGCAATCGCACCCCAGATCACTGAAACAGGGTCAGATATATGGAGAGACCAGGGTCCCTTACATGTGGCCCTGAGTGAACTATATATGTCCCCTAAGGCCAAGGATGAGCACAACAAGATTGCCAGGGTAGCGGCATAGTTATATTTACATATGGGAGCCATGCAGGACAAATGTGCTGAAGGCCAAGATCTGGCGAGTAGGCAACTGCTGGCATTACAGAAGGCCCAATCTGATCTGGACTCTTCTGAGCAGAGGCTGCAGAGGAGCCAGGAGTCAGAAAATGATAGTAGGCAGTATATCATTAAAATAAAAGAGGACATGGATATACTGCAACAAGAAAAGGCTGACCAGGATACCAGAATTCTGGCCTTGCAGAAGGAACGCCAAGAC
Source organism: Ambystoma mexicanum (assembly GCF_040938575.1). NCBI lineage: Eukaryota > Metazoa > Chordata > Amphibia > Caudata > Ambystomatidae > Ambystoma > Ambystoma mexicanum. Next base: position 1,301,127,681 of record NC_090923.1, on the reverse strand, counting down.
AGTTTGGACTCCCTACTGCAGAGCCAGAAAAAGCTGGAGCAACAGATCAATTTCAACAGGGCATGCACAGAGCAGGTAGCCACCCTGCAAATCCAACTAAACAGAGAGAAAGAGGAGAGCAATAAACTGATCCTGAAAGACCTGGATACCCAGGCAGAGTTTGATCAGGAGCGCCAGAAAGTTGGTGCCTTCCAAAGGCAAAGGGACGACCTGACGGTACAGATGCAGACTCTTAGTCAGGAAAGGGACACCTTAGGCCAGGAAGTCTGCCACTTAAAAAGAAAAATGGAAGAAAATCACCTGGCCCACCAGGGACTGGGTGACCTCCAAAAAGAACACCAGGACTTGCTAGAGCACACCAGGAGGGTGGAGGAGGCTCTAGCAAGACAGGAGCAGGCCATTAGGGATGGGACTCAGGAGGTAACCCTCCTGCAGCAAAGACTGGCCCAGTGCTCCAGGACCAATCAGGAAACGCAGAGAGAGAATGAGGCTCTCTGCCAGCACAATGATAGGCTCCAACAACAGGTAGCAATGCAGGAGAGACTGATAGAGTCTAGTAAGGCCTTAACTGAGGAACTGAAGGTGCAGGCTCTTGCATTGCAACAGGGAGCAGGGGCGGATAGAGACCAGGTTCGCTGGGAAAGGGAAACTCCTGAGCATAACCTCAGGAGCCCTAGTACCAGAGGCCTTTATCTCTCTCAGTCCCTGGACTCTGCCACCCCCATGTCCCCTGGCGCACATGAGCACCGGGCCACAGGGATGGCAGATTACTATCCAGCCAGAAGCATGGGGCTCATAGGCCAGTACCTCCCAGGAATGGATGGGCGGGCATCCGGGTATGGGCACCCAAGCACAGTGCAATTTAGTGGGGAACCCCAGGAGAATAGGCCCATTAAGGGCATCCTGAAAACTTCTGCCCAATTAGGTCAGTGGGGGGGGGGGTACCCATCAAATCCTGGCAGCAAGGAGGAATCTGAAGACTCCTCTGAACGGCGCAGGACACAGGAGACCAGGTCCCCACATTCTGCCAGCCAATCCCAGGCTCGCAGAATCCGGGAAAACCTGGAAGATCAGACAGGAATCTCTGGGAGCAGTGCCTCTGAGTCAGAGGATGAATGGACCAGGGTTACCCGAACCAAAAAGGCCAATAAGGCAAAAAGGGCCTTGCTTAAGGACCCATTGAAGCAAATAAAGGCAATAAGGAGTGTCATCACGCCTTATCACAAGAACGCCAAGTATTCTGTTTGGGAACACTTGGAGCTTTACGAGCAAATGATGGAGACTTTCCATTTGAAGGACAGCCAAAGCTGTATTCAATATGTAAAGTGGACCTTCTCACCAGAATACTCCAGTTTCTTTGCGGGGCTGGAGGACCAAAATCATTTAAGATGGTCCACCTATAAGGCGGCCATCTTGAAACATTTTTCTGTTCACAGAAATCCTCAAGAGGCTCGCAAGGCAGCCTACAATTTGCAATGTGGGGAGGATCAGGCCCCACAAGAATTTGTGCAAGAACTGAAACGTGCCTTTGTGCAGACCACCAGAAGGGTGCGCACAGACAGCAAAGAATTTGTCAATACATTTTTCCATGCCTTGCCCAAATATATAATGACCCAGCTCGTGAGAGATTTTCATGAGAAAAGATCTTTAGACTGGGTCATTGAACAGGCTACCCGGATCTATGAGGTGCAGAAGCCCATAGAAAATAAAAGCAATACCCAGAAAAATCCCAAAACCAACAGTACCCCTGCTGCTGCCAAGGTGGCAGAGGTAAAGGTTGCCCCCGTTTTAGATTTGGAGGTGGGGGGGCCTAAAAACCTGCCTGCACCAAATAATTCACAGCCCAGAAGGCCCTCGGGCCAGTCACAGACAGGGAGTCGAGGAGGCAGTCCCACAAATGGGGTCCCCGCTCCCCTGACTATGTAAGTCCCCGCTATAAGGGAAACCGACCAATCCTGGGTTATGTGTGGACTCCTCCAGCCCAATGGGGGGGATCCAGCCAAGCACCTGACCCGGGGAACTTCCCTCCTAACTTCCCCCAGGAGGGCAGAAATTCTCAAAATCCTGGGCAGAACTTTTTCCCCAGGTATCCACCCAATTTCCAGCCCCAAAATCATCCATCCTTCTTTCCCCAATTCCCTGAGCCCAGACAACCTAATCCGGGAGAGGGGAGGCCAAGGGTGGAGGGGTACCAAAATCTTCCCAATCAGGGGTACTACCAGAGAATGGATAGCTACCCTTCCCGGGATCAGCCCAGGGGAGAAAATAGAGCCCTGTATCAGCCTGAGCAGGTTTCCTAGTTAGAGCGCCAGGTCCAAAATATGGCACGGGATCTGGGTCACATACTGAGGGCTCAACAGAACCCTCAGATGAGCATGCCACCGCAGAATGCCCCAAACTCTGGACCTGGTGCTCCAGAACAATGACGGGGGCAGCACCCCGATCACACACCGGTTCCCAGGGAGGAGGCACAAGGGGAAGGGGGGTGTAAAGCCTTGGAGGAAGCTTCCTTCCCAACTTGTAAACAGCCCCTGGAAAACCAGGAACCGGAAAACAAAATCTCCTACCCCTGAATGCCTGCCTCCCAAGGAGCAGAGGGGGGGTAGGAGAAACAAAGGACCCAAACAGACCCACTTTGTGGAGGAGGTACAGGTCTTCCAATTTGAGGGAGAGGGATCCTCAGAGGATCCTGGGTAAAGGACCTTCTCCTTCAGAGATGGGGGAACTCCTCCCAAGGAAAAATGGGTCCCAAGGGATTCCAATCCAGACTGGGGAGATATGGAGACTGAGCTACTGTCATGATCTCTGCTTCCAAAAGATCAGGACTTGCCCGACTCCCTTGGAAGCAGACCCATAACCCCGGTTCCGAGTGCCAGCCAGTCCCAATTGGGACCTTTTGGACCCTGTCCTGGCGCCAGTGGCACCAGGCTCATAAAGATGCCCAGTCCCAGCGCTGGAAGCGCCGGGCTCATAATGCTTGGGTGGACTTACCTGCAGCAGACCATGCTGCTTACTTACCTGCCAGTTGAACCCCTGATCCTCTTCTGTTTGGGACTACTTTTCCTGTTGGGTGGGGCAGGAGCCACTCCCTAGGTTCAGAACACTGGAACTCTTCATGAAAGCAGGAACTCTTTTCTTACCTAGGCGTGGCTGTGGAAGGAGACACCTAAGCACTACAGGAGGCTATTTAAACCACACCTGATGGAGAAAGAACAGGTTAGCACTACGGTCTTCAGTGGCAGCGCATCTCTTACCTGGTCCATCGGCTGTCACCAACGACTCGCGCTGCATTCAGGCATCTGAAAGACAAAGGCTTACCTACTCTTCGCATGCTCCGGAGGTCTTCGCACTGCATTCCGGCATCTGAAAGACAAAAGCTTACCAGCTCTTCGCACGCTCCGGAGGCCTTCGGCGCTGCATCCCGCATCTGAAAGACAAAAGAAGGTGCGTTTAAAGACATTGGGCAACTTAATTACTCACGTGCCATTACTCCTTCCCACGCCGAATCCAGTGGGTATTCCAGCACCCTTCAGCTTCTCTAAAGCTCCGAACTTGTACCTGCAAGATAAAAGGGACAGTTAGTGCGCATCGTGAAGCAGGCTACAAGCGCTTACTTACGTGCTTCCAGGCGCTTCTATTTCTCACGCGGGTTCGATCCTCAACTCTCATCAGCCCGACATCCGCCTTCGCCGGAACCCTGCAAAACAAGAGATATCATTACAAAAGACTTTTAAGACATTTGAAGTGCCCAGAACTTACCGTTCGTGCAGTTAACGACGGACAGCAGTCCTCTGAGGTCAAGAGGCCTGCACCCTTATCCAGTGAAGAAACTGGTTACGGCACCCTGCCCCGAGGCAGATGGAGAGCTCGGCGTTCACTTACCTAAGGTGAGGGTGTTAACCTTTGGGGTTCTACAGGAGAAGAGAAAGGGAAGAGGAGAGAGGCACCCAATAACCCCAGTTCATTAATCCCATATTTTCTATCTGCAGACATCTTACTCTTCGAGTCAGACATACAGTGCACAGAGGTCCAGCCCAAAGAGCCAACCGTGTGTTACACATCACCTTTGAAGATACGGCATTCACCCAGTCAAGACCGGCGCCTCTGCGGGAATCAGGTGAGCGTTACAGAACGCAAAGCCTATCGCAAAACTCCCACCCAGGCGCTATGGAAACCTCGGATACCGACCAGCTAGCCCAGTTACTTGGGGAACTAAGAGCAGAAGTGCATGCAGCCCGTCAGGAAACTAATGCTCTAAGAAGGGAACTGATTATTTCCAAGGAGCGAACAGACGATCTCGCTAGACAATTGCTACAGTCACAAGCCGGACAAACTCCGTTACCCGCATCAGGGGCAAATCTTCCTTCAACATCCTCTACGAACCCAGTGCAGATCAACCTACCTGGGAATGTACCTCTGGCTCCGCCCGAACGATTTTCTGGTGACCCAAAGAGGTTTGCAGTATTTATTAATCAGTGCCGGTTGCACTTCTTATGCCGTCCAGCAGCCTTTCCAACTGATCAAGCTAAGGTAGCTTTCGTGCTTTCGTACCCTAGTGGCAATGCGGCAGACTGGTCGATCCCTCTAGTTAATCAAGATGATCCGGTTCTCCATGATTTTCAAGCTTTTCAGCTCAGTATGGAAAAACTGTTTGCAAGACATTCACAGGGGCAGGCCTTGGACAATGAGCTCCTTTCATTGCGACAGGGTAATCAAGACCTTTTGGCTTATATTGCGTCTTTCAACAGACTGATAGTGGAAACTCGATGGCCTGAGGACAAAAGGATTACGCTGTTTTATAGAGGTCTACGTGGAGAGCTCAAAGATGAGTTAGCCCAAGTAGTGAATCCCCCGCAAGACTGTTCGGACTATATTGACTTAGTCGTTCAAATTGACCACAGACTGCAGAACAGGAAGGCCGATCGTTCCAAGTTTGATGCTCGAGTATTTTCCCAACCACCAACTCCTACCAAAGGAGTAGACTCCGGGGAACCCATGCAAATAGGGGGCCTGAAAGGACCACTAACACAAAAGGAGCGGGAAAGGAGAAAACAGCTGCAATTATGCCTCTATTGCGGAAACTCGGGGCACTTTCTTCGAGACTGTCCGGTGAAACCAGCCAAGAAGGCAGTAGGAGCTGCAGTTACCAGGGTCACAAACTCTGAGCAGGGAAACGACCTCGCCCGACAAGAATAGAGGTCCTCTTGCCGAGCGTTAAAACCAGTTCCGTGACCTCGCATTTCGTGATACCTATGGTCCTCATTAGCCCTGAACATCCGGATCGATTACATGCGATTGAAGCTTACGTCGACAGCGGTGCCGTCGGCAATTATGTGGATCATGAAATGGTTTTGAGGATGAATCTGACTCTTTGTCCAAAGGCTGTAAAGGACGTCATTACTACGGTGGATGGTACGGAGATAGCCTCCGGACCAGTAACGCATACCACCCAAGAAGTGACGCTAGTAAGTCAAGATGGACACCATGAGAAGATCGTGTTCGATGTGATCAAGGCCCCTCAGTTCCAGATTATTCTAGGAATTCCTTGGTTAGAGAAGCACAATCCTCAGATCGATTGGCGAGCAAGAACGGTTCAGTTTCCAGAATGTGTCTCTACTTGTCACCCTCGACCTGGTGTTGCACTGGCAGCAATTTCCTCGGAGGCTCCTCAGTTACCTCCTGAATACCTAGAATTCCAAGATGTTTTCCGGAAGGATCAGGCTAACTCTCTACCTCCTCATAGGTCTTATGACTGCCAGATAGACCTGATACCTGGATCTACTCCTCCTTGTAGTAGAATTTATGCCCTCACCGAGCCTGAGAATCTTCACCTCCGACAATACCTGGATCAATACCTAGCGAATGGGTTTATTCGTCCTTCCAAGTCCCCTGCTTCCTCAGCTTTGTTCTTCGTTCCAAAAAAAGAAGGGGACCTTAGAACTTGTATAGATTATCGCGCCCTGAACCAGATCACCGTTAAGAATAGATATCCGTTACCTTTGATCCCTGAACTCCTGGACCAAGTCAGAAAAGCATGCATATATACAAAGCTGGATCTTAGAGGAGCCTACCACTTGGTACGAGTAAAAGAGGGCGATGAATGGAAGACGGCCTTCCGCACCAAGTATGGGCTATTTGAATATCAGGTCATGCCCTTCGGACTTTGCAATGCCCCGGCCGCCTTTCAATATTTTATGAATGATGTCCTCAGAGAGCTCATAGATGTGTGTGTTGTTGTTTACATTGACGACATCCTCGTTTATTTTTTATCGGAAACTGACCATCGGAAACACGTGAAAATGGTCCTCGAGAGATTGCGTCAACACAAACTTTTCGCTAAGTTGGAAAAATGTGTTTTCAACGTGACTGAAGTTGAATTCTTGGGATTCATATTATCACCTAGCGGAGTGCGTATGGATTCAAAGAAGGTCGATGCAATTCTCAAATGGCCATCGCCATCCTCCGTAAAAGGTGTTCAAAGCATGTTAGGCTTCGCTAACTTTTACCGCAGGTTTATCCCCGAATTCTCTCGAATAGTCCAGCCCATCACCGCCTTGTTAAAGAAAAACAAACGTTTTGAATGGTCTACCGAGGTGGAACAAGCTTTCCAGAATTTGAAGACTAGATTTATCTCTGCACCGATCTTAAAACATCCTCGCCCAGAACTCCCCTACATCGTTGAAACTGATGCTTCGAGCCTTGCCATGGGGGCAGTTCTATCACAAAAGGACCCAGTAACCAATCAGTTGCATCCCGTGGCATTTTGGTCCCGCAAATTCTCGCCTCCTGAAATCAATTACACTATTACTGATAAGGAACTTCTAGCTATCAAGTCCGCCTTTAAGGCTTGGCAGCATTATCTTCTGGGGGCCCGACACACCGTTACTGTGATTACAGATCACCGAAACCTGCAATATTTGAAAACCGCAAAAGCTCAATCCTCTAGGCAACTCCGTTGGGCACTATTCTTTGCCGAGTTTGACTTCATAATTACCTATCGACCTGGTACAAAAAACGGTAAAGCTGATGCCCTTTCTCGGATGGGAGTGGAAGAACATTTGATCAATCCTAAACCTGTACCTATCATTCCCGAACAAAGAATTCTAGGTGTAATCGCCACACAATCCATAGAGGAAGTTAAGGATAAAGCCAGGCTACTGGTAACTCCAGCAGACATACAGAATTGGCATCTGCAGGGAAAGGACTTTACGGTGAAGGACAACCTATTATATTTCCAAGAACGGTTATACCTGCCCAGCACAGATTTACAGAAAAAGGTAATCTCTTGTTATCACGATTCTTTAATGGAAGGACATCCCGGTATGACCAAGACCTCGGAAAAGATCAAGCGCTACTTCTGGTGGCCGTCTTGGAAAAAAGATATCAGAGACTTTATAATGTCCTGTGGAGTATGCGCCCAAAACAAGAGTCAAAAGGAAAAACCAGCCGGCCTCTTACGCCCTATTGACATCCCGCCTCGCCCTTGGCATACGCTTTCTATGGACTTCATCACCGATCTACCTCCATGCTCCGGATACAATAAGATCCTAGTAATCGTGGACCTATTCTCCAAGATGGCACATTTCATTCCACTCAAAGGCTTACCAACAACAGCAACTCTGGCCCGAGAATTTCTCGAAAACATCGTCCGACTGCATGGTTTTCCTTGAGTTCTAATTTCGGATCGAGGTAGTCAATTTATTTCTCATTTTTGGCGAAGTTGCTGTCGGTCGGCTCAAATTGATGTGAGACTTTCGACCAGCCACCACCCTCAAACCGACGGACAAACCGAGAGGACCAATCAAACTCTGGAACAGTATTTGCGCTGCATGCTACAACAAACTGAAAAAACTTGGAAAGATATCCTTTGGATAGCCGAATATGCCTACAATAACTCTGTCCACTCGGGAACTGGGAAGACCCCGTTTTTTCTTTTATACGGTAGTCACCCTCGAACCTCGGAGTTGGATCCACTCCAAGATCTTGGAACACCAGCAGTAGACCACCTGCATTCTACAATCACCCAAGCCTTTAAGGAAGCCGTTTCTCACCTTCAAAGGGCTAAAGAACAATACAAGAAAGGAGCAGACCAACATCGGAAGGAAGCCCCCCAATATCAAGTAGGAGATCAAGTCTGGTTATCCACCAAATATCTACCTCTAAAAGGACCACGCACATTCAACCCAAGATACCTTGGTCCCTATTCCATCACTACCATAGTAAATCCAGTAGCGGTCAAGTTGGACTTGCCCCCTCACATGAAGATACATCCGGTCTTCCACGTCTCTCTATTAAAACCCGTGCAACCTCAAACCCGACTAACTACATCTCCAAAACCTATTCTAGTTGATGGAGAACTCGAGTTTGAAGTCAAAAGCATCCTGGATTCCAAGATCTCCAAATCTAAACTATTTTACCTGATTGACTGGAAAGGCTACGGTCCCCAAGAAAGATCCTGGGAACCTGCAGAATATGTCCACGCGCCTCGTCTAATCAAAAGATTTCATCGAACATTTCCTAACAAGCCCAAACCCCCGGAGAAGCCCGGTTTGGGAGGGGCCTTGAGGGGGGGTGCTGTCATGATCTCTGCTTCCAAAAGATCAGGACTTGCCCGACTCCCTTGGAAGCAGACCCATAACCCCGGTTCCGAGTGCCAGCAAGTCCCAATTGGGACCTTTTGGACCCTGTTCTGGCGCCAGTGGCACCAGGCTCATAAAGATGCCCAGTCCCAGCGCTGGAAGCGCCGGGCTCATAATGCTTGGGTGGACTTACCTGCAGCAGACCATGCTGCTTACTTACCTGCCAGTTGAACCCCTAATCCTCTTCTGTTTGGGACTACTTTTCCTGTTGGGTGGGGCAGGAGCCACTCCTTAGGTTCAGAACACTGGAACTCTTCTGGAAAGCAGGAACTCTTTTCTTACCTAGGCGTGGCTGTGGAAGGAGACACCTAAGCACTACAGGAGCCTAATTAAACCACACCCGATGGATGAATCTTGCTTTGCGTTATTCTGCATTCTCTGCAGCAGAACGCTCATCGTGTCTTCTGCTTCTGATCCTGGGCCTAAGGGAACAAAGGCTTACCATCCTGGAATCCAGTCTTCAGCAGCACCTGTAAAGACAAAGAAAGAACAGGTTAGCACTACGGTCTTCAGTGGCAGCGCATCTCTTACCTGGTCCATCGGCTGTCACCAACGCCTCGCGCTGCATTCCGGCATCTGAAAGACAAAGGCTTACCTACTCTTCGCATGCTCCGGAGGTCTTCGCACTGCATTCCGGCATCTGAAAGACAAAAGCTTACCAGCTCTTCGCACGCTCCGGAGGCCTTCGGCGCTGCATCCCGCATCTGAAAGACAAAAGAAGGTGCGTTTAAAGACATTGGGCAACTTAATTACTCACGTGCCATTACTCCTTCCCACGCCGAATCCAGCGGGTATTCCAGCACCCTTCAGCTTCTCTAAAGCTCCGAACTTGTACCTGCAAGATAAAAGGGACAGTTAGTGCGCATCGTGAAGCAGGCTACAAGCGCTTACTTACGTGCTTCCAGGCGCTTCTATTTCTCACGCGGGTTCGATCCTCAACTCTCATCAGCCCGACATCCGCCTTCGCCGGAACCCTGCAAAACAAGAGATATCATTACAAAAGACTTTTAAGACATTTGAAGTGCCCAGAACTTACCGTTCGTGCAGTTAACGACAGACATCAGTCCTCTGAGGTCAAGAGGCCTGCACCCTTATCCAGTGAAGAAACTGGTTACGGCACCCTGCCCCGAGGCAGATGGAGAGCTCGGCGTTCACTTACCTAAGGTGAGGGTGTTAACCTTTGGGGTTCTACAGGAGAAGAGAAATGGAAGAGGAGAGAGGCACCCAATAACCCCAGTTCGTTAATCCCATATTTTCTATCTGCAGACATCTTACTCTTCGAGTCAGACATACAGTGCACAGAGGTCCAGCCCAAAGAGCCAACCGTGTGTTACACATCACCTTTGAAGATACGGCATTCACCCAGTCAAGACCGGCGCCTCTGCGGGAATCAGGTGAGCGTTACAGCTACCGCCGCCCATCATCTCATCCCAGAACCCACAATACCGAAATCCCCTGATTCAAACCCATCCTGGTGACTGCCTCCAAGAAGGGGGGGGCAGCCCAGAACCGGAACCAGGGGAACCCACAATGGCTCTGATCTCCAGTTGCCAACTTTTTCTTTCAGATTCCCAAGGTTCTCCACAGAATTCTGCCCAAATCTCTTCGCCAGCAATGTCCAAAACCAGAAAGTTAGCCCACCAGTTGTCCAAAAATGTTCATTATCTGTGCCCCCTTGAGGAGAAGGAGGGAAGATACTATGCCCCGGTACAAGTACATGGGCAGGGTACAATTTTGGCACTGGTGGACACTGGATCCCAAGCTACCCTTCTGTCCAAAAGGGCCTTTGATGAACTAAATGCAGGAAGGGGGAGAGTTACCGTATTCCTCTCACCTCTCTTCCTGGACAACTGCAGAACTTTGACGGGAAGGAAATTCCCGTTGAGGGGACTGCAGACTTGGACATTAAAATTGGGCGACACAAGGTGAAACACCCGGTCATAGTAGTGACTCCAGAGGGCACCCCTTGTTTACTAGGGAATGACCTCCTGAGAAGGTTGTCACCCCTAATAGATTGTGTAAACAAGGTCCTCTGGACCCAGACTAGCCGACCAATAAAATTAAAACAGAGTGTTAACCATGTTAGTTTAAACGGCACCTGCCACATGGTTGAACAAAAATCTGACCAAGTAGAATTTCACTTCCAGAACAACCAGATTCCAGACGTGACAGTAATAGCAGTAGGACAACAGACTGGTGATGGGGGGTCCTCTCTATTTCTGAAAATCAACCTTCCTTCCAGTTTAAGGTGGTATTCCACACTGGAAGGAAACACCCTGAAATTCTTTACTAATCCACAATCAGAAACTCCCACTCCTATAGTCCAGAAAGATGTGAAATCAGCTCAGAGCCTGGCTGATATTCAGCAAATTGGAGAGCAGTTGTTCATCCCTGTTTAGTTAAATGATGGGAAGGACTCTGTTCTCGCTCGAGTGTGTGTGAACAACGGTAAGAGCTTCATCAGCGAAGCCATGTTCCGCCAACTCCCAAAAGATCCAGCCATTCCCACATTCAAACTGATAGACAAATGGGAAATGGACCTGGAAGCACCTAATTCCAAACATCTCCTGCCAAGCAGGTGTATGCTCAAAATCTCCATTGGCAACAAGAGCATAGTCCATAATTGTTGGGTCGTGCGAGACATCACTGCCGCCTTTTACTTAGGCAGTGACATTCTCAATCGCTTTGCCATTATTTTGGACCTAATAAACTTCAAAGCTTGGTCCCGATTAGCGGATAATCCCATGGGCTTTGATGATCCAGAAAAAGCATTTAGGTCAGCTCAATTGCTACCTTATGCAGTTGAAATTCAGATCAAAGAGGAAGTCACCATCCCAGAAAGGACCCGACAATTCTCCCTGGAAGTGAAAGTTAAAAGAGGACAAAAATTGCAAAACCCTGATGCTTACATACATCTAAACGCTTCTCTCCAACAGCAAGGGTTGGGGGTAAACCCAACTCCATTAGTCAACATAGAACATGACACCATTCCAATAGAGGTGGATAACAGCGACTTAAAGAGTATTACTCTAGCCGCAGGCACCATTATTGGAATGGCGGTTGATGACCAACATTTTTCCATTGATCTAGGAAATGAACTGTTAGGACCAATCCCCAAGGACTGTTTTGACAGTGAGGACAATACAACACCAGACAGGATGTTTACCCGGCATGGGGGGAACTTCCTGGTGTACACTTCCTGCCCTTATGGTAAGGAGGATGTGACTTGTGACTTCAGAAGGGATGAGGTGATTTTCCAGGTTCATGAAGGCTGCCTTTCCCACCTGGGGCCTCCAGTCCAAATCAGCGCTCTGACCAGGGACTTCTCCACTCAGCTGGAGGAGGCCGCTGAGATAGCCAAACCAGAAGTCTTTCCAGGCTTCAGGCAGATGGTGGAAGAGAGAGTCAACCTAGCTGATGCCTGTGTGGCTCTGGAACAAAAGCAAAAGTTGAAACAAGTTTTCTTGGATTTCCAAGATCTCTTTGCGGTAGACTCATATGACTGTGGTCGCACCACATCCACACAACAACAATTCCCACGGACCCTGCAATGACTCCAGTGTTTGTGAAGCAATATCGTTTGCCTCTCGCATCCATGGAGTCCCTTACTGAAATAATTAAGAACCTTGAGTCCCGGGGGATAATTCGTCCAATACACAGCACCTTCAATAATCCGGTGCTGGGAATATTGAAGCCGAACGGCCAGTGGAGACTCTGCGCCGACCTTAGGGAGCTCAACAAACGGGTCCATACTTCCCGATGGCCTCTGCCCTACATTGACCAAGGGCTGGCCCAGATCCAGGGGTCACAGTTATTCACTGCAATAGACCTGACCAATGGATACTGGACCGTGCCTGTTAGTAGGGAGGACCAATACAAGCTGGCTTTTACCTTTGGGGGCCAGCAGTACACATGGACCCGGACTCCCTTCGGATACCTCAACTCCGGCAATGAATTCAACATTTTCCTACATAAGGCCATGCCCGACCTGGGTGCGAGGGGTAACCTGTCTTATATAGATGATGTCCTCATCAAAAGTTGATCTGTGGAGGAACACATAGCGGAGATCCGTTATGTTCTGACCCAGTTGAGGGCCGCCAGAGCAAAACTTTCCTTTCAGAAAGCACAGTGGTGTAGAACCTGTGTTAATTTCTTGGGGCATGAGATTACTCCTCAGGGTCTCTGTCCCCAGGAAAAGAAAGTGGAAGCACTTCAGAAACTGAAAGACCCCACAACTCTGCGGGAACTAAGGAGCCTCCTTGGACTGACTAATTACAGCAGAAAGTTCATTGAGGGCTACGCAGAGATCACCAGACCCCTGATTCATCTCCTGAAGTGGGGGGTCAAGTGGGAATGTGGTCCAGAACAAGCCGAGGCAGTAAGTCAACTCAAAAGAAGCCTCTCACAAGCGCCTTGCCTAGCTTACCCTGTCAGAAACAAGGAGTTCTTCCTGGAGACAGGGTTCTCTAATACGTGCTTGACGGCAGTATTATACCAAAAGCATGACAAGGTCAATAAAGTAATCTCCTATGCGAGCAAAACTTTATCCTCTGTGGAGGAAAAATTCAACAAGTGTGAGAAGGCACTCCTGGCAACGGTGTGGGCATTGAAGAATTACCGCCCGTTTATCCAGGGGGAACACATCATAGTGGAGACTCCACACCAGCCTCTGCAATATCTCCAAAGTGACAGAATCTGGGCCGGGAATGTGAGCAATTCCCGAATTACTTCCTGGATTCTGTCAATGCAAGGCTTTCCTGTGGAGGTCAGATATGGCCAAAACAAGAAGAGTCCCCTCGCGCAAGGTCTGGCTGACTTGCGTGATTGTGCCAGAGAAAACTGTCTCGAGGACGAAAGACTAAAAATCAAGGACAACACGGAGGCATACCTTAATTCCCCACACAAAGTCTTTGAAGAGGACAAGTGTGAGGGAATGCCCACTGTCTATGTGGATGGATGCTCTTACCATGTTGACAACGACGGGGAGAAGGAACTGGTGGCTGGCGTAGGGAATGCATGGGTGAAGGAGTTTCCAGAACCCTCCGCTGGATACAAAATTGGTCCCCGAAGTAGTCAGGTGGCAGAATTGATGGCTGTGCATCAAGCCATCCTCACTGCTGTCCAACATCAACTCCACGAACTGGTCATAATCACAGATTCTGATTATGTACGGAACGGGTTCGTGGAGCACCTGGTTAATTGGAAAACCAGAGGCATGTTATGTGCTAACAGCAAACCCTTGAAACATGGGAAGTTGATCCAAAACATTGATGATCTGGTCACATCGAATGGGATGAACATCTACTGGAAAAAGATCAAGGGTCATTCCAAAGTAGAGGGACCAGACAAAACTGGAAATGACTTAGCTGATCAGCTGGCCAAAACCGGGGCCATCCAAGGGGATTTAATTGAGATTGAGTCCCTGTTGGGGGAAATCCAGGTCGCTGCTATCACTAGGTGCCAGACAAATGCTCACAATGATCTTTCAACTGCCCAATGGAGCAAGGAGACCCCTGATGCTGATTTGATTACAGCTCAGAAGGGGGATCCAATTATTGGTAAGTTTTACCAACACCTTGAGGACCCTGAGAACTTTCCCCTGACGGATACCGATTACATTGGGAAAGAGGACCTAAGAGTGTTGATGAAATGTCCAAAAATGTTCCGGATCCAAGACGGTTTGTTGGTAAGGAAATCCAAAGCTGGCCACGATCAGTGGGTGGTTCCTACCTCATTCCGAAGCCTGATGTTAAGTCACGCCCATGATGCGGCCACCGCCGGTCATAGGGGGTTTCACACAACATTGGAAATCTTAAGAGAGGTTGCATACTGGCCACACATGGGGCAGGACCTCGATCAATACTTGAAGGGGTGTCTTGTGTGTGCACAATTTCAGCCATCATCCCTCACGCACCGTGCGCCTCTCCAAAAGAGGGGGATGACAATGCCATGGTCAGATTTGCAAATCGACTTTGTAGGCCCTGTGATTCGCTCGTCTAGAGGAAACAAGTACATGTTGACCGTTACATGCTTGTTTACCAAGTGGGTGGAATGTCTCCCAGCCCCAAACTGCAAGGCAGAAACGGCAGCTGCCTTGATGATTAACCACATCTTTTCCCGTTTTGGTCTACCTCAAAGGATTGAGTCAGACAGAGGTAGCCACTTCACCAGTGAAGTAATGACAAAGATGTGGGAGATACTGGGGGTCAAGAGAAAGCTACACATTGCTTACAGGCCAGCTTCTTCTGGAGCAGTGGAACGCTATAACCGGACAATTGTGAGCATCCTAAAAAAGTTTGTGGCAGATTCTGGGCCAAGTTGGGATATCCGATTACCTCTGGTCCTAATGGCCATCAGATCTACCCCTTCATCTGCAACCAAAATGTCACCATTTGAGTTGATGACTGGGCGCAAGATGGTGCTTCCTCAGCATTTGCTCTACAGGACCCAAGAGCAGACACTAATAAATGCCTCCACAACTCACGAGTATGTGGAGAATTTAAGGAAACACCTTCAACATGCTTTTGCTTATGCTCAGCGGAATCTAGAAAGATCAGCTGATAGCATGAAGACCCACTATGACCTGAAAACTTCCAGGAAGGAATATCAGGTGGGGGACCGGGTCTATTTATACAACTTCCAAAGAAACCAGGCGAAACAGCGAAAATGTTTGCCTACATGGAAGGGACCCTATGAGATTATAGACAAGATCTCCCCTGTGGCCTACAAGATCTGCATCCCCAAAGGCGGTTTGGCAGAGGGGGAAGACAAGTGGGTCCACATAAACCAGTTGAAGTGTTGCCATCCCAGGCACACTTTGCAGCAACTGGAGGAGTCCTCTGCAATCCCAGAGGGTACAGCTCCAGAGTAATTCAATTCCAACCCTAAAAGATCCTACCTATAGCCTATCAAATTCTGTGTTTCTCAAGTTTATGTGTTCCTGTCTCTTAATTTAAAAAAATGTGCATGTTCATATCTGTTGAGTTCTAAAATATATATGCCACCCCACTATATCAATGGTGGGGGAGAAATGTCCATGAATAGGTATTGCCGCTCTTCCTTTGTCGTCCTAGGAGAAAGAAAACCTGGAGACTGGCCAAGGAGGACGATCCGGAGACCGGGAGCAGAGACGCAAGGGGCCCGGGGTACCGCCCAATATTCCCATCAGGACCGGCGAGGAGAACCGATCGATCAGTACCGGATGGAGGAAAAGATGCTGAACTGTGCCATTTGCAGAATTGGAAGAAGATTATGCGGACATACCAGTGCGTGGGTGTCATGCCTGCGCCATGGGCACATCCATTTATGCTCCATTTGGACTTTGCTGCTTAATGATTATTGTCAACTAACTACGCATACCATAATGCACCTGGCCGCAAGCATGGTTTCCTGGCCGTTCCTATTGGTTTTCTATGGAACTACACCCCCCAGAAGCCTTAGAGTCTGGTCCTGCTTCCACCAGCCCAGGAACAGAAAGGGAGGTGGCCGATTGCCTGCAGGTGTGATTCGCCAGGTGAAACCAATTAGCCTGCCTCTGTGCTGGGCTAGGCAGTATAAAGGCTGCTGCCTGCAGTGGCTCAGCCTCTTGCATCTGAGAGTCCTTCCTCCACCTTTCGCTTCTGACTACGGATCCTTGTTTGCTGTTAATCATCACTCCTGCTTGGACCCTGCCTTGTAGCTTGCTACACCCTGCTGCCTACAGCCCTAGCCTTTTGGGCTCCCTGCCTTGTTGCTTGCTCCACCCTGCTGCCTCCAGCCTTAGCCTTCCAGGCTCCCTTCCTCACAGTCTTGCCCTGCCGGGCTCTCCACATTGCAGCGGATCACGCTCTGCTGCCTTCCAGTCTCCGCCCTTGCCCTGCCGGGCTCTCCACATTGCAGCGGATCTCGCTCTGCTGCCTTCCAGCCTCTGCCCTTGCTCTGCGGGCTCTCCACATTACAGCGGATCACGCTCTGCTGCCTTCCAGTCTCCGCCCTTGCCCTGCCGGGCTCTCCACCTTGCAGCGGATCACGCTCTGCTGTCTTCCAGTCTCCGCCCTTGCCCTGCCGGGCTCTCCACATTGCAGCGGATCACGCTCTGCTGCCCCTTCCAGTCTCCGCCCTTGCCCTGCCGGGCTCTCCACCTTGCAGCGGATCACGCTCTGCTGTCTTCCAGTCTCCGCCCTTGCCCTGCCGGGCTCTCCACATTGCAGCGGATCACGCTCTGCTGCCTTCCAGTCTCCGCCCTTGCCCTGCCGGGCTCTCCACATTGCAGCGGATCTCGCTCTGCTGCCTTCCAGCCTCCGCCCTTGCCCTGCGGGCTCTCCACATTGCAGCTGATCTCGCTCTGCTGCTTTCCAGCCTCAGCCCTTGTCCTCTGGGCTTCCTGCTCTGCAGCCTGCCTCACTCCGGCTGCCTTAGCCCTTGTCCTCTGGGCTCCCTGCTCTACAGCCTACCTCTCTCCGGCTGTCTTAGCCCTTGTCCTCTGGGCTCCCTGCTCTACAGCCTGCCTCACTCCGGCTGCCTTAGCCCTTGTCCTCTGGGCTCCCTGCTCTACAGCCTACCTCTCTCCGGCTGCCCTAAACCCTTTTCCTCTGGCTTTCTACCTTACCGTCCTACTCCTGTGGACTTACTCACTACTTCCCTGCTCCTTGGAGCTCTCTACCTTGTACCTTACTGTCCTCTGCTATCCTTTCCTGTTACTCGACTTTCCCTTCTATACCTTCTGCTAGTTTGCTATCTCCTCCTTTCCTGGATTTGTCTGTAGTAACATCTCTTGTACTGTTTGTTGACCCTTTTGTTCAGAGCTTGTCTGTTGGTTCCCATCAGTCAACCTCTGCCCCTTCCTTTGTCTTGTTTCTACATTACAGACACCCATAGCTGCTGTTCCAAGTCATGAGCAAACAGCGTGGGACTCTGTTATAGCAAACTGTGCAGAAGGCTAGAGTATTTCCAAGGTTCGTGGAATACTCTTTTCCTATTCTGCATACACCCCAAGAGGGTATTCACTCTGTACCTTTTCCCTTGCTACTCTTCCCTACTCTTCGTTCTCTTTCCGTTCTGCAGTGTGTGTGTAACGCTCACCTGATTCTCGCAGAGGCGCCGGTCTTGACTGGGCGACTACCGTATCTTCAAAGGTGATGTGCAGCACCCGGTTGGCTCTTTGGGCTGGACCTCTGTGCCCTGTATGCCTGACGTGCAGAGTAAGATGTCTTAGGTAAGTGAATGCCGAGCTCTCCATCTGCCTCGGGGCAGGGTGCTGTAACCAGTTTCTTCACTGGATAGGTAGCGCAGGCCTCTTGACTTCAGAGGACTGCTGTCCGTCGTTTACTGCACGAACGGTAAGTTTCGAGTAACTCAAATGTCTTTAAAGTCTTTAATAATGATGTCTCTTGTTTTGCAGGGTTCCCGCGATGGCGGATGACGGGCTGAAGTGAGTTGAAGATGGAGCCCGTGTGATGGATAGAAGCGCTTGGAAGCACGTAAGTAAGCGCTTGTTGCCAGCTTCACGATGCGCTCTAACTGTCTTTTTATTTTGCAGGTACAAGTTCGGAGCGGCTGCAGGGTGCCGGGATACCCACTGGGTTAGATGTGGAAAGGAGTAATGGCACGTGAGTATTAAAGTTCCCCAATGTCTTTAAACGCACCTTGTTTTGTCTTTCAGATGCGGGATGCAGCGCCGACGGCCTCCGGAGCGTGCGAAGAGTTGGTAAGCTTTTGTCTTTCAGATGCCGGAATGCAGTGTGAAGACCTCCGGAGCGCACGAAGATTAGGTAAGCCTTTGCCTTTCAGAGGCCGGAATGCTAACCTGTTCTTTCTTGTCTTTATAGGTGTTGCTGAAGACTGGATTCAGGATGGTAAGCCTTTTTCCTTAGGCCCAGGACCGGATGCAGAAGACACGATGAGCGTTCTGCTGCAGAGGGTGCAGAATAACGCAAAGCAAGATTCATCCACCGGGTGTGGTTTAAATAGCCTCCTGTAGTGCTTAGGTGTCTCCTTCCACAGCCACGCCTAAGTAAGAAAAGAGTTCCTGGTAAGAAAAGAGTTCCTGCCTTCCAGAAGAGTTCCAGTGTTCTGAATCTAGGGAGTGGCTCCAGCCCCACCCAACAGGAAAAGTAGTTCCAAACAGAAGAGGATCAGAGGCTCAACTGGCAGGCAAGTAAGCAGCATGGTCTGCTGCAGCTAAGTCCACCCAAGCATTATGAGCCCGGCGCTTCCAGCGCTGGGACTGGGCATATTTATGAGCCTGGTGCCACTGGCGCCAGGACTGGGTCCAAAAGGTCCCAATTGGGACTGGTTGGCACTCGGAACCTGGGTTATGGATCTGCTTCCAAGGGAGTTGGGAAAACCCTGACCTTTTGGAAGCAGAGATCATGACAGTACCCCCCCTCAAGGCCCCTCCCAAACCGGGCTTCTCCGGGGGTTTTGGCTTGTCAGGAAATGTTCGGTGAAATCTTTTGATTAGGCGAGGAGCGTGGACATATTCAGCAGGTTCCCAGGATCTCTCTTGGGGGCCGTAGCCTTTCCAGTCAATTAGGTAGAATAGTTTAGATTTGGAGATCTTGGAGTCCAGAATGCTTTTGACTTCAAACTTGAGTTCTCCATCAACTAGGATAGGTTTTGGAGATTTGGTTAGTCGGGTTTGAGGTTGCACGGGTTTTAATAGAGAGACGTGGAAGACCGGATGTATCTTCATGTGCGGGGGCAAGTCCAACTTGACCGCTACTGGGTTTACTATGGTAGTGATGGAATAGGGACCAAGGTATCTTGGGTTGAATGTGCGTGGCCCTTTTAGAGATAGATATTTGGTGGATAACCAGACTTGATCCCCTACTTGATAGTGCCGTACAAAAGAAAAAATGGGGTTTTCCCAGTTCCCGAATGGACAGAGTTATTGTAGGCATACTCGGCTATCCAAAGGATATCTTTCCAAGTTTTTTCAGTTTGTTGCAGCATGCAGCGTAAATACTGTTCCAGAATTTGATTGGTCCTCTCGGTTTGTCCGTCGGTCTGAGGGTGGTGACTGGTCGATAGTCTCACATCAATTTGAGCCGACCGACAGCAACTTCGCCAAAAATGAGAAATAAATTGACTACCTCGATCCGAAATTAGAACCGAAGGAAAACCGTTGAGTCGGACGATGTTTTCGAGAAATTCTCGGGCCAGAGTTGCTGCTGTTGGCAAGCCTTTGAGCGGAATGAAATGCGCCATCTTGGAGAATAAGTCCACGATTACTAGAATCGTATTGTATCCGGAGCATGGAGGTAGATCGGTGATGAAGTCCATAGAAAGCGTATGCCAAGGGCGAGGTGGGATGTCAATAGGGCGTAAGAGGCCTGCTGGTCTTTCCTTTTGACTCTTGTTTTGGGCGCATACTCCACAGGACATTATAAAGTCTCTGATATCTTTTTTCCAAGACGGCCACCAGAAGTAGCGCTTGATCTTTTCTGAGGTCTTGGCTATACCGGCATGACCTTCCATTAAAGAGTCGTGATAACAAGAGATTACTTTTTTCTGTAAATCTGTGCTGGGTAGGTATAATCGTTCTTGGAAATACAATAAGTTGTCCTTTACTGCAAAGTCCTTTCCCTGCAGATGCCACTTCTGTATGTCTGCTGGAGTTACAAGTTGCCTGGCTTTATCCTTAACTTCCTCTATG
Source organism: Ambystoma mexicanum (assembly GCF_040938575.1). Classification (NCBI taxonomy): domain Eukaryota; kingdom Metazoa; phylum Chordata; class Amphibia; order Caudata; family Ambystomatidae; genus Ambystoma; species Ambystoma mexicanum. The sequence continues at coordinate 1,301,107,407 of NC_090923.1, read as the reverse complement.
GATTCTGTGGCGATTACACCCAGAATTCTTTGTTCGGGAATGATTGGTACAGGTTTAGGGTTGATCAAGTGTTCTTCCACTCCCATCCGAGAAAGGGCATCGGCTTTACCGTTCTTTGTACCAGGTCGATAGGTAATTATGAAGTCAAACTCGGCAAAGAATAATGCCCAACGGAGTTGTCTAGAGGATTGGGCTTTTGCGGTTTTCAAATATTGCAGGTTTCGGTGATCCGTAATCACAGTAACGGTGTGTCGGGCCCCCAGCAGATAATGCCGCCAAGCCTTAAAGGCAGACTTGATAGCCAGAAGTTCCTTGTCAGTAATCGTGTAATTGACTTCAGGAGGCGAGAATTTGCGGGACCAAAATGCCACGGGATGCAACTGATTGGTTACCGGGTCCTTTTGTGATAGAACTGCCCCCATGGCAAGGCTTGAAGCATCAGTTTCCACGATGTAGGGGAGTTCGGGGCGAGGGTGTTTTAAGATTGGTGCAGAGATAAATTTAGTCTTCAAATCCTGGAAAGCTTGTTCCGCCTCGGTAGACCATTCAAAACGTTTGTTTTTCTTTAACAAGGCAGTGATGGGCTGGACTATTCGAGAGAACTCGGGGATAAACCTGCGGTAAAAGTTAGCGAAGCCTAACATGCTTTGCACACCTTTTACGGAGGATGGTGATGGCCATTTGAGAACTGCATCAACCTTCTTTGAATCCATACGCACTCCGCCAGGTGATAATATGAATCCCAAGAATTCAACTTCAGTCACGTTGAAAACACATTTTTCCAACTTAGCGAAAAGTTTGTGTTGACGCAATCTTTCGAGGACCATTTTCACGTGTTTCCGATGTTCAGATTCCGATGAAGAATAAACGAGAATGTCGTCGATGTAAACAACAACACACACATCTATGAGCTCTCTGAGGACATCGTTCATAAAATATTGAAAGGCGGCCGGGGCATTGCAAAGTCCGAAGGGCATGACCTGATATTCAAATAGCCCATACTTGGTGCGGAAGGCCGTCTTCCATTCATCGCCCTCTTTTACTCGTACCAAGTGGTAAGCTCCTCTAAGATCCAGCTTTGTATATATGCATGCTTTTCTGACTTGGTCCAGGAGTTCAGGGATCAAAGGTAACGGATATCTATTCTTAACGGTGATCTGGTTCAGGGAGCGATAATCAATACAAGTTCTAAGGTCTCCTTCCTTTTTTGGAACGAAGAACAAAGCTGAAGAGGCAGGGGACTTGGAAGGACGAATAAACCCATTTGCCAGGTATTGATCCAGGTATTGTCGAAGGTGAAGGTTCTCAGGCTCGGTGAGGGCATAAATTCTACTACAAGGAGGAGTAGATCCAGGTATCAGGTCTATCTGGCAGTCATAAGACCTATGAGGAGGTAGAGAGTTAGCCTGCTCCTTCCGGAAAACATCTTGGTATTCTAGGTATTCGGGAGGTAACTGGGGAGTCTCTGAAGAAATTGCTGCCAGTGCAACACCAGGTGGAGGGTGACAAGTAGAGACACATTCTGGAAACTGGACCGTTCTTGCTCGCCAATCGATCAGAGGATTGTGTTTCTCTAACCAAGGTATTCCTAGAATAATCTGGAACTGAGGGGCCTTGATCACATCGAACACGATCTTCTCATGGTGTCCATCTTGACTTACTAGCGTCACCTCTTGAGTGGTATGCGTTACTGGCCTGGAGGCTATCTCCGTACCATCCACCGTAGTAATGACGTCCTTTACAGCCTTGGGACAAAGAGTTAGATTCATCCTCAAAACCATTTCATGATCCACATAATTGCCGATGGCACCGCTGTCGACGTAAGCTTCAATTGCATGTAATCGATCCGGATTATCAGGGCCAATGAGGACCATAGGTATCACGAAATGCGAGGTCACGGAACTGGTTTTCACGCTCGGCAAGAGGACCTCTATTCTTGTCGGGCGAGGTCGTTTCCCTGCTCAGAGTTTGTAACTGTGGTAACTGCAGCTCCTACTGCCTTCTTGTCAGGTTTCACCGGACAGTCTCGAAGAAAGTGCCCTGAGTTTCCGCAATATAGGCATAATTGCAACTGTTTTCTCCTTTCCCGCTCCCTTTGTGTTAGAGGACCTTTCAGACCCCCTATTTGCATGGGTTCCCCGGAGTCTACTCCTTTGGAAGGAGTTGGCGGTTTGGAAAATACTCGAGCATCAAACTTGGAACGATCGGCCTTCCTGTTCTGCAGTCTGTGATCTATTTGAACGACCAAGTCTATATAATCCGAACAGTCTTGTGGGGGATTCACTACTTGGGCTAAAACGTCTTTAAGCTCTCCACGTAGACCTCTATAAAACAGCGTAATCCTTTTGTCCTCAGGCCATTGAGTTTCCACTATTAGTCTATTGAAAGATGCAATATAAGCCAAAAGGTCTTGATTACCCTGTCGCAACGAAAGAAGCTCATTGTCCAAGGCCTGCCCCTGTGCATGTCTTGCGAACAGTTTTTCCATACTAAGCTGAAAGGCTTGAAAATCATGGAGAACCGGATCATCTTGATTAACTAGAGGGATCGACCAGTCTGCCGCATTGCCACTAAGGTACGAAAGTACAAAAGCTACTTTAGCTTGATCAGTTGGAAAGGCTGCTGGCCGGCATAAGAAGTGCAACCGGCACTGATTGATAAATATCGCAAACCTCTTTGGGTCACCAGAAAATCGTTCGGGCGGAGCCAGAGGTACATCCCCAGGTAGGTTGATCTGCACTGGATTCATAGAGGATGTTGAAGGAAGATTTGCCCCTGATGCGGGTAGCGGGGTCTGTCCGGCTTGTGACTGTAGCAATTGTCTAGCAAGATCATCTGTTCTCTCCTTGGAAATAATTAGTTCCCTTCTTAGAGCGTTCGTTTCCTGACGAGCTGCATGCACTTCTGCCCTTAGTTCCCCAAGTAACCGGGCTAGGTGGTCAGTATCCGAGGTTTCCATAGCGCCTGGGCGAGAGTTTTGCGGTAGGCTTTGCGTTCTGTAACGCTCACCTGATTCTCGCAGAGGCGCCGGTCTTGACTGGGTGACTACCGTATCTTCAAAGGTGATGTGCAGCACCCGGTTGGCTCTTTGGGCTGGACCTCTGTGCCCTGTATGCCTGACGTGCAGAGTAAGATGTCTTAGGTAAGTGAATGCCGAGCTCTCCATCTGCCTCGGGGCAGGGTGCTGTAACCAGTTTCTTCACTGGATAGGTAGCGCAGGCCTCTTGACTTCAGAGGACTGCTGTCCGTCGTTTACTGCACGAACGGTAAGTTTCGAGTAACTCAAATGTCTTTAAAGTCTTTAATAATGATGTCTCTTGTTTTGCAGGGTTCCGGCGATAGCGGATGACGGGCTGAAGTGAGTTGAAGATGGAGCCCGTGTGATGGATAGAAGCGCCTGGAAGCACGTAAGTAAGCGCTTGTTGCCAGCTTCACGATGCGCTCTAACTGTCTTTTTATTTTGCAGGTACAAGTTCGGAGCGGCTGCAGGGTGCCGGGATACCCACTGGGTTAGATGTGGAAAGGAGTAATGGCACATGAGTATTAAAGTTCCCCAATGTCTTTAAACGCACCTTGTTTTGTCTTTCAGATGCGGGATGCAGCGCCGACGGCCTCCGGAGCGTGCAAAGAGTTGGTAAGCTTTTGTCTTTCAGATGCCGGAATGCAGTGTGAAGACCTCCGGAGCGCACGAAGATTAGGTAAGCCTTTGCCTTTCAGAGGCCGGAATGCTAACCTGTTCTTTCTTGTCTTTATAGGTGTTGCTGAAGACTGGATTCAGGATGGTAAGCCTTTTTCCTTAGGCCCAGGACCGGATGCAGAAGACACGATGAGCGTTCTGCTGCAGAGGGTGCAGAATAACGCAAAGCAAGATTCATCCACCGGGTGTGGTTTAAATAGCCTCCTGTAGTGCTTAGGTGTCTCCTTCCACAGCCACGCCTAAGTAAGAAAAGAGTTCCTGGTAAGAAAAGAGTTCCTGCCTTCCAGAAGAGTTCCAGTGTTCTGAATCTAGGGAGTGGCTCCAGCCCCACCCAACAGGAAAAGTAGTTCCAAACAGAAGAGGATCAGAGGCTCAACTGGCAGGCAAGTAAGCAGCATGGTCTGCTGCAGGTAAGTCCACCCAAGCATTATGAGCCCGGCGCTTCCAGCGCTGGGACTGGGCATATTTATGAGCCTGGTGCCACTGGCGCCAGGACTGGGTCCAAAAGGTCCCAATTGGGACTGGTTGGCACTCGGAACCTGGGTTATGGATCTGCTTCCAAGGGAGTTGGGAAAACCCTGACCTTTTGGAAGCAGAGATCATGACAGTGTGTACTTGTCTGTCCACTTTATTTCAGCACCCAAACTCTTCTGGGTGTCTTGTGCCACTCTTATTAGAGTGCCATCCTTGACAGTGGGTCATCACCTTCTGTGCACCCGACTCCCCATCGACTCAAATTCAAAGTGCAGTCGCGTGGGGGGGCTTTGTTGGGTGTCCTGACCCACGTTTGAGCTATCATGCTGCAACATTTGGTGCTGTGGGCTTAGAAAATCCAAGATGGCCAAAAAGCCCACATGTGCGCCAAAATCCAGGAGAACCACGCAGTTTGTGCACACTAAAATGGTTGCCTAACTTGCCACCCACCAGTGCGAGCAGGATGGGCCGGGGTGCCATGAGTGAAATGTGTGCCAAAGGAAAAACCGCACTTTAAAATTACCTTTGGTTTCTCTGAATGCCAGCTCAAAATGCCTATTTTCAAACATTGCAACACATCCAAAAATCTCACTGAACACCAGCGGACATCTGGCAGAATGAAGTATGTGTGCATACTAAATCTGGGAAGTTGAAGAGCCCCAAAACAATGTTCATAACAAGACTGGCTGAGCTCTGCAGGTCTGCAGCAGCCTAACTGAAACTGGATTTAAAACTACCAAAAATCGAAAATGTTTAAATTAACTGAGTGACCTACTTTTGAGTGTCACATAGTTTGTAACTGTTAAAATGTCATAGTTTTGAACTTAGAATCAGCATTCTAGCTGCATATGTAAAAATTGTCTTGACTTAAACTGGGGAACAAAAAGTGACATTTTACCTCAAACCTGGCTTAAGGAAACTGGAATTCTGCCAGACAGCTACGCCCGACAGGAGTGGGGGCTTGCCCAACAAATGCATTCCCAGGCCTGGCTGCATTCTGTTGCTCCTGCCAAAAGGAGGTCACACACTCTCTGATTGAATTACCAGGGGATTGCAAGAAACTAAAGAAAGGGCCCAGGCAGATGGTTTATTTGGGTGGTCGTAAATGGCTTCCTTTTGAACAAAGCCCTGCCTTGACTCAGGCAGATGGTTTATTGGGGGGACCGTAAAACAGCTTCCTCTTGGCAGAAGCTGGGAGGGGCAGGGTCTCTGAGCTTGGCACAAACTGGATAAACTGGTTTCTATACCATATGACCTGAAAAGACACACCCCTGTTGGCCAGAATATGATTCTAAGAAAGATGTATAACTCACAGTGCGGACTTGTCAAAATTATTTAAATGATACGTGATTTTTCGGTGCACGTTTTAAGACGCGTTGGGAATTTGTGTGATGTTCTGGGGCAAAACCCCGCTATTTATCGACACCACAGACTCTGTGTTTAAGCTAGAGACATGGGAATTTACTGGAGTATGTATGGACAGGCCGTGTATATGTGTATAATTTTTAATGAAAAACCAATGTTGCAAAACCAGTTAAAAAACGCAAAATGTTGCCAGTTCTGAATGCGAGCTCTTAGAAACATCAGAGTTTGAACAGAGTATACCTCATGTGATCCGTGATGGGTGCATGTAATTTCAAACCACTGTGTATCTATGAAATATGTCTTTAGGTCAAATATAGATTTGTGTGTAATTTGACAGGGGAGTGTCCTTTCTGCAAGCCATTAAATGACATCATTCTGACACACAATCCTGTTCTCCAGTGAGAACGCAAAGAATTCTCCAACTTATCAGAACTCTGAAGGGGTTGGGCCTAGAAAGCTAGCCTCTCCACCCACTTTCAAAACACATAAAAAGAGACTGCTGGGACAGGTAGAGACATTCAATTCCATTTGCTGCGGAGCATGCTGACCGACGACTTCACATCCAGAGATCCTACACTTAGACTTCCAAGCTAAACAGAGACTACAGAACTTTGAACCAAGAAGGCCCACTGCAAGCAAAAGTATTTGTCAGCAGGCCCAAAAATAATTTGCAGACTATCAACATCCGGGCGAGCTGTTTGAATTCCCTGCCTAGAACATTGCTGTGTCTGGAGAAAGCGGGACTAGGAGACGTGCAGACCAGTTCTAGACCAGACCAGCAGAACCCAAGATCCAGGAGCAGTGCCGGTGACCCAGAAAGCAGAGCTGTACTCGGAACCGGAGACCAGGTCGCTGTGAAGTGCTGTGCGCAGTGACCGGATCCGTGACAAAGTCGCCTTCCTGTCTAAAATCTCTTGTGAGTACTCAGCAAAACTCAGAACCTATCCCTTAGTTTAATATAATATAGTTCAATCTATTTAACCTAAGTAGAACTGTCACCTGTCATTTTCTAGCTGCAAGCTGTAACCTGTCGCTTTGAACTTTTAAAATTTCAAATCCGAAAAACTACCTTTATTTAATCGTCCGTATCTCTGGAACCTTGGTTTAACTTTCCTCTGAAAGCTTAGAATCTCAGCTTTTCAACAAGCTTAGAACCGACTTGCTACTCCTTATACTTTTGCCGTAATCGTGATTCACGCATTCGACAATTTTGCCGCGATTCGTGATTTGGTTAAAAATCTAGCCACGTGTGAAAACAGCAGCTTCCTTGCTTTCCTTTGCCAAAAATTCGTTTAACCTGCTAGTTACCCCTAGATCCTTGCAAAAGTAGGCCTGCACTCATCCCTAGTATCTCTCACTCACCCTGAACCTCCTAAAGGGAATTAAAAGCATTTTCAGCATATTTCTCACTGCATTGTCACCATATTCAAAGCATTTTGCCTGTGTTTCAAAACTCCTATCTGTAGTCTAAGCTTGCTGGGGTGAACTGAATTACATTTGATTGCATTTCTAAGAACTGTGTGCTCTCCTCTTCATTTCCTTACATTGCATAAGGGGGGGAGTGGATTGCCAGAGAAAAGTGATTACATTGTTTGTTGAAATCATATTGAGTATTTTCTGTATTGCATTTTCATTCAACATTGCATCCATCTGAAACTAGATAAAGCATTCTCTACCACCTTATTCTTCTGTCCCTATTCCCAAGCGTGCTACCTCATCTTTTATACTACTCCTGGGTAATCAAATCAGTTTACTAGTAGAACATTACCCATTGTTGTTAACTGCTCATGTTCTGAAGTGTGATATTAATTATTAATTTACTATAAAGTGTGATATATATATATTGTTTACATTCTCAAATAAACCGTTTAAACTTGCAAAACAGAACTACTTCTTGGCTCAGTGCGGTCAGGGGGGTTCCAAGAGAGGGGTGTTATATAGGGGTAGTCATCCAGAACTCATGAACTGGACATAAAGATATATCAATAAGGGTTTCCATTCAGTATCCCAGACTAGGCATTGCCTTAGCTGTAGTGCTGGATTGAATCCTCTTACAACTGGATGCATCAGTTTCCACTATGTATGGAAGTTCAGGGCGCGGGTGCTTTAACACAGGTGCAGACGTGAATTTCGCTTTCAGCTCTTGGAAGGCTTTTTCAGCTTCTTCAGTCCACATAAAGCGTTTATTTTTTCGTAAGAGTGCTGTGATGGGATGTACGACATGTGAAAAATCTGGGATGAGTCTGCGGTAGAAATTGGCAAAGCCAAGCCTTTTTTGTACTCCTTTAACTGAACTTGGTGATGGCCACTTAAGGATTGCGTCCACCTTTCGTGAGTCCATTCGGACTCCCTTTGGGGTCAGGATAAACCCAAGGAATTCAACTTTTGTGGCATGAAAAACGCATTTTTCTTGTTTTGCATATAGTTTGTGCTGGCGCAATTTCTCAAGGACTGCTCGAACGTGCTTCACATGGTCAGATTCTGAAGAGGAATATACTAGAATATCATCGATATACATGACAACACAAACGTCAATGAGTTCACGAAGGACATCGTTTATGAAGTATTGGAAGGCTGCTGGTGCATTGCACAACCCGAAAGGAATCACCTGGTATTGGAATAACCCATACTTATTGCGGAAAGCAGTCTTCCATTCGTCGCCCTCTTTTACACGTACCAGATGGTATGCCCCCTGGAGATCTAATTTAGTGTATATACAAGCGTCCTTCACTTGGTCTAGTAGTTCAGGGATCAGAAGCAATGGGTATCGGTTCTTAAGTTATCTGGTACAATGCGCGGTAGTCTATGCACATTCTGAGGTCACCTTCCTTTTTGGGCACGAAGAACAAAGCTGAAGATGCAGGGGACTTGGATGGGCGAATAAAGCCATTGGCAAGGTACTGGTCTAAGTATTGTCGTAGGTGAAGGTTCTCAGGTTCCGCAAGGGCATAGATCCTGCTACAAGGGGGTTGTGCACCGGGTATGAGATCGATTTGACAATTGTACGATCTGTGAGGAGGTAAGGTGTTTGCCTGTTCCTTTTGGAAGACATCCTGGAATTCTTAGTATTCTGGAGGTAGTTGCATGACTGCTGTGGTTACTGTGGCCAGGCCTGCGTTCTGATTTTTCGTTGGGTAACAGGTTTGTGCACAATCTGGGAAGGTTATTCTCTTCTCTCGCCAATCAATACAAGGATTATGTGTTTCCAACCAAGGTATCCCCAGTATTATTTGGAACTGTGGGGCTTTGATTAGATCAAACACAATAGTCTCTCGATGCCCATCCTGACCCAATAGTGTCATCTCTGCGGTGGAATGAGTTACAGGCCCAGGGGCAATTTCAGTTCCATCGACTGTGGTGATGACATCTGAGGTGGTTTTTCGGCAGAGAGGTAGATTCATCGTGGAAGCCAATTCATAGTCCACATAGTTTCCTATGGCCCCGCTATCAATGTATGCCCTTAATGCGTGCAAACGCGATGGCTGCTCTGGATCTACGAGGACCATTGGTATGATGAAATGCGAGGTCCGAGTATCCTTCTTCAAGCTCGGCAAGCGGACCTCTACGCTTGTCGGCGTGGTCGTTTCCAGAGTCTGACTCCATATGCCTTTTATCAGCAGCTCCTACCACCTTCTTGGGTGGTTTTACAGGGCAATCCCGTAGAAAATGCCCAGAAGTTCCACAATATAGACACAATTGCATTTGCCGTCTCCTTTCTCTTTCCTTCTGGGTTAAGGGTCCTTTAACCCCTCCAATTTGCATGGGTTCTGAAGCATCTGCTCCTTTGGGGTTAGCGTGGGTTTTGACCTACACCGGATTCTCAAACTTGGCTCGATCAGCCTTTCTGTTCTGAAGTCTGTGATCTAACTGGACCATTAAGTCTATATATTCAGCGCAGTCTTGAGGTGGGTTCACGACTTGAGCCAAGACATCCTTGAGTTCTCCTCGAAGCCCTCGATGAAATAACGTGATTCGTTTTACCTCAGGCCATCCAGTTTCCACTATCAACCTATTAAAGGTCGCGATGTAGGATAAAAGGTCCTGGTTACCCTGTCGTAGGGACAAAAGTTTGTTATCCAGGGCCTGTCCTTGGGAGTGCCGGGCAAATAGTTTTTCCATGCTAGTTTGAAAGCCCTGAAAATCCCGAAGAATTGGGTCATCCTGAGTAACTAGTGGAATTGACCAATCAGCTGCACTGCCGCTGAGATATGACAATACAAAGGCTACCTTGGCTTGATCGTTTGGGAAGGCTCCAGGTCTGCATAAAAAGTGCAAGCGGCATTGGTTCATAAACACGGCAAACCTTTTGGGCTCTCCGGCAAAGCGTTCGGGTGGAGCTAATGGAATATTTCCTGGTAGGTTTATTTGCACAGGGCTACTCGATAACGCAGGAGCTGGATTTCCCCCGGAACCAGGTAGGGGTGCTTGTCCAGCCTGGCTTTGCAATAGTTGCCAACCAAGGTCATCAGTTCGCTCCTTTGACAAAATCAGTTCTCTCCTAAGAGCATTGGTTTCTTGACAGGCGGAATGCACTTCAGCCCTCAGTTCCCCTGGTAATTGGGCCAATTGGTCAGTCTCTGAGGTATCCATAACACCTGGTGGGAATTTGTGGGTGGGTCTTCGTGTTCTGTTACGCTCACCTGGCTCCCACAGAGACGTCGATCTGAACTGGACAGCTGCGGTCTCCACCAATGTGACGCATAGGGCCGAGATGACGGACTGGACTGGCCCACCTAGCTTCATTTGCTTGGCCCGTAGAAATATTCTTCTGATGGTTTGAAAAGACGAGCTGTCCATCCTGCATTGAGCGCAGGGGCGTGTTGATAACCAGTTGCTTCACTGGCTCGAAAGAATTGGTGAGTTCCAGAACAATATTGACTCCGAAAAGTATGTAGTTCGTAAGAATTCACATGTCTGACTTTCACTCTTGTCCGATTCCTTGCAGTTTGCAGCTTGACCGCAGCGAAGAGTTCTCGTGGTAGCTGACGAAGTTCAGGTAAGGATTTGGCTTATCCTACACAGTTCAATAAAATAAGGCCAGAATGTAACCTGTTGCTTGCTCCCTTATTCAGATGTGGAGAGAAAATATGAAGTTCGGGTAATAAGGTAAAATCAGGTAAGTCTATTGTGGTGAGAAGAGTTCCCCTTGTTCGTCCCTTTGTCTCACCTTGTTGTCCTTTTGTTCCCCTTAGGGGCCAGGGTACGGCGAGGATGCAATGGAGACTGCGCCGACCCGTGAAGAGGAATAGTACCCCCGGCGGTAATCAGGTACGTCTATGGGGTAGTTACTGATGCCTCTGTTTATTCCCTTGGCTCACCTTTGCTGTTCTTATGTTCCCCTTAGGTGCCAGAGTGCGGTGGGAACGTGCAGAAGGATGCGGTGGATCGTGAGGATGCTGTGAAGGCCGGTGAGTTCAGCGCGGTGCTGCAGCAGGCGAGGCGGCGCGCGTAAAATGCATCTTTCTTCCAGCTCGAAGGCGCGGTGGATCCGGAATTCAGGTAAGGATCAAAGGTTTTGCTCTTATTCTAACCTCTTCTCCTCTGTTCCTCCCTTTTTCTAGGAGCTGCAGACTCGAGGCGGGCGTGGCAGAAGACTGGATGCAGGCTTGCAGACACAGTGACCGTTACGCTGCTGGATGCAGAATAACACGAAGCGTGTGCTGCTCTTCGGGCGTGGTCTAAATAGCCTCCAAAGTAGTCCCAGGTAAGTACTCCCCCCCAGCCCCACCCGAGTAAAAAATAGTCCCTAGGTAAAATAGTCCCTTCCAAGCGTCATTTGGCTTGAAGCTCTGCAGCAAGGTCTGCATCTGGTAAGCTTGCAGCATGGTCTGCATCAGGTAAGTTCTACTCTATGAGCCTGGCGCCTATGGCGCCAGGACTGACTCTCCATATGAGCCTGCTTCCGGGGTTGCTGGACCTGGTCTGGTTCCCCGGGGGTAGGCATCATGACAGGAATGTGCTCTGCGGATAACGTGAGACACTCACAAGTCATAAATACAAGTGCCCTTCCATCGCCACTGAACTTCGCGCGCACTAACAAATGTTGGAGGAGAGACGGTATATCCCGCCCGAACCATTCTCATACCAGTCAAATGACGTCTAAGCTAAGGTGGGAGACACCTCCACCCCTCCTGTACCTATTTGCATCACCCATGTTTCATATAAGTGTATTAACGCTCTGCTAATGTGTATGCTTTGAACCTCATTTTGTTTTCTTCCAAATGCCTTATTTTTAGAGTCCCTCTGGTGAACTCCTCACTCTCCCAGCGCCTCGCACAGCCAGCACCCCACCTGTCAGCTCAGCCCGCCTCCTGTTCTCACAGCAATGCAGCTATTCATTTTTGCAAGTAGCGAGTCTCGAGCTCTGACAAAATGTGCTTGTACGAGAATGTCAGACCAAGCCCTGCTCCAACCTTAGTGCACAATCCGTCTCTGCTGACTGACTCATGCCATCCCCAACCCCCTCCTGCCAGGTAGCGGTCCCCTGAACCCATAAACCCTGTTCCCTTTGAACGCATCTGGTCCCCAGACCTCACCCCCGCACCACCTCAAATTCACCTCCCATATACCTAATCAGCAGTGGTCATCTATTTTGGTAACATTAACACTTATCCCCACTGTGTTTGAAATCGTAAAATACCAAAGGCCGCAAATCAAAGATCGGCCCTATTGTTAAGGCATCCGATAGCAATGACCCTTAACACATGCGCCCATAAAAATATAGGTCAAAATGCACCTATTTCACACCGACAGTGCCCTTTCATGCGTTGTTTTGCTTACAGTTGTCATGATCTCTGCTTCCAAAAGGTCAGGGTTTTCCCAACTCCCTTGGAAGCAGATCCATAACCCAGGTTCCGAGTGCCAACCAGTCCCAATTGGGACCTTTTGGACCCAGTCCTGGCGCCAGTGGCACCAGGCTCATAAATATGCCCAGTCCCAGCGCTGGAAGCGCCGGGCTCATAATGCTTGGGTGGACTTACCTGCAGCAGACCATGCTGCTTACTTGCCTGCCAGTTGAGCCTCTGATCCTCTTCTGTTTGTAACTACTTTTCCTGTTGGGTGGGGCAGGAGCCACTCCCTAGATTCAGAACACTGGAACTCTTCTGGAAAGCAGGAACTCTTTTCTTACCTAGGCGTGGCTGTGGAAGGAGACACCTAAGCACTACAGGAGGCTATTTAAACCACACCCGATGGATGAATCTTGCTTTGCGTTATTCTGCATCCTCTGCAGCAGAACGCTCATCGTGTCTTCTGCATCTGATCCTGGCCCTAAGGAAAAAGGCTTACCATCCTGAATCCAGTCTTCAGCAACACCTATAAAGACAACAAAGAACAGGTTAGCATTACGGTCTTCAGTGACAGCTCTTCACTTACCTGGTCCATCGGCTGTCACCAACGCCTCACACTGCATTCCGGCATCTGAAAGACAAAGGCTTACCTACTCTTCGTGCGCTCCGGAGGTCTTCACACTGCATTCCGGCATCTGAAAGACAAAAGCTTACCAACTCTTCGCACGCTCCGGAGGCCTTCGGCGCTGCATCCCGCATCTGAAAGACAAAACAAGGTGCGTTTAAAGACATTGGGGAACTTTAATACTCACGTGCCATTACTCCTTTCCACATCTAACCCAGTGGGTATTTCGGCACCCTGCAGCCGCTCCGAACTTGTACCTGCAAAATAAAAAGACAGTTAGAGCGCATCGTGAAGCAGGCAACAAGCGCTTACTTACGTGCTTCCAGGCGCTTCTATTCATCACACGGGCTCCATCTTCAACTCACTTCAGCCCGTCATCCGCCATCGCCGGAACCCTGCAAAACAAGAGACATCATTACTAAAGACTTTAAAGACATTAGGATTACTCGAAACTTACCGTTCGTGCAGTAAACGACGGACAGCAGTCCTCTGAAGTCAAGAGGCCTGCTCCCCTTATCCAGTGAAGAAACTGGTTACAGCACCCTGCCCCGAGGCAGATGGAGAGCACGGCGTTCACTTACCTAAGGTGAGAGCGTGAGAGCGTAACCTTTGGGGTTCTACAGGAGAAGAGAAAGGGAAGAAGAGAGAGACATTCAATAACCCAGTTCCTTAATCCCATATTTTCTATCTGCAGACATCTTACCCTTCGAGTCAGACATACAGTGCACAGAGGTCCAGCCCAAAGAGCCAGCCGTGTGTTACACATCACCTTTGAAGATACGGTATACGCCCAGTCAAGACCGGCACCTCTACGGGAATCAGGTGAGCGTTACAGAACGCAAAGCCTACCACAAAACTCCCATCCAGGCGCTATGGAAACATCGGATACCGACCAGCTAGCCCAGTTACTTGGGGAACTAAGGGCAGAAGTGCATGCAGCCCGTCAGAAAACAAACGCTCTAAGAAGGGAACTGATTATTTCCAAGGAGCGAACAGATGATCTCGCTAGACAATTGCTACAGTCACAAGCCGGACAGACCCCGTTACCCGCATCTGGGGGAAATCTTCCTTCTACATCCTCTATGAATCCAGTGCAGATCAACCTACCTGGGAATGTACCTCTGGCTCCGCCCGAACGATTTTCTGGTGACCCAAAGAGGTTTGCAGTATTTATCAATCAGTGCCGGTTGCATTTCTTATGCCGGCCAGCAGCCTTTCCAACTGATCAAGCTAAAGTAGCTTTCGTGCTTTCGTACCTTAGTGGCAATGCGGCAGACTGGTCGATCCCTCTAGTAAATCAAGATGATCCGGTCCTCCATGATTTTCAAGCTTTTCAGCTCAGTATGGAAAAACTGTTCGCAAGACATTCACAGGGGCAGGCCTTGGACAATGAGCTTCTTTCGTTGCGACAAGGTAATCAAGACCTTTTGGCTTATATTGCGTCTTTCAACAGACTGATAGTGGAAACTCAATGGCCTGAGGACAAAAGGATTACGCTGTTTTATAGAGGTCTACGTGGAGAGCTCAAAGATGTGTTAGCCCAAGTAGTGAATCCCCCACAAGATTGTTCGGACTATATAGACTTAGTCGTTCAAATAGATCACAGACTGCAGAACAGGAAGGCCGATCGTTCCAAGTTTGATGCTCGAGTATTTTCCAAACCGCCAACTCCTTCCAAAGGAGTAGACTCCGGGGAACCCATGCAAATAGGGGGTCTGAAAGGTCCTCTAACACAAATGGAGCGGGAAAGGAGAAAAAAGTTGCAATTATGCCTCTATTGCGGAAACTCAGGGCACTTTCTTCGAGACTGTCCGGTGAAACCTGCCAAGAAGGCAGTAGGAGCTGCAGTGACCAAAGTTACAAACTCTGAGCAGGGAAACGACCTCGCCCGACAAGAATAGAGGTCCTCTTGCCGAGCGTGAAAACCAGTTCCGTGACCTCGCATTTCGTGATACCTATGGTCCTCATTAGCCCTGATAATCCGGATCGATTACATGCAATTGAAGCTTACGTCGACAGCGGTGCCATCGGCAATTATGTGGATCATGAAATGGTTTTGAGGATGAATCTAACTCTTTGTCCCAAGGCTGTAAAGGACGTCATTACTACGGTGGATGGTACGGAGATAGCCTCCGGGCCAGTAACGCATACCACTCAAGAGGTGACGCTAGTAAGTCAAGATGGACACCATGAGAAGATCGTGTTCGATGTGATCAAGGCCCCTCAGTTTCAGATTATTCTAGGAATACCTTGGTTAGAGAAACACAATCCTCTGATCGATTGGCGAGCAAGAACGGTCCAGTTTCCAGAATGTGTCTCTACTTGTCACCCTCCACCTGGTGTTGCACTGGCAGCAATTTCTTCAGAGACTCCCCAGTTACCTCCCGAATACCTAGAATACCAAGATGTTTTCCGGAAGGATCAGGCTAACTCTCTACCTCCTCATAGGTCTTATGACTGCCAGATAGACCTGATACCTGGATCTACTCCTCCTTGTAGTAGAATTTATGCCCTCACCGAGCCTGAGAACCTTCACCTTCGACAATACCTGGATCAATACCTGGCAAATGGGTTTATTCGTCCTTCCAAGTCCCCTGCTTCTTCAGCTTTGTTCTTCGTTCCAAAAAAGGAAGGAGACCTTAGAACTTGTATAGATTATCGCTCCCTGAACCAGATCACCGTTAAGAATAGATATCCGTTACCTTTGATCCCTGAACTCCTGGACCAAGTCAGAAAAGCATGCATATATACAAAGCTGGATCTTAGAGGAGCTTACCACTTGGTACGAGTAAAAGAGGGCGATGAATGGAAGACGGCCTTCCGCACCAAGTATGGGCTATTTGAATATCAGGTCATGCCCTTCGGACTTTGCAATGCCCCGGCCGCCTTTCAATATTTTATGAACGATGTCCTCAGAGAGCTCATAGATGTGTGTGTTATTGTTTACATTGACGACATCCTCGTTTATTCTTCATCGGAATCTGAACATCGGAAACACGTGAAAATGGTCCTCGAAAGATTGCGTCAACACAAACTTTTCGCTAAGTTGGAAAAATGTGTTTTCAACGTGACTGAAGTTGAATTCTTGGGATTCATATTATCACCTGGCGGAGTGCGTATGGATTCAAAGAAGGTCGATGCAGTTCTCAAATGGCCATCACCATCCTCCGTAAAAGGTGTGCAAAGCATGTTAGGCTTCGCTAACTTTTACCGCAGGTTTATCCCCGAATTCTCTCGAATAGTCCAACCCATCACTGCCTTGTTAAAGAAAAACAAACGTTTTGAATGGTCTACCGAGGCGGAACAAGCTTTCCAGGATTTGAAGACTAAATTATCTCTGCACCAATCTTAAAACACCCTCGCCCCGAACTCCCCTACATCGTGGAAACTGATGCTTCAAGCCTTGCCATGGGGGCAGTTCTATCACAAAAGGACCCGGTAACCAATCAGTTGCATCCCGTGGCATTTTGGTCCCGCAAATTCTCGCCTCCTGAAATCAATTACACGATTACTGACAAGGAACTTCTGGCTATCAAGTCTGCCTTTAAGGCTTGGCGGCATTATCTGCTGGGGGCCCGACACACCGTTACTGTGATTACGGATCACCGAAACCTGCAATATTTGAAAACCGCAAAAGCCCAATCCTCTAGACAACTCCGTTGGGCATTATTCTTTGCCGAGTTTGACTTCATAATTACCTATTGACCTGGTACAAAGAACGGTAAAGCTGATGCCCTTTCTCGGATGGGAGTGGAAGAACACTTGATCAACCCTAAACCTGTACCAATCATTCCCGAACAAAGAATTCTGGGTGTAATCGCCACAGAATCCATAGAGGAAGTTAAGGATAAAGCCAGGCAACTTGTAACTCCAGCAGACATACAGAATTGGCATCTGCAGGGAAAGGACTTTGCAGTAAAGGACAACTTATTGTATTTCCAAGAACGATTATACCTACCCAGCACAGATTTACAGAAAAAAGTAATCTCTTGTTATCACGATTCTTTAATGGAAGGACATCCCGGTATGGCCAAGACCTCAGAAAAGATCAAGCGCTACTTCTGGTGGCCGTCTTGGAAAAAAGATATCAGAGACTTTATAATGTCCTGTGGAGTATGCGCCCAAAACAAGAGTCAAAAGGAAAGACCAGCAGGCCTCTTACGCCCTATTGACATCCCACCTCGCCCTTGGCATACGCTTTCTATGGACTTCATCACCGATCTACCTCCATGCTCCGGATACAATACGATTCTAGTAATCGTGGACTTATTCTCCAAGTTGGCGCATTTCATTCCGCTCAAAGGCTTGCCAACAGCAGCAACTCTGGCCCGAGAATTTCTCGAAAACATCGTCCGACTGCACGGTTTTCCTTCGGTTCTAATTTCGGATCGAGGTAGTCAATTTATTTCTCATTTTTGGCGAAGTTGCTGTCGGTCGGCTCAAATTGATGTGAGACTATCGACCAGTCACCACCCTCAGACCGACGGACAAACCGAGAGGACCAATCAAACTCTGGAACAGTATTTACGCTGCATGCTGCAACAAACGGAAAAAACTTGGAAAGACATCCTTTGGATAGCCGAATATGCCTACAATAACTCTGTCCATTCGGGAACTGGGAAAACCCTGTTTTTTCTTTTGTACGGCAGTCACCCTCGAACCTCAGAGTTGGATCCCCTCCAAGATCTTGAAACACCAGCAGTAGACTACCTGCATTCTACAATCACCCAAGCCTTTAAGGAAGCTGTTTCTCACCTTCAAAGGGCTAAAGAACAATACAAGAAAGGAGCAGATCAACATCGGAAGGAAGCCCCTCAATATCAAGTAGGGGATCAAGTCTGGTTATCCACCAAATATCTACCTCTAAAAAGGCCACGCACATTCAACCCAAGATACCTTGGTCCCTATTCCATCACTACCATAGTAAACCCAGTAGCGGTCAAGTTGGACTTGCCCCCGCACATGAAGATACATCTGGTCTTCCACGTCTCTCTATTAAAACCCGTGCAACCTCAAACCCGACTAACTAAATCTCCAAAACCTATCCTAGTTGATGGAGAACTCGAGTTTGAAGTCAAAAGCATTCTGGACTCCAAGATCTCCAAATCTAAACTATTTTACCTAATTGACTGGAAAGGCTACGGCCCCCAAGAGAGATCCTGGGAACCTGCTGAATATGTCCACGCTCCTCGTCTAATCAAAAGATTTCACCGAACATTTCCTGACAAGCCAAAAACCCCAGAGAAGCCCGGTTTGGGAGGGGCCTTGAGGGGGGGTACTGTCATGATCTCTGCTTCCAAAAGGTCAGGGTTTTCCCAACTCCCTTGGAAGCAGATCCATAACCCAGGTTCCGAGTGCCAACCAGTCCCAATTGGGACCTTTTGGACCCAGTCCTGGCGCCAGTGGCACCAGGCTCATAAATATGCCCAGTCCCAGCGCTGGAAGCACCGGGCTCATAATGCTTGGGTGGACTTACCTGCAGCAGACCATGCTGCTTACTTGCCTGCCCGTTGAGCCTCTGATCCTCTTCTGTTTGGGACTACTTTTCCTGTTGGGTGGGGCAGTAGCCACTCCCTAGATTCAGAACACTGGAACTCTTCCGGAAAGTAGGAACTCTTTTCTTACCTAGGCGTGGCTGTGGAAGGAGACACCTAAGCACTACAGGAGGCTATTTAAACCACACCCGATGGATGAATCTTGCTTTGCGTTATTCTGCATCCTCTGCAGCAGAACGCTCATCGTGTCTTCTGCATCTGATCCTGGGCCTAAGGAAAAAGGCTTACCATCCTGAATCCAGTCTTCAGCAACACCTATAAAGACAAGAAAGAACAGGTTAGCATTACGGTCTTCAGTGACAGCTCTTCACTTACCTGGTCCATCGGCTGTCACCAACGCCTAACACTGCATTCCGGTATCTGAAAGACAAAGGCTTACCTACTCTTCGTGCGCTCCGGAGGTCTTCACACTGCATTCCGGCATCTGAAAGACAAAAGCTTACCAACTCTTCGCACGCTCCGGAGGCCTTCGGCGCTGCATCCCGCATCTGAAAGACAAAACAAGGTGCGTTTAAAGACATTGGGGAACTTTAATACTCACGTGCCATTACTCCTTTCCACATCTAACCCAGTGGGTATTTCGGCACCCTGCAGCCGCTCCGAACTTGTACCTGCAAAATAAAAAGACAGTTAGAGCGCATCGTGAAGCAGGCAACAAGCGCTTACTTACGTGCTTCCAGGCGCTTCTATTCATCACACGGGCTCCATCTTCAACTCACTTCAGCCCGTCATCCGCCATCGCCGGAACCCTGCAAAACAAGAGACATCATTACTAAAGACTTTAAAGACATTAGGATTACTCGAAACTTACCGTTCGTGCAGTAAACGACGGACAGCAGTCCTCTGAAGTCAAGAGGCCTGCTCCCCTTATCCAGTGAAGAAACTGGTTACAGCACCCTGCCCCGAGGCAGATGGAGAGCACGGCGTTCACTTACCTAAGGTGAGAGCGTTAACCTTTGGGGTTCTACAGGAGAAGAGAAAGGGAAGAAGAGAGAGACATTCAATAACCCAGTTCCTTAATCCCATATTTTCTATCTGCAGACATCTTACCCTTCGAGTCAGACATACAGTGCACAGAGGTCCAGCCCAAAGAGCCAGCCGTGTGTTACACATCACCTTTGAAGATACGGTATACGCCCAGTCAAGACCGGCGCCTCTACGGGAATCAGGTGAGCGTTACAACAGTCAGTAGTTCTTGCATGGCAAGTTTGTTATCTAGCCTATGTCTCATTCATTAGTGGAACGCGTATTTATTCAGCAATTTGGACACGTGGTTGCTAAGGCAACTGCAGACCCCGCAGTTGCTTTCATGCTGATATCCATCTGACCCTCCCCCGATCAGTGAAGGACCCACAAGAGCTTGAAGAAAGCGGGAAGTGTGGAAGCACAGAGTTACACTGTATGGCAACCTCCAACAGGCATTTCTTGCAAAAACAAATTGACAAAGAGGATACATTTCAATAGACAATTTGGACGCTTTATTTGGACAATTTATACTTTTAAAAGCTTTGAAATTCAAGTTAAATAGATTTCCATTGGTCATGTACAATGTATAAACATTGTTGAACATATAAATTGCTGCTAATCATTTGAACCGGGAAGTGAAATGTTCCACAAGGTCTGCTTTCAGTGGACAGGGCACATTTGCAATGTTTTGTGGCAATGTATGTGTCCTAGAAACAAAATCATGAGCGATTCGATGAGTATGCATGTCCAACACAGTCAAGTGAAATCTTTCACAAAATTGAATTCCATTTCCTGGTATATTGGCTTGACCACCCATTTTTGCTTCTTTTTGCAAAGGCCATTGTGTAACGAAGCATCCCAATGTTTCCTGCAGTTCTCGATTGTTCTCTCCCCATGTTCTCGTTATGCGCTAATACTGCTAGTAATGTTCGATATTGCATCCCGTCTATGCCGAAATGCAATCCCTTGGGCCTGTACTTTAGGCACATATTGTGGAACACCTCCAAATCTCCTGTGTGACAGAATTCTATGAGTTCCTTCAGATCTCTTGATAGAGTTTTATCAAACACAATCTTCTCAAGAGCTTTGTGTGGAGGTGAAGATGGAACCAACCACTTCTTCTTGCGTTCCTACTCCTCCGATAAAGGTCCATGTGCACATTGGTGAAACACAAGTCACATTCACCAATGGCTGCCCGCATACTCACTCACCCACCCCCCTCACTGGATGGAGACATTTCAGCATAAGTATAATCTCTACCAGGCAGCTGTCAAATACAATGTATTTGTGCTCCTAGTATGCTCTGTGATACTAGTATGGATGAAAACAGTGAAATTGAACAGAGACAATTGGATGCAGACAATGGTACATATAAATAAAAATCCATAAATGAAACATTAAACAAAAGACAGGATACGTAAACTATTTCATATTATTTAAAATTCCATGCATAATACATTCCCGTAATCGAAAAGCGAAATAAAACCACCTTATACGCGCTCGAAGTTGTTGTTGACTCCGGAAAAGAAATGGATGCAGAATCTTGCTCCTTCGTTTTCAGTGTGCATTGTCACAAAGTGGTAAAGGGAAAATTTGATTTGCATTAGATATGTGGGAAGATCAATAATATGAACTTCTGCAAGTCTGTATGGCTCACCGTTGGTAAACTGGACGTGTTGGTGATGTCGTCACTACCAATGGTCTGTGCTTCAGTCAATATGCTCACGTAAAAGAATTGACATGTGAAGCAACCGATTATGAAAAGATTATGCTTTTTTCGAAGGGCTCTATGGCATAGTTTTCTATGTTCATATTTAGTTTGTATGATGCACCTAAAACCAGGGACAGATGTCTAGCAAAATGGGGTATAGTTATAAAGCAATACAATCTGGTAATTATGCAAAGTTTAGTAAGAAACATTTACACCGAAAGCACCAATCCGTTCATGTAGTTACCTGTTCAGTACCCCCTGGCCTATAGCTAATTCTTCATACGGAGCTCACCTGGTCCCGCGTATGCATTAATAGAGTTGGAATTGCATTTGGAAGCAATTTACGAGATGTTCTGGGTCGATGCTTCTTTGTGTACTGCGATTGGTGGTACATATCTGGGGTAAAGTGCAGGCTGCAGATGCCGAATCAATCGCCCCTCAAGTCCCCCAAGACATCCTTGGCTCTACTTTCAAGCTCGGCCGGCGCAAATCCACAATATCTGACCCATTCTCTTATTAGATCTATATTCCTCGGGAATGTATGCATTATTGTGCCCTTAGGTTTGTTATGGGTCTTAGAACGGCAACCGTAAACCATACAAGCAGGCATTCTTGAAAAATATGTTTAAAAAAAGTACACATAGGGGGTCATTCCGAGTCGGCTGGTAGGGGATACCGGGCACCGGTAAGGAGACCGGTGCTGGTAATTCCCTAGCGCCTGATTCCGAGGTCCCCTAACTGGAACCGTAAGGGACGTTTGGTCGGACCAAACTTACCTTATGGGTCCTGTTAGGGGACCAGGGCGCAAATAACGGGCCTGCCATTAGCGAGCCCGTTATTTGCGCCCTCCCCATTCCCATTGAGCCCTATGGGGGCTCAAATGGAAATGGGGAATGGTTTGGTCAATGGGGACTTACCGGTCCCTCCAGGGTCGGAATGGACCGGTAAGTCCCCATTGTACCAAACCGGAGTCGGTACCGGTATGGGAGGCAGCCATGGAGCTAATTGCTCCATGGCTACCACCATACTCGGAATGACCCCCATAGTTAGAAAATTGTTTTACATGAATGCGTGAGAAAGATGGAATTATATCATAATTTTTCTATGCAATGTTTGTTTTGGTCACAGAAGCAAAACCTGTGTAGTGTAGTCGACTATACACTATGATAACTTTAATATAGAATTGATTGATGTGACGCAAATCGTAACGTGTTACTCGTCGGTTGAATGTACTTTCCTGCATCAAAAGGAAACATGCCTATAGAGATGGTCCGCGAAAGATGCGATTCTATCCCAATTAACACTGATGACATTTGCTATATATCAAGAACAGAACAAATTAAACCGAAGACAATGGTAAAGGCAATGAGATGAATGAACATTACACTACTGGGTACGTTAGTTTGAAATAGTTAGAAATTTAGAGATCAAGATCAAAAAGAGATGATTAGGTGACCTGCCCTGACCTGCCCTTACCTTGACTAACAAACAGTTGCATTCAGCAATCAGGGTAGTTAGTAGTAGGAGAACAGGTAGTGTGATCACGAGTTGACTTCCAGTGCTCAGAGATGTTCACAGGTAGCACAATGACGAGTTGACTTGCAGTGCTCACAGATGTTCTCAGGATAAATATCAAGGGGTTTATAAAGAATTTGAAAAGTGGGTGTGTATGTGAATGAGTGACATGTTTATGGCGTGGTCTTATGTGGATTGCAGTGACGCGGTCTGAATCAATGGAGTCAGTAGACACAGGGTCTGGCTAGGCCATGTGTACAATGTCCGCTGTGCGGAAGATACCTTTGAAGTGTACATGGTGTTTGGCACCTCAGCCGTTCCCATCCTGCCAGCCCCCTAGGGAGGGCATAGCCACATGTGCGAACTGCCATTGATAGTGGAGGGGGGATGGATGGGCATGAGGCGTACAGAAAAGGCCCGGAACATTGCTGATGGGAGACACATGTATGTGGATTGCAGGGGCGCGGTCTGCTTCAGGGGAGCATGCCTGTAGACACTGAGTCTGGCTAGGCCATGTGAACAAAGGCCCCTGCGCGTAAGATACCTTTGAAGTGTACATGGTGTTTGGCACCTCAGCCGTTCCCATCCTGCCAGCCCCCAAGGGAGGGCACGGCCACATGTGCGAACTGCCATTGATAGTGTGTGGGGGATGGATGGGCATGAGGCGTGCAGGAAAGGGACGGAACCCTGCTGAATGGAGACACACTTATGTGGACTGCAGGGGCGCGCTCTGCTTCAGGGGAGTATGCCTGGAGGCACTGGGTCTGGTTAGGCCATGTGAACAATGGCCCCTGCGCGTAAGATACCTTTGAAGTGTACATGGTGTTTGGCACCTCAGCCTTTCCCATCCTGACAGCCCCCTAGGGAGGGCACGGCCACATGTGCGAACTGCCATTGATAGTGGAGTGGGGATGGATGGGCATGAGGCGTGCAGTAAAGGGCCGGAACACTGCTAATGGGAGACACATTTATGTGGGTTGCAGGGGCGCGGTCTGCTTCAGGGGAGCATGGCTGGAGACACTGGTTCTGGGGAGGCCATGTGTAGGATGGCCCCTGCGCGTAAGATACTTTTGAAGAGTACATGGTGTTTAGCACCTCGGCCGTTCCCACCCAGTCAGCCCTGCCAGGACTAGTGAGCAGGTCCTTGATTCACTGAAACATTGAAACAATCATTCATAAAAGTTAAGTTGTATTTTATTTTGTTGCTGATGTTGATGGCACACATGTACTATACATTGTATACTTCGGGTTGCAGCACGGTGTGGGAAAATCCCCTGTTCTGACCGCTGTCACTGTGGAATGTGGCTCTAATGGCAGCAACGACACAGGAGGGTATTACTCGTCGAACGCGGTATCCAAGCCTCCCATGAAGCATGAAGCCACCATGTAAACGCACGATAGGCCAGCAGCCTGTACCACCTGTGGAAGGGAAACATACAAACTGTATTTAAATGAACATGATAAGTGTATCAAACCTTAGTTGAAAATGCAATCTTGTATCCTATGGCATAGTTGCCAGTACAAATGTTACTTTTTGGATCAATCAACTTGGGCTTTAAAGTGCAGACACATTACAAAAGTGAACACCCATTCAATCCATAAAGTTCGGTGCACAGAGAAATATTGTTTCTTGGTTGTAAGTGAAAGACACATAAGATGAATACTATGATTTCCCCAAATCGCGAGTGATGTATAGAATTGCAAGACTACATTAATTTGGCGGTGATAGATCAAAGTTACGACAATATAAGAGACAAACAAGAAATGTTAGTGGCCTCAGTGGTCAACGTGACATCAAATCTAGAGTACACTTACTCATTACTTGGTGTGCGAGGGCGAACTGTTGCGCTAAATTCGTGCATAAGCACCATCATAATCCTCAACACGGACCTTGTGAGGCAGGCTGCCCTGAAGTCATGCAGCTCAGTAACGCATTGCGGCTGTGTCGCGTCTTCCGATATATAGGCCAAGCATCCAGAGTTTTCTCTGCAGCAGCAGTTCTCCTCCTCGGTTGGCATGACCTCGCACTGATTGCAGGTACACCAACTGTTGTCTGAAGCCCCATCGTTTCTGCATCTTTCTCTTTCGACTAATTCCGCCTCGGAATACTCCGGCTCGTACTGGTAGGGCTGTATTGTTGCCATTGTACAACAAAATTAAAATAGATACTAATGATAGTACTAGTGTCTGTTCGCATGGGCTACGAGCAACAAAGATAGCTGAACAGAGCCGAAACGAGCCACATGATACATTATAGAGGTCTGATTGGACTACAAGAGAGCACAGCTCGCAACCTCAGTGTAGCCTATGAGTGGTTTAAATCAATGCCCGACAGCCTGCTTCTTAAAAGCCAGGCACGATGGACGTACCTTTCAGAGGCAAATACCACATTGCACCCTAGTGTGTTAGTGAGGAATTGCATTGATTCCCTCATTGATCTTAGCCCCATATCAAGTAGGAGTGGTAGTAAGTATCTGCGCCTAAGCCCCATTAAGAAGGGACATAACAATGTAAAATGAATCAAAGTTTCTTTGCCTTTTTTACAAAGTGGGCATGCACTGGTATTTTGAAGCAACCAACCTCGTGTATACCAGGCAGTTTACAATATACCCAGTCTGAAACAAACATATAGGGAGCGCTCCTAGGGGGGATGAATGTCCAAGAAAGGTTTGCCATTTCCCATTGAATTGAGTAGGAGGAATACAGTGGCATTTTTTAGAGAATGCATTTAGATCTTGTGGTTCCTAAATGTATTGCGTTTGGCAGTTAACTTGAGCTCAGCTTTGAGTAAGGGGCAACACTCACTGGGATTTTCCCAGAAGTGTCTAGCACCTAACCCACACTATCTTGTGCACATGTAGGACTCAGCCCTGATTTTTTATTTTTTTGCTCCTTTCAATTGCAGGAAGTCTCTCAAAGCATCTTTATAGGGGGCCAAGCTCGTGGGGGACCAAAGGCTCACCCAATACAGGGCTGGCCTAAGGGCAATCGGATCCGCCACGGGCAGTATTTGGAGTTCTAAGTGAATCAGCGTAGTGGTTTCTGTGCGACCCCAACTCAACCTCTTTTAGCTTCAGCGTCGAGTTTGGCATAGATTTCATCCAGGTAAGGCCCAGCGACCCCATTGCAGCCCCCTAGACACCTTTGTTTTATTTTTGTGTCCCCCTCTGCGACCCTTGCCGCTCTGCGTCCTCGCTCCCTCCTTAAGTGCCCACCCCGCGCAGCTCCCGCCCTCCACCCGTGTTGATTGGCCACCAAACTTCCAGCAGCACCTCTTCACTAGCAGTGCTAGGGCAGCCTTGCCCGGGTAGCCCTCGGCCAAAGGCCAGAGGCAAAGGGCAGCCCCCCGACTAAGCAGCTTCATTGCGTGTTTGCCTGGAACGCTTGACGCAGACAACCTACAGCGACTGATAAGGTACGTTTGGTGTGGGTGGGGAGTACAGCCATTAATGTACTCCAGAAAAACCCCACTACACTTAATACCTAATATCATATACTTTTTAGCTCAATTGTGTTAGTCAGCCATATGTGTGAGGTAGCCTTACCTTGCTTTTAGCCTATTTGTGTTAGTCAGCCAAATCCCACATTTAGCCTAATTGTGTAAGGTAGTCTTACCTTGCTTTTATTTATATTATTTATTTATTGTTCACTTGTTAGGCACTTATACAGGAAGTAAATACTGTTTGGAAGCGCCCACAGGGCAACAAGGAGGGAACAGGGGATGAGAAGCAATGAAAACCATAACAAATATTAAATACAGTGGGGGGAACAGGGAAGGACAAATCTACTATGCCTTGTGAGTGTTCAGAACTTGCCTATTTGTGTTAGGCATTTCTTGCATTTAGCCCATTTGTGTTAGTCAGCCATATTTCGCATTTAGCGCAATTGTGTAAGGTAGCCATAGCCTGTATTTAGCCCAAATGTGCAAGGTACACAGACGGAACCAAGGATGTAGGCATTGTTGTTTTACAACTAACCCAATTTTTCCTCCTGCACACCGCACCTTAGTAATTTAGAGGAAGGCACAGACTCATTCCACACACACTGCACCTACATATACCACAAACAGAGTTGCACAATACTTCTGCCATAGGAATGAAGGTACCTTTAACGACAAACTCGAATTGTAGCTTCCCACATTATTCTCTCTCCTTAAACACAATCCACCCCTGTTTAGTATGTAGTATACCTCTGCTGCGCCCATCCACACACCATTCAGACATGGGTGACTAGCAGGGTCTTGGCCACCCTCACATACCATTTTATTTTTTACTTCTTTGTTTAAGTTCAGCAGTCACAGATTGCAAGAATACACAGTCAGCATACATAGTTATACAGTTAGCATGTCAGCATTATTACACCGTTTCAAGGCCCCGGGACTGCACAGCATTTAACCTACATCGGATTGTTATCTTTGGCCAAGGACGCTCTGAATTCATTCCATATATCTTGGGGCGAGACATGCATGGTTGTCGTCTTCACGTTCATTAACCCAGGTCAACTCCCTTTGGTGGATAATGTATTTTCCATTTTTTTCAGAATACTTATTTTTCGCAATATGCATCCCACATTCAGAAAAGCTCTGTCATCTGTCTGGTACACCCTGCCACAACCCAAATAATGCAGACATCAGAGACTTGTGCAACTGTCTTTCTACGATCTCAGACATACGGCAAATACCTGTTGCCAGTAGCGAGCCAGGTCTGAGCAATTCCATAACATATGAGCATATCCGGCCTCTGCTGCTCTGCATCGCGGACATATGCCAGCATGGTCCGGGTACATTCTCCTGATCTTTTGAGGTGTATAGTTCAGCATACGTAGGATCTTATATTGGATGATCTTCATGTGCATATTCATAGATGTCATTGTAGTGAATCTGCACATGGCCAGCCATTGCCCGTCTGTGATGTCATGCATTAGCTCAGCTACCCATTTCCCACGTGAGGGGTCCTGTCCTATTGGATTTCCATTCAGTATTTACCTATATAGGGTAGCCAATACGTGTCAACACCCGCCAGAGTTGGAAATGTAAGCTATTAACTTGTTTTCTGGGTTTTCCGCTGGGTAGTTTTCCCACCTGTTTCGTACCGCTGCACACAGCCTATAAAACTGCAGCAGTTCCACCCCTATGTCCCCATGTTTTCTTTTCCAACCCTCCAGCGTCAAGAACCTCCCATCTGGGAACAGGTCACCTATAGTGCGATAACACAGTGCGTCCCATCGCCCTTGTATTGCGACATTCCGCGTAGGGGGGAGATGTGGGAAATTCCATACCAGTAACCAACGATAGTATGGAGTTTTTTCAGTCAATCTAAGATATATTCGTCTCTAGGCTCCCAGTGTAGTCCACAACGGGGCGGAAAGACAGTCATCTCTGTATGTGTTATCACGTATCAGTGTTTTCATCTCTAGGCCACCTGCTGCCTGCCTTTCCAGCTTAACGTGTGGTAGAGCCCCTTCAGAGCTATACAAGTGGGTGGTGAATAGCGCCTGTGCCGCGATCCAGTACACTTCCATGTTAGATCCATTAAATCAACCCATGTCATAAGGCAAGGCCATTGAAACCCATTTCTTCCATACAGTACCAGGGTGCCAAAGAAATGGAGACCTGTTACTGTGGAGGTTCTTTAAGAAACGCCTACCTGGCCATATCGGTACGTTTACAGATGCATATAACATTTCACTGTGAATCCAGAATAAGCCCTGAGTTGATCTATATCCCGCATTATAGGGTCCAGGTTTTGGTGTGGGTCTCTAATATACAATAGGGCATCATCTGCATATAATGATATGATCTCTGCCGTCCCGTGTATGTGAATACCTTTGCCCCTGTGTCAGTATCGGATGCGGTTTGCCATAGGTTCTATAGCCAAAGCAAAGAGCAGAGGCGACAGCGGACATCCTGTCGTGTGGCCCTGCCGAGCTCGAATGCGGCTGACTGAGTCGTGTTGGTACGGATAGCGGCCATAGGTTTCCTATATAGGATCCTAAAATAAGTTATAAAGGTATCGGCCAGGTCGCACTTCCGGAGCAAAGCGAATAGAAACGACCAAGACACCATATCGAATGCCTTTTGGGTATCAAATGTAACAGCCAGCGCATTGGCCGTAGGGGAAATACAGGCCATGATATTAAATAGTAACCTAAGGTTGAGAGATGTCGCTCTCCCGGGTATAAAGCCTTCCTGGTCATCATGTAACAAATCTGGCATGAGAGGCAGTAACCTATTGTCCAACACCTTGGCATAGATCTTGGTGTCAACGTTCATCAATGATAGTGGTCTGTAGGAGCCACACCCCTCACTCGGTTTGCTTGGTTTAAGCAGTACGACCACAACAGCCTCATGTTGCGACTGCAGGAGTTGACCCTTGCACACAGACTCCACCCCCCTATAGCTTCAACAAGGGTGGCACCAGCGGTACCCCAAATTCCAAATAAAACTCTGCCATGAGTCCATCCGGGCCTGGTGCCTTGCCTCTCCGCAGTTCGTTGATTACACGCAGGATTTCTTCCACCGTAAATGGGATGTTGGTTTGAGCACGAGCACCCGACGATAGTATGCACATGGGGATGGATTCTAATTAGTCTTCAAGACCCTGCTCATCTCCCAGTTTTTGTGCTTGATAGAGTGCCCTGTAAAATTGCACAAACACCTCATTGATGTCCTGCTCCGAGTGCCGCAGCACCTGGTGTTCATCCCTAACTCCCGCTAAATGGCACTGTCCCCCTTCTAGTCTCACCAGATTAGACAGTGTTCTTCCCAGCCTCTCTCCTTTACCATATCATTTCGCTGCAGCAAGTCTGGAAAAATACTTCACTTCCTGTCCCCAAACTGTCGTAAATCCTCTAATTGAGCTTTAATAACAGCTAGTGTAGTATGACGAGCTGCACACATACCCTGTGCTCACACGCACCTTTTGACTCTCCCTACTCTCTCTACTAATCTGAACTTCGGTTCCCAAGGGCGTTCAACCTACAAGCGCCTTCAGACCATACCAATGGTATATAAGGCGCTATATAAGTGCAAAATAACAATAACAATAACAATAACTAGGTGCAGCCACGTAGTCAGGCTCCAGGTTTTTAAGCTTGTCTTCTCTGTTTGCTACTTCCCTGCGTATGGTGCAGAGTATCCCCAATTCACATGAGATAGCCATGCCATTAATGAAAACCTTGAGCATTTGCCAAAGCGTGGATTGTGATACTGTTCTGTTATCGTTGGTCAGGAAGAACATACAGATATTCCCCAAGTCTGTAGGACCAGGTCTTGTAGGACCAATGACTTGAATCGCCACATATTTCGGCTTCCAGGGGCATTTCCCCAGGTCAAGGATTGCTTAATCGGAGAGTGATCAGAGTAGGTACATGGAAAAATGACAAAGTCTGTGGTGAGCCCCACCAGCTGGTCAGAAATAAGGAATAGATCTATCCTGGACGACATGTCGTGCACCGTAGAGTAGTAGGTGAACTCTCTCATTTGAGTGGAGTGTGGGCCACATGTCATGCAGGCCAAGTTCTGCCATCAGGTCAAGTGTACAGCCTGCTGCTTTCGACAGGGGTCTGGGTGCCGACCCAGTGCGGTGCATGTCTAGGTTCAAAATAGTGTTCATTTCCCCCCAACACAACCTGGATCGATGGATCCATCCGGATTATATCTGCAAGGTTTAGGTAAAATCCCAGGTCGTCTAGGTCAGGCCCATATGAATTTCCTAACGGCACTTCCCTGTTGAGCAACTTACAATGTACAATGACCTAACGGCCCTCTGGATCTACATGTGAATATAACAGAACAAAGACAACACTCTTCTGTATAAGTGTCAATATGCCTCTAGAGTCGAGTAATCTGTGAAGAATCTATTCAGTCCCCATCCTTTAGCAAATGATATGAGATGACATTTATAACGCGCCTATTTCAAGGTGCGACAAGGCAAGGGAGGGGGAACAGAGGGAAGAGAGACAACGATCTTACTAGGCAGGTGCCATTCAGATCGTGCAAGAGGAGGGGGAAAAAGAAAAGTGTGGGGTTGGGGGGAGTGCAGTACATGGGATAATAAAATAATCGCATAAAATAAATAAAGAACGGTCAGCTGGTGGCAAGTGCAGGGTGAGTGCAGACATAAGTGCTAGTTTGGGGACTGTAGGGATACAGAGAACAGTCCCCAGGTGCAGGAGTTACCAGGGAGGCAGCACAAGTGTGCAACTGGCAGGGCTTGGGCCTGAGATCAGATGGGTGACCAGGTAACCCGTGCAGTCTCAGTAACAGCCTGAACTTCAGCAGGGGGGAGGGGGAGAAAAGCAGAAGCAAAGAGGAAGGTTTTTAAGTGCTTCCGGAACCGAAGATGGTTCTCCTTAAGTTTCAGGGAGGTGGGGAGGCTGTTCTAGGGGGAGGCAAAGATTCTACCGCCAACTCGTTGCTTGGAGAAGCGACTGACCCTGAGAAAGTTGGAGGTGGATGAGCGAAGAGCTCGAGAGGGAAGATATTTAGGAAGAGTTGAAGGTATTGAGGCCCCAGAAGACCTTGTGGGTGATGCAGAGGGTTTTGAACGTAATCCTCGCAGCCACTGGGAGCCAGTGCAGAGATTTGAGGAGTCCTGGAGAGATACAATCCCTGGGCTTTAGGCCAAGGACAAGTCTCACAGTCCTGTTCTGGATGAGTTGGAGAGGGTGTAGAGTAGAAGCAAGCAGATTTAGAAAGAGGCTGTTGCAATAGTGCAGCCTGGAGAGAACCAGAGCTCTGGAGATAGTGAGCTTCTGGGTGAAGGAGAGGAAAGGAAGAATACCTCTGAGGAGGTGCAGCTGGTAGTGTGACTTCTTAGAGACGTCAGAGATGTGAGGGGAGAAAGAGAGTGTGGCGTCGAAGATGACCTCCAGGTTCTTAGCCCTGCAGGTGGTATCAGGAAGAGGGCCAAGAGAGCACCATTCATGCCTCCATGTGCGTTGTGGGTCTTGTAGGAATACAATCTGTATGGCATGTCGGTTCACTTAGGACATCACTCTCCTTGCCTTTGCATATTTTCCCATTAAAATGTACATTCCAGCTTAAAATGTTGATTCACCAGGGCAGTTTGAAATGCAAATATACGTTATGCTTGAGTAATCCAGCCTGTTAACTTCCCTTGCAGACCATATACAATCATGGTTTTGGTTCGGTGCCTGTCTGAACAATTTTAATGCAATTTTTCTCCCAACTCCCCTCACTCCCAAACTCCCTCCGTCCCCAACTGTGGCGCACATCCCCAACTTGCGCCAGTATCAACAAAATAATCAGTAGAAACCTTGCCTGGGGATTTCTGTCTCTGCCCCTAGCTATCATAGCCGTGTCCGCCCTCCATAGCACAGTTAAATATGAAAGGATTTACCAGTCCGTGTTGAGTAGGCACATCAAATGGTGTATCTGGGTCTGGGTACTAGGTCATGATGGAAGTTGCAAGCAGACCAGCATTCATCCAGAGTCTCCAAGTGAAATAAGCACGCATAACAGAATCCTTTCAACCAAGGTCATTTTGACTAGGACTCTACCCCATCTCCACCATTCGCTGACATTTGGGGGGCGATTGGTATGTTGGCTTCAATATAGGCTGCAGCTTCTCCATGATTGTAAAAAACAGAGTTTTACTCAGATGTTGTATGTGCAACCATGCCGGAAAAAGCATAGCATAGGGAGTGGCCCTCTCACGAAGCATGCGCTTAACGCCCATGAAAGATTTTCGTTCCAGCTGGACAGCATTAGAGATATCCGGGTAGATGTTCATTGTCGTGTTTTCATAATTAAGTGGACACTTCTCTCTGGCAAGGCGTATGATAGCATCACGGTCTCGGTAGTTCAGGAGCTTTGCAATGATTGGCCTATGGGGGGCTCCAGGTCTAGGCAGTGCAGTTTGTGTTCTATGGGCTCGTTCAATAACAAACATGGAGGAAAAGCTCTGGTCACCAAGCAGGTCTTTCAACATCTTTTCAATAGCCATTTCCATTGGGCCTCTACCAAAGTCTTCCAGGAGTCCCACAGGCGTATGTTACTCCTCCTTGATCTAGACTCTAGGCCGTCGCACTGAGATAGGGCCTTCTTTAGGTCTGTGGCCATTGTCTTCATCTGGGACTTAAGGGTATGCATATCATCCTCAGCTGTCCCAATCCGCGTTTCAGCCTCTCTCATTCTAGCACATACACGTTCCATTTTACCATTGAGGGTATTTGTGTTTGTTGTAATGCCATCTAACTTGTTCGTCATGGAGGCAAAGCCAGCTTGCATGTTTTCCATCAGCTGTTGAAGGTTTGGGGCATCAGCCGGAGAATCAGTGGGGCTCGCTTTCGCCTGGGCCACAGGGGATGTCTCCGTCCGGGGCTGGCTAGATTGACACACAATTGCTTCTATATGCTTCTATTGTATTTTGCCTTCTCTGGCTGACCCTCACCCCCTTTGGTCATGGTTGCAGGCATGGGGTTGTTGGGCAGACAGTTACACATGTGTTGGGTCTGACGGTCTAAAGAGGCCCTCAGCTACAGGCAGTCTAGCGTGTTGCCCAAATCCAGTATCCCAGACTTCCACCCTCAACGTTGCTTGGGCAAGATGATACAGCCACTAACAGCTTGCCCATGGCCTTAATCTGCGACCTTAAGTATTCCCTACTGCAAAACCAGGAGTAACTTCAGAGCCTGCGTGATCCTGGCGTCCCCACAGCTGTGCCAGCAAATTATCCCTCAATTTAGAGAGCAAGCCTGCCTGCATGTATTTGTGTTTCTGAGAAGACTGGAGGCTGCGACAGACATCAGGCTCCCACTATAGGCGTTGCAGTAACCGGCTGTATAGCATCCAGATTATGTGGCAGGCAGTCTAACTAGAGTGGTTCCCTGCCCGCGTTTCCAGCATTCTCCTCACATGAAGGGCCACCGGGGTTCTCCTTCCCTGCATCCGTTTAGAAGTGGCTGGCATGTACACAGCGCCAGCCAGAAAGCAATCTCCCTGCCTGCGCCTCTCTCCCCGCAGCAGCGCCATACCGCCATCTCCTTTGTTCTTCACCAGGCAGTCAGAGCCTTCACACAGCGGTCAGTTGCTTAGAGCCAGTTGCCACGTCACCGGCCTTCAGGCCGCTCAGATTGCGCTGGCAAGAGCGGCGAGGATTACCAGATTCCTGGCACGGATGCACACAAATGTTTCCAAAAGCAAATACGGACTCTCCCAACGTCGGCGGCAAGTATTATGTCACTGCGTATTATGTCACTGCTCCGACCCCTATAAGCGGAATGTACAGCACAGATTGCGTGCAGCCAGAGCTCAGTGAATGGCAGCTATTTTGCGGCTGCTCAGCAGCACCCAGCACCCTTACATAACTTTAATGGCTGGAATGCACACACGCATACTACTAGCACCTCCCAAATTTGGACTCCGGTCTCACCGAGGGCGTTCAACCAATAGTGCGTTGGGACCATAATTATGATGAAAGGCGCTATACAAATGAATGAATTAAATCACCACAGAATCTGCTAGGTACATATAACGCACCACTCCGGTGGACAGTGGCCGCAGGCATGGTTACCCACATCAGAATACAGCAAGGACTATGACAAAATGTGGTCGTGCTGGTCACATCATTTTCTGCCTACTTTCACCAGACTATACCCAGACCTTCCAGGCTATTGCGGCATGAAATGGCAAATTTTGCGGCATGAAATGGCAAATATTGCGGCGCAAACCTTTATTTATTGCAGCATTTTTGCGGGACATTTTGTATTAACTGGAGGGTGTAAGATTGCAACATTGTAGGAAAGAGGCAGAATGCAAGGCTACACGAGAGCCAGGGTGTCATTATTGTGTATCTTTTGTATTAATTTAATACAAAGAGTACCAGATGTCTCTGGCTTGGCAGAACAGTTTATTGTTTTGCCTACATTTTTGTTTTAATGTGCATGCCTATTTAATAGTATTAACTAAATTGATCATT
The DNA here is from genome assembly GCF_040938575.1 of Ambystoma mexicanum. Taxonomy (NCBI): domain Eukaryota; kingdom Metazoa; phylum Chordata; class Amphibia; order Caudata; family Ambystomatidae; genus Ambystoma; species Ambystoma mexicanum. The sequence goes on along the minus strand of NC_090923.1, from coordinate 1,301,072,769 downwards.
ATCAGTTGTAATGCTAAACTTTTCCCCTTTTTTTGTCCTCCAGTCCCCCAAACACCCACACACCTCCCCAACACACATCACACAGCTCACCAAATCCCCATTACAACTTGGATTCCTGAACCTCTCACTCTGTCATACAAATACTAACGTGCTATGTCACACTGCCAAGTGACAATTTGCACTCCCCCACTCCAAACTCCAAATCATACTCCCAACTCACACCTTACACTCTACAATTCCTCCCGCAATATACAGTCCTTCATCCTTTTGTGTTGCTGCATCTTGCATCCTTTCTCCCGTTCTATCACACTGTTCACCATTCTTTTTTCCCAATCTACAGCTCACTGCCTCTTTCCGGCCAACCGCTTCCTCTCTGCTTTCTGGCTCACTGCTTCCCCCTGACCACACGCTCCCTCTACTTACTGTACTTCTGCTCGCTCTCAGATTTCTGGCCCACCGCATCACTGCTTCCTCTGCTCTCTTGTGCACTGCTTCCTCCTCTGACTCACTGCTCCCCCTCTGCATTCTTGCCTATCACGTCACATCTCACCCATCACTCTTCCTCTCTCTCCTTTCCCTTTCATAGTGTGAACATTTTTAAAAAATGTAGATTATGACCACGATCCTCAAAAAATGGGACATTTAAGCCGAGGATATGCTATTGTTAGATAACCCATTTTTGGAAATGGGCAGGTCACCTTATTCTCAAAGGTGACCTGTGTATTTCCACGGGGCTGAGCTGTAGTGCAAATTGTGCGCTGGCAAGCTGTCTTGAATAACGTTCTGGGTTGTTTGACTGAAGTGTAATTATTTGCGGCGGAATTGACCGTAGTCAATTTTGCCGCGAATAGATTTGCACTTCAGCCAAACAACTCACAATGTACCCTTTCACCACCAACCAACCCCCTCCCCTACTTAACTGCTTGGTCGCTGCCGCTTCCCCTCCAACCCTGCGGTGTCAGAATGCCGCAGGGGCCCTTTTTAGGTTTTGTTTTCAGACACCCACCTCCAATTTTTTAAAAAAATCGATCGAATGGTACTGGCGAAATAGGTCAAATTGTACCATTCGATTGATTTTTGGCGGTCAAAATGGGTAGTACCTTGTATAGAAGCGCTCTCCTAACAGTGTTCTGCAAGTTCCCAGTGTGTCCACTGTAAAATGCGACCCAAACAACGCATTTCCATCCTGTTTGAGGAACAGAAATGCAAGCGACATAGCAGCGGTTCATACCTTAAAAAGAATGCATGACAGGGTCAATAAAAACCCTGGGGGTCATTATGAGGTCCGGAAACAATGGTACCGGTAAGATTGCCGCTACCGTTGTTTCCGGACCGGCAAACTATGAGTTCTGCGAGCGGGTGCCTTTCAGCCCGCCAGGTCTGACCTGGCGGGTGGAACGGCACCTGCTCAGACCTTGCGGATGCACCGGCACTGTTGCACACAGTGCTGGTGCATCCGTCCTCCCCATTCCCATTGAGTTCTCATTACAAGTCCTACCTGCCGGACTTGTAATGAGGCCCCCTGTCATGCAGTGGCACCCCCAGCTCCCGTGCGCGTAGGTTTGCCTACAATTTCTGAACATTTAAAAGGGCATCTTGTGTGGAAATTTAGGATGCGCTTTTAAATTGGCAGAAACGCCCCCTGATTTACTCAAGGAGGTGAAAAAGGCCATCTGAATGGGCGCGCATATAAAATCCACAAGGGACACCCGAATGGGCACATTTTAATAAAATGTGCCCATTCAAGTGTCCCTTGTGGATTGGGCTGCTCTTTTTTTGGGCGCAAGTGATGAGATGTGTTTGCGCATTTCATTTCTTGCATTGATAAGTTTTGAAAAACTGCCATTTTCGTTGCATTTCGTGCAAAACAGCCGTTTTCGAGGCATTTTGCGGGATCGCAAAATCGCTATAAACTGGAGAGTCTGTATACCTCACCATCTCTGACATCAGTTTGCAGCAAAGACCTATGACCAATTCAGGCATGCTGAATACATAGCGAGGCTCTAGCACTCACGTCATCTTCTGACTCCTCTCCTTGGCACCCATCCACATGCCTGACCTCATGGGTTGCTTTCTCCCAGAGCCTGACCAGCCTTGCTAAGTCTAATTTTACAAATGCACACACACATTGTAATCTTACCATGTGACCTCAAACACTCTGGACTTCGGACCCCAAGTGCATTCCCACCACAGCGCATTGAGACTATAATAATTGTAAAAGGTGCTACATAAATGACAAGTACAATACAATACAAGAAACAGTTGTTTTTCCACCTGTGTAAACAATTGCTGTTTTCTAAATAATTGAAAAAAATGCACAGTTATTCTGTATTGTTCAATGCAGCGTTTGCAGGTCCGCCACAGTGAGATAAAACGATTTGCTTATCGACTTTTACTTATGACATGCGCTCATAAAAGCGCCTTTACTAATAAACCTATTGCAAATCCTTCTAAATACAAATAGTGTGGGAAACAAGGTTATGCAAGAGAAAAGTGTTTGAGAAATGATATGTCAGGATATTCAAGCCATTTGCTTCCCTTCTCCACGTTTTCAGCACGGGACAAGGCGGCACACTCGAGCTTAGCACACTCTCTGGCTTCTCTGGCACAAGGATGCAGTTCAAAACCTCAACATTGGGGCCTTCTGTGCCAAAGTCTCTTTGCCATTCAAAGGCTCTTATTTCAGAGGGCTTGATGCAACACGACAAATATCCAAGTTCCTTTCTTCTTATGATTTCACATGTACAATTTCTCGGGTGATTTACTGTTCACCCCGGGTACCCCCTCCACCGGGCTGAGATCCACTTTAACACAAAACCTTCAATTGGTCTCCCTCTGCCGGACTCGGACCAAATGTATCTACTTTTCCAAACTTTCTCTACTTGATCAAATTGAAGACTTTCGACTGTGTGCAGGATTTTGCTCATCCCACCGCAGGACCACTTCGATTCATAATTACTTGTTCTCTTCTTGATATAACCTTCTCCTCACTTTCACTTTTGCCACTTCTCAGCTGGATACCTTACAGAGACTTTCGATTGAGCACGCATGCAGTGCCGTACCACTCTGTCAAACGTATTTTATCTTGCTTTTAAAATTCAATTTTTTTAAATTAGTGTATATAGTTGTTAAAACTTTTACACACATTCAACAATAACATATTTACTGTTACACACAATTAGACAACAGATAAATTAGAATATCAGCATAGCAGCATTACATTACAAATCAGCACTACATTTGAGATTAAAAGTAAAGTTCAAATTAAAATTAAAATAAAATATCACTGAAATATATATAGAGCTTAGATGTAGTACTTAGTTTTCCTTCAGAAGATAAGATACACAAATTCATACATAGACCCAAGTCCAGCTTAGATAAAGAAAAGCAATCTAAACATAGTCAAACAGATACATCATCAACATAATCATCCCACGAATATTATTAACAGCCACTGCGTTCAGGAGACAAGGATATATTGGCCTCAGTAAATAGATGACATTTTATCATTGAGCCATATTAGGTAGTACTTGGCGGCCAAGTCGCCAGGGTAGGAGAGAAGAAGAAAACATATTAGCATTTAATTGATGTTACTTATCAAGATCAGTCAGCAGTTTAAACTCAATTTTCAAATTTGCGTAGGTTCTCATTGGCCTTCTTCCAAATCTGTGTTATAGCAATGATAAGACTTCTATAGAATCCCATTCGGCATCTAAGCCAAAAGGTTTCACTCTTGATATATTGTTGCTCAAACTCAAACTTGGAGAAGTATTTATCATATATCAGGCCCATCTTCGGCAAGCAGGTGAGTAGGTGTCTCGCAGATTCGAGTATATTATCATCAAGACATAATCTACATGTCCTCTTATCAGCAGGAATGCCTGTCCAAGCACCTCTGATAGCTAATACATTCAGTCGGTTGAATCTGATATCCATAAATATTCTACGTGTGGATTGGGATGGCAGCAATTTTAAATAATTTTGAGTTTTTTTAAATTCACAAGGCATTTTAGCATATGTGCTAAATAATTTCATGCTAACTGCTTTCTCATTGTTGACAACCCAATCCCACTTCTCAATGGATTTCTTAAGAGACTTCTTAACTGTGCCTTCACCATATTCCCATTTAGGTGAACAGCCTATTTTATCAAACAATTGGCAAGTTCTTTCATGGAAACTGTTCAGGGCTTTACTTTTTCCCCCATCTAGGCCCTCCGAAGAATAGATAGCAGAGTATCAGGATGAGCATATTTAATCCTGATATAGAGCATAGCTCTATGTAATTCTATATGAAAGGACAGGGAGATGAGTCCCAGCTCTAGGTGAATTGCCTAGATTGGGGTATACGAAGTAAACCCCAGTATTCTCCTCCAAATCAACCCTTCAGTTATCTTAGCCCAGTCCGCCCACTCAGAATATGAAGCTTCCAACGAGTATAAAAATATTGCAGCCAGCTTCTGCTTATATACATTCATAATGCCCAAAGGACTGTAACCTGCCGTTTTCTTTGAGAAAGTCCTCACCGCTGTTAAGGTGGACAGAACTTTAGTTCTTTTACTTTGTTTCACCATAAGATTGTTTTTTTTCTTATCAACCCAAACCTTGTGTCCAAGATATTTATTTGATGTGACTTTCCTAATAACACCCAGCGAACAGGGGATTCCTGATTTTTTTGCAGCAACTGCGTCCCACAGCCATAAACTGAGTTTTAGACAGGTTTACCTTTAGGCCATTATCCGATGCATATTCGCAGACAGCTCTTGCACTATTGCAGATACCTATATAGGTGTGTCGGAGATGATGATGTCATCTGCATAGCTTATCCAACCAATCTTGCGAGTTCCTATCTTAGGAAAAGCATTCATTCCTTCTTTCAAAATGGCTCAAAAATCCACCATAAACAAATTGTGGAACGTGGGTGCCAGAGCACATACCTGTCAAACACCCCTATTAATGGTAATTGGATCAGACATAGCACCTTCATTATCAAGCCTGACCCTAGCCTTACTCTCATTATATATCATCATGCCGAGGTAGAGTAGATGTTTGGGCATGCCAAATACTTCAAGTTTGTTCCAGAGTTTCCCCCGCTCAAGAGTATCTAAGTCAGAGGACAAATCTACGAACAGCATGTACAGGGGTGATTGATCAGTGCCCTTAGCCTGCTCTATCAAGGTATTCACGATGAAGATATTATCTATGGGAGAACAACCTTTGCGAAAGCCTGTTTGGGCCACATCTAATATACATTCATCATTAATCCATCTATTAATTTCTCCAAGAATTAAGGTACAGAAGATCTTGCTAGGGACATCAGTTAGAGCCAACAAATGGTAATTTTCAGGGGATTTACGAGATCCATTCTTGTACACCGGAATAATATTAGACATCTTCCAAGATTCCGGCATAATGCCTGTATCAACCACTTTTTGAAAGTTGATTCACATTATATGGGCCCAAATTTCTGGGTTGGCTTTTATTGCACTGTTACACAGCCCATCAGGGCCGGTGGCTCTGGAAGCTTTCAGATTCTTAATTATCAATATAATATCCTCTCTGCATATAGTCAGATTAATGATAGGTATTTTTACCAATTTACTAACTTCGCCCCTAAATTTCTCTGTAAGGAAGCCAAACCAACTAGAGCTATTAATAGGTACTATAAGCTCTTGTCTACCGGCATTATTAATCTATTTGAAGCCAGCTCAACATTTCTTAGTGTTTTCATCAATCAGCAACCTGACCATATGTTGCCAATTCATGTTTTCTTCAGAGGCTAAGTACCTTCTTATCTCATTTCTATATTTCTTCCTAATCCTTCTTTTGTCTTTATGTAATGCGTAAGGGCTAAGATCATCATGGTGACATAAGCGCAGCTCCCTGTGCATCTTAATTTTCATTTCCCTTATGACCTTGTCATAAATTCTCTGATTACCTTGTCCCTCCTTACGGGGTCCTAGCTTACCACCAATAGCCATCAGGCCATACATACATTTAGATATCCAATTCACTATGTCCTCTGCAGAGCGGGTGAGATAGTGCGCTGGATGTAGACCATCACTCCAAATCCTAGCTTTATCTAGATTACCTTCAGACCATCCTAGTCTATTTCCTCTACAGGACATGCTGACTTCCCCAATGTTATCCAGTTGGACTCTCTCAATGGCCAGCCTAATCGTACATTTAAGCATCGCATGGTCACTGAAAGAGTTCATTATTGCTTCAAAGTCAGTCATCCGATCATTTAGGTTGTAACTCATACAAATACAATCTAAAGTGGATACCTGAGAGCCATTCGGCCAAGTGAAGTTAATTTTGGACTTGTCATATGCGGTCCCATTCAGCACCTGTAATTCCATCAACCTTAGAAAAATGTTCCATCTCTGCGCTTTCAGTGTATTCATATTACTGGACACAGTAATATTGGAGTTCAGGTCTCCTCCCAATATAACATTCATGGCCTCATGCAAGGTATATTCATCAATTAAAGAATCATATATATCCAACTGGATAGCAGTAGTGAGATTGTCTCCTGGAGGATCATATATGTTGATCAATAGTACTCTATCATCATTTTCAAGACAGACCTCAACCATTAATACCTTAGGATTGGTAGCAATAGGAGTACATTCATAAGAGTTGAGAGTATTTGACACCAGCATAATTAGGCCCCATACGGTCTACCCTGTTCCCCTCTTTTGGCATAATTATGATAAGGAGTATATCCATCAAAATTAATTGATTGCATAGACCAAGTCTCTTGGAAGAAGACAATTTGAGCCATATTAAAAAGATTATGGGAGCCTGATACAGACAAGAGGTGGTGATGCCCCCTCGTGTTCCATGATATTAAATTCAATCCTTCTCATTTACCATTATTAATGGGTGGTAGAAAGGAGCACAACCACTCCCAGTGTGATTTTACTACAGCATCACCACCCTGAGGCATTTTCCTACACTCTCTGTTCACCATCCCCAGTTTTCTTTCCACTTTCATATTTTTCCTCATACTCATTGTCAGCTTCAACTTCCAACACATATCCACTTCTTTCTAAATCATCTTTACAATCCCTGATCAGGCAGACCACTGCTTCAGAGAAGCAATGTACCCAGGTTAACATGTCCGGGCATTGCTCCAGGAACTTAAAATCCCTGCTTTTGATAATCCTCAGTGATAGCTGGGAGTTAAGTATTTCCATCAGCCTACTTCGGTTAATAGGCTTCTTATTTTTCTTGGCTGTTGCTGAGATAGTAAACTGTCTCAGCGGAAGGCAGCTAATCGCTCTCTCAGCACAGTCATGTCTCTTGGATACTCTCCCAGTTTTATTCAATGTTATTCGAGATGGTTCCCGTATTAGGCTTACAAACTTCACTTTGGACTTCTTCTTAAGAACCGGGGTTTTTCATCGGTTCCAAACTACTATTGATAATACTATCTAGAGTAGTACATGTGGAGTCCAAAGAATAAGAACTGGATTCCTCGATATAGTAGTTCAACCTCGGGCTGGGGAGGAAGGTTATCAGACTTAATTTTGTTTTTATCAACATTTTTACCAGATGCAATAAACCATGTAGTTAGGTTGCCCGTTTTAAAGGTAGCCTTTTGGCTTTTTTCGCTGCTCTCATTCTATCCCTCTTTGAGATTGTTTTTTCTTTATTTCAGGTAGTATTTCACCCTCATTCACTTCCACCTCTTCTATAATATCCTGCTTAGGTTCAGCTAGCCTTTTGCGTTTCCTTCTTCTCTCTCTTTTGGAAAGCCGACCACTCATGTCACTCTCACATTCACTACCAGCCATAATCTCGACTAAAGTAGATTCCACATTTTCATTACATACATCTACAGTCAATTTCATTGTTATATTGTTTTTTGTATAGTTGAAACCACAGGATCTATGATAGTATTCATCTTAGTCATATCTTTAAGCGGGTCAGCGTTATTTCTGACTTTTGAGACAATGGTGTAACATAATCTTAGAATAATTTTCAAGGCAAAGCTAGTTGCCGTATTGTGCACCTCTAGATCCTTTAGTTTATTACCAATATTAGAGTTACTACATTCTTGGCATGTATTAGGAAGAACAATGTCTTGTGTTTCTGTGTTTGCCTCCAATGATCCATCTGAAAGACCAGTCAATCGTGGTGAGCAGGAAAGTCTGTCCGTGGCCGGCACATATGGTATACTTGGTGCACCTTTAGTGGTGCAAAGATCAATGGCATCATTATAACGAAGTACCACATCACTCCTGTGAACTTTCTACTTCTCTAAATTAGCAATTTGTCCTTCTAAGCTATAGCACAAATGTAATAGAGAGTTGTTATTAGCGAATTCTGCTGATGTACAGGCCACCTCATTCAGGGGAGCTCCAATTATTTCCAATTCCACATGTATCATAGCTATCGCTGTTTGTTCCCCTAAAAAGTAAGTAATTTATTTTCTTTGGATTTGGTGGTTTGAGTACTTATTTCCACCGTATCTGCTTCCATCAGACCACTTTTGGCTCTTTTACCCACCTTCAGTTTGCTCCTGAGTTTCATACTCAGGCAGAGCTTATTTGATAAATGGGAGGACCACTAAGCAGAATCTTCAGTTATAATCAAATATCAACCATTCTGGCAGGTTCAGCAATAGTCAAATCCACAGTCACCTGCTGGACTGTTATATGCAACGCGCAATTATAGAGTTCACGTTGGCTCAAAGATAATATATTCTGCAGTCACCAACTAGTCGATGCAGCACCTTACACAATAGGAATAAATCAGCGCTGGCTCAAAGATATTTAAATCAACAGGCACCAGCTCAGGCTAATCAGCACCGTTCACATTATTTAGTGTACACCAAGACACGTTTTAAAACTGTTGTACGGTAGAGCTATGCAGCATATAGTAGCATTAAGTATCCATGAATGTTGTTACTTCCATAGGACATATGTATGTTTTCCAAAACGTGCAGGCAATAGATCTTGTGCGCAGCAAAAAGGTCAATCCACATCCTTTTTCACTATCATGAGATAGATAGTTGCTCCGTATTGCTTACCTCAGCTTTTATAAATATCATGTAGTTAGATGTAAAAGATTCGCACAGGCAGCGGCCCGCGTCCGTTCGCACTGCTCCCGAACACACACTGGCAGCACAGCGCGCAGCGCTCCACACATGCTTGGTGTGTATATACAAGAATCTCAGATTTCACCGCAGTAGAAAGTGAACTTGAAGGCTGATTGTCAATGGATGTAGATAAGAAGGAGCTTCTGTACAAACGTACGTCTGCCTCAACAGCCAAGCACACCGCATAAAGTTCAACTTTACTTGCGTCTCTTATCACATATGTTTTAACAGTGTTCGTTCCAGCGCTTGCCATACAACGCTGCTGCTTGCAACCTTGGCTTCCACACAGACCGGTCTTGTATCGGTCTCCCCAACTCAACAGCTGTGTTGATTCGCTGATGCTGCTTTGTTCTTGGAACCAAGGATGGGACCTCGGCGGCTGGTGCTTCTCCCCGCCTTCATTATTGATGCCGGAATGCTTCGGGTATCTCCGACACACAATGCAGGATTCTTCAGGCTGGTTTCCTGGTCTTACGCTTTCTATTCTCTGGTTTCTGGAAAGTACTGGTTCCTTGTTGAAAAGGTCAAGGGAATTTCCGTCATTGCGATCCCCTTCTGTTTTGCCGTCTTTCAACTGCTGTTTCCTCATGTGCTGTGCCCCCTTTTATCCGTGTGAGGAAGCTTATTGGAAGTCAGGTGTGTGTGATGGTCAGTAATTGCCTGACCTCGCCTGACCATTGTATTGGAACACGTTGGGTGTACTGCTTGCGTCTCTTTTCTCTCATAGAGGGCTGTCCGTGTGAAAGTGTTAGTGTTGTAAAAGGGGGAAGGAAGGGGGTAGAGTTTCTAATATTCTACCTGGTTGGATGGGGTAAAATTGTGACAGGGAAGGGATACAGCATCTCACCATCCAGTGTCCTACTCCTAGAAGACCCCTCAACCATGTGATCCTCCCACACTGGTCCACCCCCAGGACCAGGATTCAAAAGCGATGGCTGTGTCCTCGCCACCTGGATGACAGATCCCCGGGGACTAGTGGGTGATACACCTTCTGCTTTCTCACACACAATTCATGACCGCCGTACATTACCGTCACACACTTTAGTTAAATGGCGAAGCTGGGATATGAGGACTGTTTGCAGGAGGGCCACAAAGTAACTGTTTTTCAGTGGGTGTTGTACAAATCAACAATACATACATGACATAAAAGGCATGGCCACATCATCTTGGGTGTAGTTGTGGGAAATGTTAGTGCCGTTAAAAACAAAATCCTGTTTTATAAAGTTGACTTGAAAAGTTCACAAATCATAATGAAAAAACCTGCAAAGTATATAAATCCCTGTAAGAATGTTAAGCAAAACAATTGCAGCTTAGTTTTCCCCCCTCTTTAATGGAAAAATACAACTACCGGAATGCAAAGTAATGTAAACCCAAGTACCACTAAATTGGGTGATAGCACATGTTACTTGAGGCGATTCTGTTTGTGGTAAGTATGGTCATTATGCCTAAAGTCCTCATACTTGTTAAAGACTGTCTTTTGCTCAGCATCTTTCAATTTTTTTTCTTTTTGCTTTGCCTCCCCTCTAATATACCAAAAACACTTAAACGCTAGCACGTCTATGTCATTTCCTCTCCTCAATGACAGTCCGCTGGGGAGCCTACCAGGCCAGTCTTCCTGCAACCCCATCATAAAACAGTAAATTCTAACTTGGATTCTGCTGGGCTTGGGTTGTGGTGGAGGCCCCTTCCACAAAACTAGTGTGAACAGGCCCCCGCCAGTTGAGGATATGTGGTCTCAAGGCACACAAGCTGGGGCTCCACTCCAGCCTACTGGGTTGCCGTGGAGAGGCACTGATGTTTGCAGGCGCTGGTCAAATGTTGTTGGCAGGCTAGTTGATATTCCTCTGCATACCTCATTGCGAATCTGTAAGGCGGAGTACAATGTTTCCATTTCCAGACCACCCACTTTTTAGCTTGGCGGTTCAGGCAGTGCTGTCAATCTGAGTAAGAGTGTTTAGAGCCCTGCTTTCTCCAGCTGTCCATCAAAACGCAGGCCTAGGAGAAGAAACTTTGAGGGTAATAAAAGAGCAGGTTAGAAAAAAGTGAAGGGGTACCACTATTCCCTTCAGAACCTACATGCAAATAGCTAGACATGGAGGCAGGGCAACCGATGCATTTCTGTAAGTCTCCACATATTACTTGTCCAGCCCTATGGTCAGGCAATTCAAACAGTCAAAGGGTTAACCCGGATCACTCATGTCAGGAACCAGTTACACAAAGAAGGGAAGGATCCAGAGTGCATTTGTGTAGTGTTTCATTTTAAAAAAAGTATACAGTAACTGGAGCGCAATCTTCCCTACTGCAACCGTCGAAGTAGATTACCTCGTATTCAGCCTCACTGGATGCTCCACAGGGGAGGCATCGGCCTACGACTGTAGATAAGAGGGTGGACCCAGCACTTAGGAAGAACTACCTGGTGCCTGACTTGGTCTCCGGTGGAGTACGCACAGCAGTCCCACAGAGGGAACAGAGTGGTGTTCCACATCCCATTTAAAGGGTGACAGGCTGTTGGATAAAAAATTGGAAGAAAAGGTGCTTGAGCAAGATACAACCATGGACTCGCTCTCTAAAAGACCAGGTCATGCTCCATGCGCTCAGCCCTCAAGCAACATGGCCATCTACCAGTCCAAGAGTGGGGAAAGACAAATTGAGGTGTGTCTTCAGACCACCTTTCCTCTGGCTAGGGTTTAATCACTGTGATCAGAATTTCAATTTTTGGGCTTCTCCATGCCCACTTACTTTCTTGGCCCCCTAAGTGCTTTGCTGGCTTCAGCTGTGTTTATTTCTTTTATTGTTTTTGCTCTTTTGAACAGAGCAACTTTAACTGATGCCCCATTCCACTTCAGCCCTTTTTGGAGGTGCTGTTCTAGTAGCCCACATGGCCACCTGGAAATTATTGATTTTTACACACTCAATTCTGGTACTAAAGTGATTCTATTACCCTGGAGGTGTTCTTTATGGTTGCATTGGGGTGGCAGTTACACCAACAGTTGAAGACATTTTTACTGCATTAGCCGCCAAACGGGTCTACTTAGTCGCTATTTTGGTAGTAATGCATTCCTGCTCCTGCCTATTTTTTGTGGCCTTTGTCTGTGGGGGCCATGGGCTAGGTAGAAAATGGAAGGTGTGCTGATGTCAACTCTCTGATCCCTTTGTTTGTTTCCTGGTCTTACGCTTTCTATTCTCGAGGTTTCTGGAAAGTACCGGTTCCTTGTTGAAAAGGTCAAGGGAACTTCCGTCATTGCGATCCCCTTTCTGTTTTGCCGTCTTTCAACTGCTGTTTTCTCGTGTGCTGTGCCCCCTTTTATCCGTGTGGGGAAGCTTGATGGAAGTCAGGTGTGTGTGATGGTCAGTAATTGCCTGACCTCGCCTGACCATTGTATTGGAACACGTTGGGTGCACTGCTTGCGTCTCTTTTCTCTCATAGCGGGCTGTCCGTGTGAAAGTGTTAGTGTTGTTAAAGGGGGAAGGGGTAGAGTTCTTAAATATTCTACCTGGTAGGATGGGTTAAAGTTGTGACAGGGAAGGGATACAGCATCTCACCATCCAGTGTCCTACTCCCAGAAGACCCCTCACCCAGGTGATCCTCCCGCACTGGTCCACCCCCAGGAACAGGATCCAAAAGCGATGGCTGTGTTCTCGCCACCTGAATGACAGATCCCCGGGGACTAGTGGGTGATACACCTTCTGGTTTCTCACACAATACATGACCGCCGTACATTACCGTCACACACTTTAGTTAAATGGCGAAGCTGGGATATGAGGACTGTTTGCAGGAGGGCCACAAAGTAACTGTTTTTCAGTTGGCGCTGTACAAATCAACAATACATACATGACGTAAAAGGCATGGCCACATCATCTTGGGTGAAGTTGTGGGAAATGTTAGTGCCGTTAAAAACAAAATCCTGTTTTATAAAGTTGACTTGAAAAGTTCACAAATCATAATGAAAAAACCTGCCAAATATATCAATCCCTGTAAGAATGTTAAGCAAAACAATTGCAGCTTAGTTTCCCCCCCCTCTTTAATGGAAAAATACAACTACCTGAATGCAAAGTAATGTAAACCCAAGCCTGCCTGTGTGATTGGAGGGATGACTTGAGCCAGCCTCTCTTGGAATGTCTGTATGAGAGGCTACTAGTATTCTTCATGGTCTTACTTGAATTGCTGGAAGACTGCTGTGATGGGCTGCTAGAAGGACCTGGTTTTGGTCCCTGGTTCCTTTGTCCTCAAGGTGGGCTGTCTCCCTGAACTTGGGCGATCCTTGGTTGCCTCCATCTGTTGTGTTGCTCTTTCCATGAGAGCATTCTTTGCTGGCAGCCTAGTGGGTTGTGATTCTGCATACAGATTATTTCACTTCTCATCTGTCTGGGTTGTTGCTGGTCGAGGGTTCATGTCCCTAGGTTCGGGGCCCTTTCCTACACCTTAACTAATTGAGTCATTCACATAGGAAGTACTGTGTTACTCCCTCTATGTACTGTATTTTGTATGCAAATAGATTTGCAGACATTTGTTGTCCATTGGCGCTTAATTAATACAAATTGTTATGGGTGGTCTTGTTGATAGTCATATCCTAATGTAATATCGCGTCTGCCCACTAAATAGATAAACAAGAAAAGATATTTGGGAGACTTGGTACCAGTGAGAGCAACTATTTTTAAAATTCTAAACACAACAATAATGTAAATTATCTGATATGTGTGGCTCATTTCTGTAATTTCTCATCTGATTAAATTATATGAAGTTGTATAATGTCTATTTCTTATGTTCTCTTGATAGTTTTTAGAACAAATTGTGTGTCAATCCTTACCTTTGTTGTCTGCAGCGCTCGCCTGAGCAAGTGACTGTTCAATCTCGTGTGATTTTGACTGGAAAAGCGTGCCCAGTTTGTTTTGTTTCCTTTGATCTTCTTTCCATTTGCTTTTTCTTGCACCCGGCCTTGCTCCCTCCCTGTGCCTCCCTCCTTTTTTCCCTCGCCCACCCTCTTTGTATTCTATTGGGCCCGCTCCGATGCCCACATGATCGGAAGCATACTCTTTAGAGGCTCTTTCGTGGCAGCTATACCCTGGCTGCCAGCTAAGGGCAGCTCCCTTTCCCTGTTTGCCCCTATTCGCCCAAGGAGCCCTGGCCAGAATCATATAAGCTGAATTACCAAGGTAAGACATAACCACCACTTCCCTCTTGCTTTTCCTGTTGACCTGCTTTTGTGCTACTCCATTTGTAAGCCTTACATTGTGTCGGAATCTTTCCTTCCCCTCGAGTACCGTGCAATACTGAATCGCTTGTAGCCTCTACTAGCCCTGTCCACTCTTCTACCTGTTAGATACCGTCCCTTCCCTTCCTAGCCCTCTACCTCAACGTCTGCTCCCAGACTCTCGTTTTCTAACCTTCCCCAATTCCCTTGCTGACCACCAGCCCCCACATAGTCAGAACTTGCCAACGCCTTCTACTGGAACTATTATGCAACACGAGGTGCATGCAAACTAAAGCAACATTTTGCTTCAAGCTGTATCACGTTGTATTCCTGCCCAACGCCTGCTGTTCTCTAGCACATTGGCCGGTCTACATTCCTGCTCCCACCTAAGCGCAATATTTAATTTGAATCCAGGTGCATATTAATACTGCAATTGTTTTGCCTCTATGGGCCTTTTAATACTGTGATGCTGCCTAGTCACTGCTCCAAGGCCAGAGGTGCTTTTTGGCGTACCAGAAACTAGCTCTCCTCGCCTCCCTTCCGCCCCTTCCTTCCATTCAAGTCCTGTCACCACTCACCCCCCCCTCTGCTCCCCTGAACCCTCTTCACTCTCCACCACCTCCTATCCCCCCTCCGTCACCCAGACTTCCCAGCCCTAACAAAAACTCCCCAATCAGCAGCCCCACCAACTCTCATACATTCACCTTGGACACCTTCACACTACTCAAAACGCAGAAGCCACGTTCACCGTAATCTCACATCCCACCTATCATCCCATATTCCTCTACTATACCCTGTCGACCCCCTCCCCTTTCCTAACCCTATTTATCTACCCTTCTCCTCTCCTGCCAACTCTCGGAGCTCTGCCACCACCACCCCTCTGAACACCAAGTCTCCCCACCCTCCCGTGCCCTCTTCCCCGTCCCAGTCCACCACCAGCATCTACTCCCCCGCACCCTCAAAAACACTCCCCTTTGCTATCACCCCCTCTGCCCCTGATCACCCATCCATTTCCCCTGTGCATACCCCTCGCCCACATGTCCTCTCTCTTGAATCCCCCCTTAGAAGCTCGACTCCCCGGCCTACTCTTGCCCCCCACAAACACCCACACTGCCGCTCTCCCCACCCCCTCTCATTCATACTTATCAATGCCAGATCGGTCAGCAAAAAGAAACGCATTATATCCGATTTGATCTTTATTGAAAACCCAGACATCCTCTTCATTACTGAAACATGGTTCTCTGACAACTTCCTACCCCCCGCACACAAGGCTTTGTCACTCCGGATACTCCCTGGTCGTACATAATAGATCCAACAGAGCAGGGGGACTAGCCATCCTCCACAAACTACACCTCACAGTCCTATACACTGAGAATCAACCCTGCAAGGGTGGCTCTGCTAGTTAAATTCCAACATTCCCCTGCTGTGACCCACTGCTTCCTACTTCTGTACAGACCCCTTGGCTATAATAGACATTTTTCAGACTTCCTTAGTGACTCCATAGCAGCCACCCTGATCTCTCGCCCTTTGCTTACCCTGCTAGAAGACCTCAACATCTGGTTTGACACCCCCTCCATCCCTATGGCCCCTCCGCTCATAGACAACTTGGAAGCCCTCAACATGACCCAACTTGTATCAGGACCCACCCACATAGCGGGGCACACCCTTGATGCTGTATTCGGCACGACTGATTCGATATACCCACCCTCCACCCGCCCCCTAGTATGGGCAGATCAATCCGCCATCTTCTCACTTATAAACCCCCCCTTCTCCTGCCCCGCTTCACCTTCTCCAACCCGTCCCCCCTCTGTCCCTCATTGAAAGAAAGTCACTGTTTCCCTGGCCCTGACTAATTCCCTGCTCTCCTCCCTTCCCTCTCTCCTTCCCTAAGGAGGAATACCATCCATCGACCACTTCGATCGATGTCTCTCTGGTGCCTTCACCCCTTTCAGATCCTTCTCCAAAGTGGTTCACACCCTCCCTCAAAACCCTCAACTACCGTTTGTAACGTAAATGGTAAGCTTACCTGTCCCCCCTCATTAACAAAGCCAACCTTACCAGGCATATCAGAGCCTACAGGGCCGAAGTAAGGAAAGCCGAACAATCTTTCTATGGTTCTCGAATCGCCAACGTCCTTAACCCCAGCAAAGAACTCCACAAGATAATTGTGGAATTCAAGGCCCCTCTCTGCTCTTCCCCTTCCAACCCTTACTCCCAATCTCTCTACGATACCCTGTCGGATCACTATTATAACATTGCCATTGAAACAAACCTCACCATCGGGGCTAGATTAGCAACAATACCCCCCTCCCCCGTTCACCCACTCCTTTTCCCATCTGGAATTCCTGAAGCTACTCTTAAGGTAGCTGGCCCTCAGGATGCCCTGGAGACCCCTGATCCCCACTCCTACAAAAAAAAAAAAAATCCCTGCTCCCCCAAAAACAAAATTCTCTCATCCACTTGGGCAGGCACCATAATTAGATCAATAATTAACCTTTCTCTGACATGTGGCATTTTCCCAGCAGCCTTCAAAACCTCTCATGTCAAACCTTTGCTTACAAATGCCTGCCTTGATCCTCCTCACTTCTAACTAACGCCCAATCGCCAACAACCGCTTCCTTGCCAAACGTTTAGATCGTGAGCATATTCACAACTCTGCCTCTTCACAGAATCCCATGGCCTCCTCGACCCTGCCCAATCTGGCTTCAGACCGATCCATGGAACCGAGTCCTCCTCGTCTCCATCTGGTATGACATGAAAAGAACAGCAGACTCAGACGGATGTGCTGCACTCATCTTCCTTAACCTCTCGGCAGCATTTGAAGCAATCAACCATGTCATCCTCACAGACAGACTCCACTCCCTAGATATCAGAGACTCTGCTTTAAGATGGATTTCCTCTTTCCTCTAACCGCTTGCAAATCACCATCATCCCTCCTCCTCTCCCTTTCTGCCATAAGAATGCAGCTATGGTTCACAACATAAATTCGATAAGTAGCTGCACACATCTCTCTCCTGCATACCCCTCTAGACCACTTATCACCACCCATCCACATGACACTACAGCATACTTGCAGGGACTTGGCCACCCCTCATATCAAATGCACACATGCATACTATCACCTCCTTGAATTTCTTCCCATACCCAGACTCCGGTACCCCCGAGGGTGCACAACCAACAGCATGTTGTGACCATATTAATGGTGAAAGGCGCTATACAAATGACGCATTACATTACACGTGCAATAGAGCTGGTGCTGACTGAGGAGTTCAATACAGCCCACGCAGAAATCATTCAAGTGTGTCACTAGTCTCTTAAAGGCCCTGGCTGAGAGAACCTATGTACTGAGCTGCTGCTCTGAGGTGGTAGGATGCTTAACGCTCTATAGGCTGTGAGCCATCCACACATGAGCTGATTGACAACCTAGTCAGTCAGATCATTGGTTTGCAGCAGAAAACAAAAGTAAGTTTGAGTGACTGAATGTGCTCTCTCACACCAAAGCTTTCAGCACTGCAGGCCCAAGGCTGTAGGAACGAATTGCACAAAATTGACATATTTTCGTCTTTTCGAAAACATGTATGAACTGGTTAATGTGCTAAGTGACATCATCGGACCAGGGCATGCATTAGGCGGTTTCTGAACTTTGTTATAAGCCCAGTATGTGTT
This sequence comes from Ambystoma mexicanum, assembly GCF_040938575.1. Lineage (NCBI taxonomy): Eukaryota > Metazoa > Chordata > Amphibia > Caudata > Ambystomatidae > Ambystoma > Ambystoma mexicanum. Next base: position 1,301,054,805 of record NC_090923.1, on the reverse strand, counting down.
AGAATGCATGCATGTAGTTTGGCACTACATTTACTAAAAATCCCCCTTTTATCAGTGTCTGACCAATGTTAATGACAAAAAACATGTAAAATACACAATTTGTTACCACGTTTTTCAAAGATTCCATGGAGTTGAACCCCCTAAGGTCCCATGTAAAAGTGTCTCTTAATCCTATAATATTACTCGCCAATAATGTGTTAAAATGCACCATTTTCCAGTATATTGTCCCAATATTTCTTGGCGCAGAACCACCAAAACCTCCTCTGTAAAGTGGTTCTCAAAACCTTTGTCTTTGGCCAATGTTAAGGGGTCCATGAGCTGTAAACACACTATTTGTCATTGCATTCCCCCACAATTCATTGGTGTTGAAATTCCTAAATCCCCATGTAAAGAGGTCTTTTGTTTCCATAAAGTTCTCAATGTTGCTGGCTGGTTGTGCATCAAAAAGCACCATTTGACACTAGATTTTCCCAAACTTTCTTGGGGGAGAACCCTGAAACCCTATCTTCTCCAAACAAAGGTAATATTTGACTTGTATCAAGTACCGACAAATGGCACTTGGCCCATTGTGCTTAAAATGCATCAAATTTCTACAAGGGAAAATCTCCCAGAACCTGCTGTAAGGGGCCGCACAGACAGAGTCCTTCGGGCCGCAGATCAACCTCATTTTGGTTTTGAAAATGGATAGTTGTGGCTGTGCAGAGGGCAATACACTGGTCCTGTGAACTTCTGAAGCCAGTTACCCCTCCCTCAATTTCTTTCTCTAGGATTTTACTACACAGTGAAGCCCCAAGGTGAGGGTGATATGTGCATATTCTCAAAGGAGGCATCAGTCTTCACAAACTAAAGTCTCTGTCACTTTAAATGTGCATTTGCTGACAAAGACAGAGCTCTTTAAAACATCTTTAGTTATCAAAGACATGTTTTACCTGCTTTCAGATCTTTGGTGTTGGGTAGGGAATATGGGAATCAAGGGGGTGGTGGGTGGGGTCATGTTATGCAAAGTCAACAATAGAGTCAGGGAAATTACCAACTGATGTTTCATTCAGAAACATCTGCATTATAATCTATGCACCACATGGCTTCCTTAGAGGGAGTAGGGGAGGAAATCAAACATAATTTTGTAAGGGACCTGATGCATCTTCAGGTGGCCCTAAATCACCTATGGGAAAGGGGAGGGAGGACGGACAAATAGCACCATTGAAAGCAACCAACTAATTTGAATACAATAAAAGCGCATTTTTGAAAAATAAGAGGGACCACACATTTCTATAATTTAACAACTATGTGACTGATTCAAGTCTGCAACCCTTCTCAGCACATATGACACACTGGGTGTGCTGCTCATCTAATTTGTGAAAGCATCTTAAAAACACCATAACCGAGATTCCAAGATGGCCGCCGTGGTGTGAGGACGTGATACTCTGTCCTCCGACTGGGCCTACAACAGCTGGCCCTTGGCCTACCCGAAGCAGTGAAGGAAGCTCCCTGCATTCACTAACGAGTAAATGGTAAAACACACCGTAGGCGTGAAGAAGAGATTTCCCTGAGCGTAGGAGCAGCAGAGCGACTGGGCGCTTCATAACGTGGGAGGTACTGCCCCCGGCGTACTGAGAGTTAAGGCAGAGAACGCTCCTCCCGGCGCCGTGTGTTGAGTGGAAGAAGCTGCTGACGAGAGCCCATGCGAGCCGACATCAGTGCGTCCCCCACCTGGGTGAGGCGAATCAACCCCTGAGAAGAGCGTGTGCACTGAGGCGACGGGCTCCCAAAACCACACAGGGGCGGTGTGGCGACCGGGGAACTGTGCGCAGTAGATGACCAGAGGGACCCTCCCGGACTGTGTGAGCCCTTGAAGGAGACGACCACAAGAGGGAAACAGTGGAAGACTGGAGTAGCGAACTGTGGGGGAAATGCCTGACCGCGGTGCCCTCTATCACGGGCATACTACGGAAGAGCCGCTGCCTTAAGGTCTGGGCGTCCCTCCCGGCGGCGGCACTGACAAGAGAAGAGGGTAGGAGTTGGGAGACTTGCCTTCTCCTATGGGCACCCCTGGTTGTTGGTCGGGGCGGCCCACTCACCCCCTCTAACCCGGCCCCCCAGTCTCTCCCGCTCCCTCACACCCCTGCATTACTAAAGATACAGCACAACAAAGCCGTGGATGAGAGGGGGGAGAGACAAACCAACGTGTTTGGACCGATTCCTGTTCCGGGCTGACGAGTAGCACAACAGACAGACGGCAAAAGTTCCCTAATCCTCCCTGACATACAGCAGTGCAAAAAGGAACCGGGGGTGAGTGGGATCCTGAATTAAAGTGAGAAGGAATAAGGAACAATTAACCTATGCGCCCCTTGCAGGCAAACTCTTCCAGCTAAGGATCATACACTATACCATATGGAGCTCAACCACTGCACCCCAGGACAGACAAAGTGATTACCTATATTGTGCACAATGTAAATTCTAAAAGCTCCTTGAGAAACTGCTTAGAGAAGGCAACATTGGGGGAGATATGCATCATACACAAGGAACCCACCACAGATTATCATTGGCAGCCCAGGGCCTAAAGAACAGCATGCCTGGAGACACAACAAAGGTACCTGGGATGCTCTGGAGACAGAGCCTCGCCCCGGCCTTGCACCGCACCCCTAAGCCACCCCATAGGTGGAGGAAAACTAGGAAAAGACAAGATTTTGGAACCCCAACGGTGAGCCAACACATTGCGGTGTTGGAGGACCACAGCAGTGAGGGTCCTCCCACCACCCTCTTCTCTCAATAACCCCACAGATGCCAGGGGGAAGACGGCCCCAGCCAGACCTAGAGGGACGCCCGACCCATGGGAGGGACAACTGGAGAAGTGTTGGTGTCAACAGTCGGAGGAAGCCTTGATCGCCACCTCAGGGAGCCAGCCGAAAGGATGGCCCAAAGGAAAGCAACCAAGCGCCATGGCCCTGAATAAAGAGGACTTACAGGAGTGCCTGAGAGTTTTGGATGACAGGATGGTAAACTCTTTCCAAAAGCAACTCACCAAGATGAAAGAAGAGCTGCAGAGCTCCCTACAAGAAGTCAGGAAGGAGGTTACTGACCTAGGCGCCAGAGTGGACACAACGGAACAAGGCCTGTCAGAAATGACCGAGGAGGTGAGGCAAACCAGTGACCTAGTGGAACGCTGGTGAGTCCCGGCAGTGCTGATCTCGTTGGACGCAAAAAGGCCTTCGACCGTGTCGAATGGCCTTTTCTGTTTGAGGCAATGGAACAAATGGGAATAGGCCCAAAATGTATAAACAGGGTCAAAGCTAGCTATAGCAATCTCACACTACGGCTCTCAATTAACTTCCAGCTTTCCGGAAAAGTACAGATCTCAAGGGGAACAAGACAGGGCTCTCCATCAGACAGAACCCAGTCATAAAATTGATAAGGTTTGGGGAGGAAGAGCATAAGGTGGCTGCCTTTGCCGATTACATGATGATGGTCCTGACGGACCCAGAATCATCCATTCGGCTCTACTCGCCGAACTATCCGACATGGAGAGAGCTGCAGGCCTTAAGATAAAAAAGGACCAAATCCGAACAGCTGGACCTGGGAATACTGGGAACCAGACAATGACAACACATACGCTCTCCCCTTTTAAATTGGCTAATGGCAAGATAGCTTACCTGGGAGTGCATCTGACAGACAATATTTCCGGGCTATACCGGGCGAATTACCCAGAGCTGCTCTCAAAGATTAAGATGGACCTAAACAGATGGACCCCCATGCATATATCCTGGCTGGGTAGGATAGCTACAATAAAAATGGTTACACTTCCCACATTGCTATACCTCTTCCAGGCACTTCCTATTAAAGTCCCACAATCGTTTTTTAAGGCAGTCAATAAACTTATATCACACTTTATATGGCAAAACAAACGTCCAAGACGCGCTCTGGAAACCCCGATGGCTCCTAAATCACAGGATGGGTTAGGGCTACCAAACATGGCTAAATATTATGAAGCAGCCCAACTGCGGGTCTTACGGGAATGTTCTCAAACAATAGATCTACACCGGGGGCCATGATGGGAGGGGTTACTATGGTTGAGAGGACAAGATAGGCCACGGAATGTAAAATTAAGCCAGGTAGTGACTGTGGTCTGCAACATATGGGACTGCCTTCTAAGGCGGGGCTGTTTGTCGACGATCCCATCCTCATTCACGCCTTTGTTCGACAACCCGCAGTTCTCCCCTGGGACAAATCCACAAGCATTTGAGAAATGGCAGGAAAGTAATATGATGGTAAATGGAGATGTTAGTCCCTTTGACAACAGTAAACAACAAATGGGGCAAAAGAGAAAAACAGACTGGAATATTACCATATGAGACACTGGCTGAAACAACCCGATATAAAAAAACAGCACTAAGGGACCTCACCCCATTCGAAAAGTTTATCACAACTCACTCAGGGGACAAGCAGCTAGTGTCAAAACTATATACAATACTGCAAGGGAAAACCCGACCCGCATCTGGCCATACATGAAGCGCTGGCAGGAGACACTAGGGGAAGATATAGCTGCAAAACACTGGGAGAACCTATGGGACCAAATTCCGAAGCTAGCATGATCCATTCAAACCAGGCAAGCATGGCATAAGGTGCTGGTACAGTGGCACTACACCCCCGAAGATTACACTCAATGTACACAGTGATAACACAGGAATGTTGCAGGGGCTGCTCAGGGAGAGGAGACTGGAGGCACATATGATGGGGCTGCCCAGTACTGGACAGGTTTTGGAAGGAAGTAAAGACCCAGATAAAACAAATGGTAAATGGACCGCTGACTTACTCCCCAAGGGAATGGATGTATGGCCTTTTCTACCCAGAGTTTCCGATCCCTACAAAGCTCCAACAGAAAGCGTTCATGATTCTGTTAATAGCAGCCTGGTTAGTCCTAGCACGGAAGTGGAAACAAAAGTCACCCCCATGAACACTGAGTGGCTACATAAGATTTGGGGGATTTTAGCTATGGAATGGGTGACCTATGGGATACAAGGGGATAGGGAAAAATTCCTGAAGGACTGGGGAACGATACTGGACTACCTTCGGGGAGACTACATGCAGCAATGGTGCCCCCAAAACTTGAAAATATTGGACATAATGTAGGCACTAAATCACAAATGGAAATAACGTACGCAAGGTCTTACGAGTCTCAGAATCAGGCATGGAGGGAGGGATGGAAGGGGGTATTTTTTTTTGTATATGTTGAAAATGCTAATAAAAACAAAGTTTAGAAAAAACACCATAACAGTAAAATGTTTACAAACCATGAGTCGTATATACTCATTTGGACAGCCTCTGCTTTTGAGCATGAGGTGTCGGCTGTCCTCCTGTCTGAGCGACAAACCGCTTCTGTTTGCCTGAACATATTCCTTTCACAGCTTGTTCTATTATAAACTAGCACAGTGCCCAGGAAAAATGGTGTTGGGTGCTTATCAGGGGGAACTGAGGGATCAATGACTGGGCAGTTATTGAGTCCTTGGGGACCGCTGCCCCAGATAGCCGCAGCCCACCTAAAGCTCTGGCAGAGGAGGTATCTTTCTTGTGCAGCATATGGGGGTGGGGGATTTGTCCTTTACAGAGAAATATTGGGTGAGAGGGTGGTTCCTGCAAAGAGGTGAACATTTTGGCTTCCGATTCGACTTTGTAGAGGAAGCCCCAGAATTGGACAGGTTTTGATGAATTAGGGGCTTCCGCACTGCTGAACATAGAAACATACTCTGAGATTCCACTTCGGCATTGAGGCAGAATTAAGGATGGAATAATGTCAGTCAAGTGATAGACTTTTAAAACATTAAAACCCACAAAGCTAAAATAAAAACAGTAACCATTTTAAAGCGATGACTTGAACAAGCAGGAATCAAATAATAGATGAACCTGACAATATGTAACTGGTGATAGTAACATGCTGAGCAAATAGTATGAGGATATTTTTATTTTCCATAATCTGACTGGAGGTTTACAATCATCAGCAGGCAAAGTAATGTTAGCCTAAACATTCTAATCTGGGTTTTAAACTTACTATCAAGAGTGGAAGAAAATGAATTACACGATCACTTATGGAAAGCCATTATTGCATGCAGCTTTAGGCTTCACTCCTATTTCTAATCATCTACCATTCACAACTCTTAAGGTACAATAGACACTCCCAGTCACAGACTCGCTGCTCTGTCTGCAGCTATCTCACATGTATCACACTTTAATTTAAAACAAATACAGACCTGAGCAGAGTTCTTTGAAGCTTTGAAATGTGTCTCTGAGTACTGGGGATAGCTTATCCTTGCAAGTGCCAGGGACTCTGGTATGGGCTTTTTTTCTTCCCAGCTTCGGTGTCCGTGGAGACAGTTTGTGCCAATTTCTGAATTAATTCTGTTTAGCAGTTTATGTGAGATAGTGGGATAGAGTTAAAGAGGAGAATTTAGCTGTGGTTCAGATTAGCGTTTATGTGCTAATGGCTAGGCCTGTGGCTGCTGTCTGTGGGAGCTCAGGGAATTGGGCGTGTAGTGTAAGGTGCTAATTTCTTCATTTCTGCAGCTCAAAATGCCATCTGTCAATTCGCTCTTGCCCTCTCTGTGTCTCTGCCTCAAATAGGCACATTGTATCCCATGAGGAACCGAAACAAGCAACTGCGAGTTGGCAGATGAGGGAAAGGGGCAATCTGGAAACTGCAGACATTACTGTGAGCTACCTTCCAGGGGTTATGGGAGGGAAGAACTTTTGGTTCAGAGATAAGGCTGCTTACATGTTTGGGAGTTACAGTTGCCCATTTTGCCTTCTCTAGTATGTAGTTTGCCAGGCTGAGAGATGGTCAAACCTCGCTCTAACATGTAATACGATGCTCTGCCCATTACCAAAGAGAATTATTTTATTTATTCCTGGACAGAAGTTTGTAAACACCGTCCCTTTAAGAAAATACAACTTTACAAGCGAAGGAACCTTGTAGTGAAAGAATTAAGGCCCTGATTCATGGAATTATTTGCGTGTAAAACAGGGATTTGCGTGCCGTTCTGCCCGCAAATCGCTGTTTGGCGAATGGGGATTTGCGGGCAGAATTGCACGCAAATCCCTGTTTTACACTGAAATAACTCAGTGAATCAGGGCCTAAATCTTCTCAGCGATGGTAGCGAACAGCCATTCAGACATCAGTGGCAAATTACATTTTCTTATGGCACTTGCTCCACGGTCCGCTCAGCCATCAGAGGCACGCCAGATTTTCCTTCCGTACTTGCACAGCAAGCCCACTCAAACGTCAGTTATAGCAGTTCTACCCACGCCGCTGGGGATTCCACTTTATAATTTGTCACTGCGTTTGCTTTCCAGCAGTGCAACGCCAAAAAGCACAAGCTGGGAAATTGCACCAGATTCAAAAGCACAAGTATCCCCTCCCCAGCCTTGTTACACCAGGAGAGTGGCATGAAGAGCCTGGGGCTGCACAGGAGAGGGGAGTGAAATCCAACATGGCCGAATGGCCTTTAAAGGCTTGGTCTTGCCTCAGAGTTCCAAAGCACACACAGCCAACCACAGACCCTCGCTCATTCTCATGCACTGGTGCTGACACTCACAGGCAACCTAAAACCACGGTAAGGCTATATATGCTCAAGATCCCTGTCCGGCAGGGTGGGTGTTTGGAGTAGGAGCTGCCAGGAGGGATTTGGAGTGAGGAAGGAGTTTGGAAGGAGAAAGAGGAGGATGTTGGAGAGATCAAGAAAAGGTTAGTTAACCAGACCAGAAGGAAGTTGGTAGGAGACATCTGGAAGAGGTTGGATAAAGAGATCAGGATGTTGTTTTTTTGAGACACCAAGAGAAGTTTGGAGGAACACATTAGGAGGAAATACAGGAGGCTATCAAGATCAGGAAGGCACACTTGGCCCAAAGCAGGTGATAGGGTTGGGGCCCCGATCTGAAGGGGTCAAGCCCATGGTGGGAGTAGGAACAAGCATGCAGAAGAGAAGGAGTAGGACCAAGGCCGGAGTAGAGGGGTGGTGAAGAGGAAGGTCAGGACCTTAGGAGAGGTTAGTGGCAAAGCCTGCTTAAACCCACATGTGGATACTGGGCAAGGCAAACCCAGTTTCAACATTGAAAAAAAAGCTCTACAGCTACCTACAGTTCATGGTAGAGACACAGCAACATCAACAGGAACTGCAAGGTGGATAGGTAGTGGTGGCATCTCACCAATCAGATACAAACAGGAAGAAGCCCAGAGAGAGTATCCTTGAATCTGTGAGTGACTGGGAAAGTACCTCAAACCTTATAAACTTTCCAATAAAATCAAAAACTGCTGCCACCTTACATTTTTTACTTTGACCGAGGAGAGAATCTTTGTGTGTTAACAAAATCAGTTTTAGCCTAAGACCTGTGTTCGGTCTCTTTGGTGATCCCACAGGAGACAGATCACTCTCACTATGAAGGACTGCTTAATGGACAGTTATGGTTGCCCCATAGAACAGTCAAAACCAACCCTGGCTTTTGATGGGTCACTATGAACAAAGAAAACACATGAGCTGGTCCACAGACATTGATAGTAGACAAGCATGGAGACAAACATACCTAGCAAAATATGTCAAGGAGGTGTTATCTTTGCCCCAATACAAATCCCTGAGGGAGGCGCCTTGCCGGACTTATGAGGCATATCCAGATACCATCAAAGCAATGGCAGATATATATTTTTGTTCCCCAAAAACGTTTATTTAACAGACTGCAGAGAAGGGCATGGTTGCAGATGCATTGCAATTTACATACAGTGGCATGTATTACACAATGACTCTCCCATCCATACCAAGTCCAATCGTGTATTATACAAATAGTACAATCTCTATGACTTGGACACTGCAACAAAACCTCCCTGTCAAGGGGCTTTCCCCAGGGAGGCCCCACTTACACACCTTTGCTCTCACAGTAGCAAGAATTGACTTAGCAACAGCGGTTTCGCCACCATGGCAGGGCTTTATTCCACATAGTCAATGATGAGACTCCAGGTGGATACATACTTCCCCTCACAAATGGCAGAGAATGTTTTCGCTACCAAGGTGTCCCAACTTTAACCCACCACATTTGGATTATAGGACCAGTTTAGCCATGTTACCTGAGGCCAGAAACACCCTGTCTCCCGTGTCCCCTAATAATGGTACCAGGGAGGTCCATTGGTTATTGAAGCCCAGTAACGTCTTTTATGTGTCCAATACCTCCTTCCAGTAAAGGGTGGCTTAAACGCAAGTACATAACAAGTGAAAAAGACAACCCACATCTGCACATCCACGGCAGAAAGTAGCTGAATAAGTTGCGTTCATATGATGCAGCCTCTGTGGCATATAAGGTACCATCTGTAACACAACTTTTAGGCACATTCTTTGTCAGACACACCTTTAGAAGATCTATGCATTCTAGCCCAGATACACAACCAGGCCTCGTCATCTATTTCAGTACCCAAATCTTGTTCCCATTTTTGCATGTATTGCAGGCATGTCAGTGGTTCCCCGTGTCCAGCAATTTGTACATTTTCAAAGCTTTCCCTGTGGGGTTCCCTACCTGTATGGACAACTCCAGAGAGCCGGGTGTCGGGTGGACCCTTTCCTGGTAGCGGGGTGAGTTGCGCAGTGGTGTAGTTGAGCATAATGAAATATTCCGCTCTCAGTAAGGGAGAATGCTTCCCTACTACATTCATTGAAGGCCAATGGATTCTCATCTCTGTAGAGCTGCTGTAAGGTTACGAGCCCTCCCTTGAGCCAAGCCCCAACAACCTCTTTCTTCGCATCCCGATTGGGAAGCTGGGTTATTCCACACAGGGGTAAGCAGACTTGTCTCAAGCGCTATGCCCCACCTGCGAAGTGCTTTTCTGGAGGTGTTGGGGGGTATTCTTAGACGAGGTTAATATCATGGATTCCCCGTTTATGTCAGGGCCACGTGCAGCCACGTAGGGAAGGTAGCCAAAGGTGTTGCAGAATGGGCCTGTTCTATCTCTTTCCATTTAGGCATTTATTCCACGCTGCTCCAGGTGGGATCATGACAAACCTGTGCAGCCATGTTGTAACTATAGACGTCAGGAACCCACAGCCACCACCCCAATTCTCATTTGCCTCAGTAGTACCTTTCTAGAGATCCTTGCTCGTTTGTAACTGTTAGGAAAGATTTCTTAATTGTGGGTAATTTTCCTTCCATGTGGCAACCCCTAAACTTTTTGCTGTTGTTTTCAACATGATCTAGACTTTGCCAGAGAAGTGCAGCCTTCTGCCGCACTCCTCTGGGCTTTCGCTCCATTCTTACGGGGAAACTGACATGCCCTTAAGACAGTCAGTACCGGGAAACGTTGTTTTCCGTAGTTTCTTTATCATGTTGCAGCTTTCGCGCAACATGACACAAGAGGGCACTGTAAGCTAAGTTACTGCTCTCTTGGGTCTCTAGTCTTCTACAGGCCCTAGATACTCTCTTGGGATTGTTAACGAACGGTGCAAGTGAATCACGGACGGGACTGGTGACAGCGATCGTTTCTTTGTGTTCTTGAGCTCCTTTTGGCGTTTAAGGGCGTTTCTCGCGCTTAGCCCAAAATGGTGGCCTGGCTCCCAAAAAGGCCAGACCACAAGGCTCTTTGTCCTGTCCGCTGACCGTCTTGCCCCATTCACCTTTGCCAGGTCGAGCCGACCCGGGGCCTTCCTTATTTGGGCATGTACTTTCCCGCGAAACACAGATGCTTTTGCAGGCTTCTACAGGCCTTGTGTGTGCCTCCAGGATGTGGGCTGGTATGTCTGGTCCCAATACACATCCTGGGTGCCAGAGAGTCTAGGGTGGTGTGAATTCCTGGGACCTCCGTGGTCCGTGATAGGTCCACGTATGGTGTGAGTGTTTTGTGAGCAGATCTCCCATTGGGTCCCCTCCGTTTTGGCGCGAAGGGAACCGTGGATAAGAGGGGGCTGGAAGCACCACTACCATGTCGATCTCCTGAGTTCTCACAAACAAAGGAATACAGGAGCCAAGTATCCTGCAACCACGAGGCTGAACCGAGGAATCGCTGGTGACCCGCTGAAGGACTGCTCCTCTGCACTGCTGTCGCTTGGTGAAACCCTTTCTACCTCTGATCGAACGAGAAGGCCTGTACTGGTACTTCGACCCTTGGAATATTCTCGGCATCTTCACCATCTCCTACACGTAAGCCTTCAGAAGTGTCTCTGGGCCATCCAGCAGACTGACCAGCCTACCCAGAAGTCTTGCTCTGTAACCGCCGTCAGGTTGTGTTGTATTACGAGTCCTTGTCACTCTCACACGATTTGTACACTTGGCATTCCCAGGTCTGAAGTGAGTAGTGTACATTTGGCTGAAATACACACGGCCGCTCCGTTGCCCTGCTGTGGAAACAAACTGTGCGGGTTCACTGCGTTTGGGACGTCCTCAACTCAACTTCTGCTGCTGCGGAATCTACACGACGCCGAGACGTCCCCTGCTCGAATCTGAACCTGCCAGCACTGAAACTGACGTGGAGAAGCCTGGGTCTGCTTGCATCGGGGACCGGTGAGTAGCATCGCTAGGAACTGGTCGCCCTCCTGCAGGTGCCCATATCTTTTCCCCGCTGTGTCTAACAGCACGCCTTTCCGTACTCGCGCTCTGCTTCTGCCCACAGAGGAGGCTGCGCTTGAGTCGCGGAGCTCTGTTCATCTTCATTTGTTCACCGAACTAAACTGCCTGATTCCCTCGAAGAGACTCCCCTTTTTGCCCGTTGGCACCAGCGTGTGCAGGTTCTTTTGAGCACAAGGCTCCACTCTTCGTAGGGCTTGGACTTCCTTTTAGTTAGTTGCCTCTGAAGGCGGACTGGGTCTAATTATTATTCGCACTGCCTGTTTTCCTCCCCATCTAGGTGGTCTACACATTTCGTGCGTCTAATTCGTTAGACTCGTTTGTATTTGTATATATATTGTATTGGTTTGGTATGTGTTGGTTTACTTGAGTTTTATTGTGATTTCTCGCTACGGTCAATGTTACAAAGGCCTTGTAATAAATGTGTATATATTTTTAATACTCAGCGCACCACAAAGGAGCACTTGTCCTCTCACTTCTCCGCGCGCGCTCCGCGCTGGAAATGATGTTAAGTAGAGTTGGTAGCTGCTCACTGCTGCAAAGCTCCGCCTCCAAGTAGTGATCAGGGAAAAAATACTCAGCGCACCACAAAGGACCACTTGTCCTCCCACTTCTCTGCGCGCGCTCCGGGCTGGAAATGATGTTAAGTAGAGTTGGTAGCTGCTCACTGCTGCAAAGCTCCGCCTCCAAGTAGTGATCAGGGAAAAAATACTCAGCGCACCACAAAGGACCACTTGTCCTCCCACTTCTCCCACTTTTTAATATAACACCTGCTTGGAGTAATTTGTAAGTGTCCTTGCTTTGTGTGCTCATTGCGGGCTTTCAGTCACCCTCACCCACCTTGAGACCTAGTCTTGACCGCCGCGATCGCTACCCTGATTGGTCTGGCTTGTCCAGAGGTTACCCTGTTCCAAGAAACTAGGCTGGCCTTCTGAACCTCTGCCCCTCCAGGACAGAGTTCAGAAATCCATCTTAACAAATTGGTGTACAGCGGTGGGATACGACTGAAGGTATCCAGTGTTGCGCACGAGTGAAGGCATTTCAAGTTATTTCTACCAGGACACGTAGTGAATAGTCGTAGTATAACTTTTAAAAGGCCATAGTCCTATCGTACAGTATGGAAACAAACACCTTGTTAACTTTAAATGCTTCTAAATCCGAAACATTGAAAAAGATGTGTGCGGAGAGAGGTGTCTCCTCTCAAGGCACCAAAATGATATGATCCAAAGAATCGTGGCGTGGCAAGAAGCGCAGCTTGACGCTATAACTTCTGAGGACAGTGCGGAAGGAGGTGGGGCTGCTCTCACTGGTAGAACCGACGGTTCTGCCGCTGCACTGGTCCACCACGACCACGAGGAAAGGGAGGATGAGATGTCTAATGTTTCCTCTGCCAGTGTTGATGGGGAGGCCATGCTTGAATTCAAGAAGCAAGAACTGCTGTTTAGGCAGAAGGAGCTTGATTTCAACATGACCAAACTAAAAATCGAACAGGCCGAAAAACAGAAAGACAGGGACCACCAGTTGGAACTGGCCAAGCTTCAGGTTGCAAATGGATCCAAGGGTCCTGGACATGGGTCTGGGGCCTCCTCTCATCCACGGTTTCCAAAAGATCTGCTCAGTGTGTATGAGGAAAAGAATGACATTATGGACTGGCTGAATACATTTGAGTATGCATGCAAAGTTCAACAAGTTGACAATGCTGATAAGATTGCCTGGTTACTCAGCAGACTGCCCCATTCTGGCTGTAGTGCCATTATGGAAATGTCGAAGGCTGAGCGAGCGGATTTCGCAATGTTAAAGCAAACTCTCATTTTAAAGTTTGGAAAGACTCCTGCCCAATATTTAAAACGATTCTGAGAGTATAAGAAGAAAGAAGGTGGTACTTGGGTATCTTATGGAACCGAATCCTTAAAAAACTTGACTGGCTGGGTCGAAGGTTATAAGGTTTCTACCTTTGAAGGCATGATAAGTCTTGCCATGCTGGAACATATTTTTGCATCTTCTTCCCTGGAGCTTAAGCAGCATTTGGCCGATTCGAAGGAGATAGATCCTAAGAAGCTGGCCATTGCCGCAGATTTATGGGTGTCACATTGAGTGTCCCATAAGGACAAAACACATCCTGGTAAACAGGAGGAAGGGAAAAAGTCCAAAGATAAGGAGGGTGGAGAATCTGATAAATCTTCTTCTCAAAAGGGCCACAAAAAGAAAAATAAGGGTAAGACACAAGAGAACTCACAGGGTAGTAGAGGTCAGCCTCCGAAACAGAACTCTGGTTACAATAAGCCTCCCTAAGTAAACAGACCCAATGGATCTTGTTTTGCTTGTGGAGCAACTGACCACGTGAAGGGGGTCCCCGGTGTAAGGTTAAACCTTTGGGGGTCCACTCCGCTAGTCTGGCCTTCTCCTCCTACGAGGAAGGAGAGATTACAGGAGCATCCTTCTCCTCAGACTCCTTCCCCAGCGGGATAGAAGCTGAGGTAGTTTTAGTTTCTCTGGGTTCCTGGGAGCCTAAAGTCGCAGAGGCTTATGCTAGGATTCCAGATAATACCAAGCACTACTTTAAAGACAGTGTGCTGATCAATGGAGTGGATACACCAGCTCTTAGGGATAGTGGGTGCAGTCGAACTGTAGTGGATTCTACCTTGGTAGACTCAGAGGAAGTTGCCAGAGCTACTCTGATGCCCACTAAGTTGGCTGACGGCCCGCCTCGCATGTTTCCAGTAATACCTGTAAATCTTACTTTAAATGGTACAGCAGTCAGGATTCCAGTGAGCATTCAGAGAAACGTCCCAGGAAAGGTCTTGTTAGGCAATGATCTCAGAGCTTTAGGGCTCGTAGGAGACACTGCCGACAGACCCTGCACACGGTCTCAAACACGGGCAGCATTGGTCAAGACCAATGCGCCGCCCCAGCCGAAGGGGAAACCCAAGGCGAAAGGAGTAAGCAAGTCAAAACGAGGGAAAGAGAACATTCCCCCGAGCTCGCCTACCACTGCGGTGGAGGAAGTTGGTCAATCGCCCGGGCCTGAAGAGGAGGTGGCGATGCCTGAAGTATTTGACCCCAACGACCATCCTGAACTAAAAGACTTCTTAGTAGAAGGTGGTCCTGACAGGGAAGAATTCAGTAAAGGCCAACGTGAGTGCCCATCTCTGGAAGGCCTAAGGAGACAGGCCTGCTCCCAGCTTGAGGATGAACCTCCTGGGATGCATCGGATTTATTGGGAAGGTGGACTCCTGTATAGTGAGCCCACAGAGTCTACAGAAGGAGACCATAGGAGGTTGGTGGTTCCCCTTGCTGTAAGACCCTTCCTCCTGCAGCTGGCGCATGAAGTGCCCCTTGCTGGTCACCTTGGTATTAAGAGGACCAAGCAAAGGTTATCCATGCACTTCTACTGGCCCAAGATGGGGGTGCAAGTAGAAAGTCACTGCAGGAGTTCTGCCTCCTGCCAGTTATCTGGTAAGAGTGGCTCAACAATCCAAGCTCCATTGGTATCAACCATTCGAAAGGGTAGGGATCGACATCGTTGGTCCCCTTGACCCGCACACATCCTCAGGCAATAGGTTTATCTTGGTGCTAGTCGACTATGCTACCAGATATCCTGAGGCCATCTCATTGAAAACTGTAACTGCCATGTCAGTTGCAAAAGCGTTACTTGGCAACTTTACTAGGGTTGGCTTCCCTAAAGAAGTTGTGTCTGACAGAGGCAGCAACTTTATGTCAAAGTATATGCAGGCTATGTGGAAAGAATGTGGGGTCACTTCTGCATACCACCCCCAGACCAATGGTATGGTGGAACGTTTCAACAGAACGTTAAAGAGCATGATTGGGGCTCTGGAAGAACCTCAGAGAAGAAAATGGGATCTTCTTTTACCATGCTTACTGTTTGCCTACCGAGAGGTACCACAGGAGGGTGTTGGCTTCAGCCCCTTCGAACTTCTGTTCGGTCATCCTGTACGGGGACGCTTAGCCATAGTCAAAGAGGGATGGGAGATGCCCACCCCCCCTGTTACTGCCAACGTAGTAGATTATGTGCTGGGGCTCAGAAAACGGATGGTACTTCTGATGGGCTTGGCTAGTGATAAATTGAAGGCAGGACAAGCGCTGGTGAAACATTGGTATGACCAGAAAGCTTCCCTCATCAACTTTACACCTGGTCAACAAGTCCTGATCATGAATCCCATAAGGCCTCGAGCTTTACAGGACAAATGGTCAGCCCCTTACACAGTGGTGGAGCCACTGGGTGAGGTTAACTATTTAGTGGACCTTGGAAGGCCTGGACAAGCTCCAAAAGTGTTCCACATAAATAGACTGAAGGCTTTTGTCCCAAGAGTCGAAATCGCAGCACTGCTACTGGCTTCAGATGTTGAGGAAAAGGAGTCTGAACCTCTCCCCGACCTGTTCCAAAGCGGTCCTTCAGATAGCGCCTTTGAGGGTGTCCGAGTGGCCCCTCACCTGACTTCTAATCAGCAGGCTGAGGTAAAAAGTTTGCTTCGGCAGTTTTCCCCCCTGTTTTCACAGTCGCCTGGTTTGACACCTTGGTGCAAACATAACTTAGACACAGGAGACAGTGTACCTACCAAGAGTAGGGGATACAGGATGTCAGACAAAGTACGGTCTTACATTAAGACCGAGGTCAACAAGATGTTAGACCTTGGGGTGATTGAACCCTCTAGTAGTCCTTGGTCCAGCCCTGTGGTTTTGGTTCCAAAGGCAGGCACTTCTGAATTGAGGTTCTGCGTGGATTACAGGGCTCTGAATGCTGTCACCAAGACAGATGCACACCTCTTGCCTCGAACAGATGAGCTGGTGGATACTTTGGGTGCCTCCAAGTACCTCAGCACGTTTGACCTCACTGCGGGCTATTGGCAAATAGCTTTAGCAGAACATGCCAAGGAGAAGACAGCGTTTTCTACTCCAGACGGCCTTTACCAGTTCAGGGTAATGCCATTCGGGTTGAAAAATGCACCTGCCACTTTCCAGAGGCTTGTGAGTCATGTGTTGAATGGGTTGGACGAAGTCTGTCCTGCATATCTGGACGATATAGCAGTTTTCAGTGCCACCTGGGAAGACCATGTGAAACACCTCGGGATTGTGCCCCTGGCTCTTCAGAAAGCACACTTGACCATAAAGGCTAGTAAATGCCAGATTGGACAAGGCTCAGTGGTTTACCTTGGACATGAAGTAGGTGGAGGGAGAAGAAAGCCTCTTCTCAGTAAAGTACAAGCAGTACAAGACTGGCCTACCCCCACTACACAGACCCAAGTGAGACCCTTCTTAGGACTCACAGGGTATTACCGCAACTTCATGGCAGACTATGGCACCATAGCTGCCCCTCTGACTGCCCTCACTACTCCGAAGAAACCCAAGAAGGTAACTTGGACCGACGAGTGAGAGAAGGCCTTCAATGGCTTAAAAGACTCCTTGTGCCAGGCCCCTGTCCTCAGGGCCCCTGATTATCAAAGACCTTTTATCGTGCAGACGGACGCCTCTGACACTGGGATAGGAGCTGTACTATCGCAAGTAGATGAGAAGGGTAAGGAACAGCCTATTGGTTTTATTAATCGCCAGCTTAAGGACAGAGAGCTCAGATGGTCCACAGTGGAGAAAGAATGTTTCTCTATTGTGTGGGCCCTACGGAAGCTGAGGCCCTACCTCTATGGGACCCACTTCACTGTGCAAACTGACCACAAGCCCTTAAAGTGGCTAATGAACATGAAGGGAGAGAATCCAAAGTTGCTTAGGTGGTCCATAAGTCTACAAGGCTTCGACTTCACTATTGAGCATAGGCCGGGTGTCCAACATAGCAATGCTGATGGGTTGTCCAGAATGTTTAACCGACCTGAACAAGAGACTCATCCAGGGGTGGATTAGTTCCCCCTGTCCATAGTCTGGGAGGGGCGAGTGTTAGGAAAGATTTCTTAATTGTGGGTAATTTTCCTTCCATGTGGCAACCCCTAAACTTTTTGCTGTTGTTTTCACCATGATCTAGACTTTGCCAGAGAAGTGCAGCCTTCTGCCGCACTCCTCTGGGCTTTCGCTCCATTCTTACGGGGAAACTGACATGCCCTTAAGACAGTCAGTACCATGAAACGTTGTTTTCCGTAGTTTCTTTATCATGTTGCAGCTTTCGCGCAACATGACACAAGAGGGCACTGTAAGCTAAGTTACTGCTCTCTTGGGTCTCTAGTCTTCTACAGGCCCTAGATACTCTCTTGGGATTGTTAACGAATGGTGCAAGTGAATCACGGACGGGACTGGTGGCAGCGATCGTTTCTTTGTGTATTTGAGCTCCTTTTGGCGTTTAAGCGCATTTCTCGCGCTTAGCCCTAAATGGTGGCCTGGCTTCCAAAATGGCCAGACCACGAGGCTCTTTGTCCTGTCCGCTGACCGTCTTGCCCCCTTCACCTTCCCCAGGTCGAGCCGACCCGGGGCCTTCCTTATTTGTGCATGTACTTTCCCGCGAAACACAGATGCTTTCGTGGGCTTCTACAGGCCTTGTATGTGCCTCCAGGATGTGGGCTGGGATGTCTGGTCCCAATACACATCCTGGATGCCAGAGAGTCTAGGGTGGTGTGAATGCCTGGGACCTCCGTGGTCCGTGATAGGTCCACGTATGGTGTGAGTGTTTTGTGAGCAGATCTCCCATTGGGTCCCCTCCGTTTTGGCACGAAGGGAACCGTGGATAAGAGGGGGCTGGAAGCACCACTACCATGTCGATCTCCTGAGTTCTCACGAACAAAGGAATACAGGAGCCAAGTATCCTGCAACCACGAGGCTGAACCGAGGAATCGCTGGTGACCCGCTGAAGGACTGCTCCTCTGCACTGCTGTCGCTTGGTGAAACCCTTTCTACCTCTGATCGAACGAGAAGGCCTGTACTGGTACTTCGACCCTTGGAATAGTGGGAACAACTATTCTCGGCATCTTCACCATCTCCTACACGTAAGTCTTCGGAAGTGTCTCTGGGCCATCCAGCAGACTGACCAGCCTACCCAGGAGTCTTGCTCTGTAACCGCCGTCAGGTTGTGTTGTATTACGAGTCCTTGTCACTTTCACACGATTCGTACACTTGACATTCCCAGGTCTGAAGTGAGTAATGTACATTTGGCTGAAATACACACGGCCGCTCCGTTGCCCTGCTGTGGTAACAAACTGTGTGGGTGCACTGCGTTTGGGACGTCCTCAACTCAACTTCTGCTGCTGCGGAATCTACACGACGCTGAGACGTCCCCTGCTCGTATCTGAACCTGCCAGCACTGAAACTGACGCGGAGAAGCCTGGGTCTGCTTGCATCCGGGACCAGTGAGTAGCATCGCTAGGAACTGGTCGCCCTCCTGCAGGAGCCCATAGCTTTTCCCCGCTGTGTCTAACAACACGCCTTTCCGTACTCGCGCTCTGCTTCTGCCCACAGTGGAGGCTGCGCTTGAGTCGCGGAGCTCTGTTCATCTTCATTTGTTCACCGAACTAAACTGCCTGATTCCCTCGAAGAGACTCCCCTTTTTGCCCGTTGGCACCAGCGTGTGCAGGTACTTTTGAGCACAAGGCTCCACTCTTCGTAGGGCTTGGACTTCCTTTTAGTTAGGTGCCTCTGAAGGCGGGCTGGGTTTAATTATTATTCGCACTGCCTGTTTTCCTCCCCATATAGGTGGTCTACACATTTTGTGCGTCTAACTCGTTAGACTTGTTTGTATTTGTATATATATTGTATTGGTTTGGTATGTGTTGGTTTACTTGAGTTTTATTGTGATTTCTCGCTACGGTCAATGTTACAAAGGCCTTGTAATAAATGTGTATATATTTTTAATATAACACCTGCTTGGAGTAATTTGTAAGTGTCCTTGCTTTGTGTGCTCATTGCTGGCTTTCAGTCACCCTCACCCCTCTTGAGACCTAGTCTTGACCGCCGTGATCGCTACCCTGATTGGTCTGGCTTGTCCAGAGGTTACCCTGTTCCAAGAAACTAGGTGGCCTTCTGAACCTCTGCCCCTCCAGGATAGAGTTCAGAAATCCATCTTAACAGTAACGCCAGATGAATTTCAGGATCTGCTCCTGTAACCTGCAAAGCTCCCCATCTGGAAGCCTAACCGGAAGTGCTAAGCAGCGGTATAGCAGTCTGGGAACCAAATTCATTTTCACCGCTGAAAGAAACCCTGATAAACCAGGATATGCCCCCTTCTCCCATCTAGTTAAATCCTCTGCCAGTTCCTTAAATAGGGAAGGGAAATTACTTTGATAGACGACAAAAACTGTATGTGGAATCTGTACACCCAAGTAGGGAATGGCTACACAGGACCATTGTTTTGGGGTTAGTGCTTCCAGTAGGTCTTTGTTCAAAAGCTGCAGCGAGACATCCAATCTGTGTGTTTTGTTAGTTCATTTTAAAGGCAGAGACTGTTCCGAAGTCGTCCAAATTTACCAGGAGAGATTTTAAGGAAGCGCAGGGATTCTGCAGGGTCAGGTGAACATCTGCATTCAGGGACAGCTTGTATTCCCTGCCGCTCACCTCCCCCCTTTTTATCGACAGGTTATTTCTGACATGTCAGACGAAGGACCCTCCTGTCTGGTGCCTCTGGTTATAGCTAGGGAAGGCGAGTAGTGTCCGTAAATTCTAAGAGAGGTTGACTGCTCTTGATAATTAGCTAAAACAACTTGGTGAAATTGGGGACAAAGCGTATGCTCCGAAAGTGAGATGAATAAAACCCCAGTCCACCCTATCAAATTCCTCACGGGCGTCCAATGCCACAACCCCCAGACTTCCCCCCGAAGTGTGCCCAGCCTCAATCAGGTTCAAGACCCTTTGCACATTGTTATGGGCGCTGCACCCCACTATAAACCCTGTCTGGTCTCCATCAACGATGCTAGGAAGGACCTCCATCATACGGGGTGCTGTGATTTTAGAAAACTATCACTATTCTAGGAGGTATTTCCCTACCTCAATCAAAAACTAAGGGGGTCTGTCGGATGTCAAGATGTCCAAAGTAAAAATATGTTCTGTATCGGAAATCCTATTCTGGCCTCCACACTCCAAAATGAACTCTTAGGTGCAATGGGCTGTTTGTCTCCGGATCTCAAGGTGAACACATTTTCCAATCCAACAAAAAGATATAACTCCAACAAAAGTTACCAAATGGACAATGTTCACAGTTCTAGGGGATGTCTCCCTTCCTCAGGTTTCTATTATCAATCTGTGAGTTTCTTGCAGCCCGAGAGGATGGCTTCTCCCTCTTGTTGCCAAGTTCGCTTTTCCAGCCAAGCTCCCTTTTCCAGATAATTCACAACAAAATTTAAAACAGATCAAGAGCTTACGGTATGTGACCTTCTCAGGATTCCCTTGAAATTCAACACATACTTAAGTTGGCCTGGTATATTATTCTGTCAGGTCTAACACACACTTTTCTTCACCTGTAGTACTTTTCCACCATGACTTTCCTTTCATTACAAATCTCTTCACCTGGTATACTCTCCTGCCAGGACCTTTACAACATTACTGATTATGACTGTCTTCACCTGGTGTATACTCCTGGCAGGACTTCTACAACATTACTTTCTTTACAAGTTACTTTTATCTTTGAAACAATGTTAGCCCAATGCTGGTGTATCTTTGTTTGTATGGCCTTCTCTTGCAACAATGGGGTTTTTACCCTACTCTCACATTCTTTTGTTGCCCCTCTGGTTTCTCTGTCTTCTTCAGGTAATGGTTTGTTGGCTTTTGAGTCTTTTTACCTGCTGTGCTTTGTTTGCTCATGGTATAGCTATTACAGTTGTTAGCCTCATCGCATAGTTGACTTGACTCTTTAGTATGGCAGCGCACGCTTTTAGGAAAAACCTGGTAACCCTCCTTGCTTACCCGGTGCTCTGTGTGCCTCTCGTGTTTCTTGGCTACTGTTCGCAGTTGCTTGGGGGCTCGGCGGGTGCCTGTTCTCTGCAACGCCTCCCCCATGCCGTTCCCTGCTCTCTGCTGCTTTCCTTCTTCACACTGCGTGTCTTCTGCACTTCGCTTTCTCCTTCTGCCGGTCAGACCACCTCCAGCAGCGTTTCCTGCAGCATCCTCTTGTTAGGCGTTCCAGCCGGTGCAGGTAACCGTGCAGCTCTGCGGTTGCAGCTCACTCCCATGGCTATCAGCTGTCTGGGTTTTAAACTTCCCCGTCTAAGGAATCTCCAAAGACTAGACCGCGCTGTAGGTTTCCCAGCTCTGGTGATCCTTACTATTCTTTGACTCTTCCTCATCACAGTACTTAATGTGTCACTCTGGTTGTCATGTCATGGGAATATTATTACTATACTCTGTATAGGAATGAGGATGAGTAGCACAATAACACCATTAAAGCTTGAGGAATGGGGGAAACAGCCTCAAAAGGGAATGGGGGTATGTGACTTCCTCTAAGGGCACCCTCTCCTCTCCTTCAAGATCACCTCTCCCCTGGTGGACCATCGCTCATGTAGCCGCCCCCAGGGTCAGGATCAGGTAGCGGCTGTCCTCCCCTGGCCACATAGGGAGAGACTACCTCAGGGAAAGGAGTGAGGATATCATTAGATTCATCACAGCGCTAAGAGTCACAATAAGCTGGGTCCTTCCCTGGCTTGGGGATCAAGACTGTAGTGGGGGTCCCCATTGTGGGGGTAGTTCTACCAGTCTCTAGGAATGAGTTCAATAAAGCTGTCATGGGGGGAATCAGAAGCAAGCAAAGGTTTTTATAAACGGGAGTTGTGAAATCGTCAGGGCCTGGGGCTTTGTTTTTCAGTGTCTTGATAGCCCAGTCAACCTCGCTTGATAGTATGGGACCTTCTATTGTGTCACACACATGCTGGGATAATCATGGTAGCTAAGCCTCCCCAAGATATTCCATTTGTGGGAGTTCAGCGGTAGTGCCCCCGTGAACACTCCCTCTAAGTGATTCTGTAGTATTCTGTAGTATTCTCATTTTGTCTGGTTCAGATCGGCAGAGCCTTTTCATCATGTAATGCTAAAATATTGTTACGTGCCTTTAGCTTTTTTAACTTAGATACTAGCATGCTATTGGCTTAATTATTGTTAGCATAATAATACTGTTTAGTTTTCATGAGTGCCGGCACCCATCTGTCTGCCAGATGTCCCTAAAGTTTTTTGCGCACTATGGTTAATGCTCTGAGCGAAGCCTGCAAGCCCTTCTTTTTATGTTCAAGCTCACCATCCTGCACTTCACCCTCTTGCCGCAGCCAGATCAATTTACATTCCCTAGTGTAGGCCGCCGTCCTGCTGATCGGTTCCCCTTGCACCACTGGTTTCATTGCATCCCACACTGTGCCCACTGTGAGGCCCAAATTGCTATTTTCCATAAAGTAGGATGAGATGACATCGGCTAGTTCCTTACATAGCACCTGATCCCTCAGGATTGAATCATACAGTTGCCAGAGGTGCCTGTCTACCATCAATTGCTAAGGTAACCAACATGGGTGCATGGCTTGAAAGTGCGTGCAAGCCTATCTCCACCCCCGGACACATGGGTATAGTGTGCTGGGAAGTAGCAGCAAATAGAGTCTCAAGAACCCCTTGTGTAATGTGAGTAGAAAGACAAGTCCCTGTCCTCTTCATGAAGCTGCCTCCACGCTTTCTCCAGCCCCAGTTCTCTGAGCAGTTTGGTGAAGGATATTTCATGTTTGTAATCTAGTCTGGATGCGGGTAGCATCTTTTCGAGCAATGGGTCAGGCACTACATTGAAGGTAACCCCAATCAGTATTTGGCCCTCCTCAAAGGCTGTGGTTTGAGATGTTAAGTTGTCTAGGAAGCGATCTTGACCCTCGTTAGGAGCATACAATGAGATAAGGGTATTTCAGTTGTCCCATAAAAAACCCTTATCACAAATATACCTCCCGTGAAGGATCCTGAAAAACTGCAATCTTGGTCAGTGGAACATTCTGCCCCAATAGCATCGCTACTGCCTGTTTTTCTCACTCCCCGATGCAAAGAATTGCCTTGGGTAAGCCATAGACATTAACCTCTTTTCATCGTGCTGTTGAAGATTTGTCTCCTGAGGAAAAACAATAGAGAGCGACATTTCCGCCAGTTTTCTGAGAACTGATTTTCTTTTCACCAACATGTTTAGGTCTTGAACGTGGGCAAACGTCCAAAATGACAGAGAATAAAAGCCTGAATGCATGATTTGGCCGAATTTCGGGCGTTTGAAAATTCTGAATGGCCAAAAAGTTCGACCAAAACACACATTCGGTGCTGGGGGCTGCAGGGGTGTCCCCCGCACCCTTGCTCACTATATTGTGAGCGGGAGTTGCGGGGGTGTCCCCTGCAGCCGATCCCAAAAAGAAAAAGGAAAAGAACCTTGCGGCACCTGTTCCGATCACGGATGTGAAAGGGAACTGGCCCCGCAGGGAAACAGCGAGTCGGCAGCTGCCGCAAGGTAAGTAGGGGGGTGGGAGGTTGAGTGTGGGTGGGGGTGGGGACCAAGTCGGAAAGGTTCAGGGAAGAAAAGACCAAAGGTTATTCCGGTAAAATAACCTTCGGTCTTTTCTCCCTCGAAAATTTCCATCATGGTCTTTCAACCCTGATCCGTCCCAAAGTACATACAATCCTCCCATCAATAGTCAGCTCACCCACAGACATAGCCCAGCGACAGCAAAGCTCGGAAATCCAAAGAGCCTCCACCCAATCCTGTTGTGTACATGCCAAAACCATGCCTAGCCCATACTGCAGTAACATTTTGAGAAGTAATAAAACCCCAACCCCTGCCCACCCCCATTCCAACATAAACAATGAACATTTGCTTACTAACCTCATAAGCCCAGTCAACAGCTCCAACTGTGGGAAGTCCGACTTGGAGACATCTTAAGATAATTCTTGAAAGAAACCCATTCTCCCACAAGCATATAGCAATATTGTCCCCATTTCACTCTTGGCTGCGCAGCATAGCGGTCCCCGTAGCCATGTCAAACCCACAACCGATGCATAGTCACATATAAAAGTGGAGAAGCAATACCAACCTCCCCCTTCAGGTCTTCTGGTTTGGACCCTTCACCCTACTACCCTGTTTTGACTCAAGATCAGTTGATCCCTCTGCTCCCTCCTCGCTGTCTTCCCATAGCAAACCCTCCCATTCCTTTAAGGACTTAATAGCCTAGCATCTTCCGTGGTATGAGAAGAGGAGCGCTGTGGGGAATCCCCATTTGTAGTTGATTTAATTGTGTAAGGTGACCGCCGAAGACAACCTGACAGTTCCCATGATGCGTTCTTTCATCTTGAAGAAGTGCACTCAAGCTAAAACATCTGTCATTTTGTCCTGGGGCCCTTGGTTTCGCTGCCTCACATGTGTCCTGTCCAGTTTGATGATAGACTCAGCTGGCAGGCTCAAGATGGGGGTCTTTGCCATGGCTGCTGAGAAAAGACCTGGGAACCGAGAGATACTGAAGGCTTCAAAAGCTGAACCATGGAGAGATATACCTGCAGGCCGGCAAGAGATGTCACCTATGGATCACAAATCACCTCAGGGTAGTATCCCCGCACTTACAGGGGTTTTGCCAGGTTGATCATCCAGGTCACAATCTACTCCCTAATTTCGAAAAAAAGGTTAAATGTACATTTACTGTGCATTCTACCTGGTATGAAACATTGAAGCTCATAATACCTAACAAGGGGAGTGGGGGTTGCAGGGGTGTCCCCTGCTTATCTAGTTCGGTATTATGGGCTGCGGGGGTTGCAGGGGTGTTCCCCGCATACATTACATGACCAGCAGGGGAGAAAAAAATGAAATCCCAAAAACGAATTACAAAATGCAAACGAGTGTGTTTTGTAATTCGAGTTTTTGGGATTTGGTTTTATAGCATAGATCCTCTAAAAAGCTGCTGGTTATGCGTATGCCAACCATTGAAAGGGGGCAGTCCCATGAGTATTGCAGAGGGGATGTATTGCAGGATCCCAAGCCCGTTGCTTACGTTATGCCACCAGTAGATGGTTGCTGTTTGCAAAAAGTGGAGGCCAAATGTAAAAGATAAACGGCTGAGGGCTAGATACAGAAAGGATTCAGCTCATCACGTTAACATTACGCACCGTTCCCTTCATTCACACGTTCTCCAGCAGCCTCAGTGGGGAACATTCAGCTGTCCTCCAGACCTCCATTCAGGCCTGGGCCATAAGAAGTGTAAGGCAGCTTCATCTTTCAGGTCTCCCACACAGGCTTATTGCCAGTCCAGTTCCAGGAGCCACCAGCAGCTCTTCTGCCACATTCGCTTCAATTACGTAGCTTGCAGTTTTTACAGGACCCGCGCTGTCCCCCAAAGCTCAGTTACCAGAGCTAGTTTAGTTGATGCAGTGGGGGTTCCGGCGCGGGAACAGCCTGCGAGGGGGAATCAGACATGCTCACCAGCCGCTGCCGAGCCCGTACGGCAGTGGCAAGGGCCAGTCAGTGAGGTCCAACACCATACTTGCCAACATTCTGTGACCAAAAAGATGTAGGATTTTTCAAGTTTCAAAAATATTACTTAGCACAACAATGACATCACAGGAAATTACAAAAAATACATTTTTGGCACGACTGGAAAATTCGAATATGCACAACCCATCAAACAGCACAACATGGAAAGATGCTCAAATGTTTTAAATGTATAATTGTGAATGGTAAGTTAACCACAGAGAGCTGGTAGGCAACGTTTGGCACTGCTCTGCAGCCGCAGCCCGGGAAGTACATATTTGTTCCTGCAGTGCAGGTTGAACACTGAACAGCATGGAGACTGATACCCTCCTCTATCTGATAGGAAGATGCTGTGTGATGGTTGTACGTTCTGCCACTTGCCTTCACTGGTGGTTCACCTAAGGTCTATCCCGGCCAGAGTGCAGGGCAGAGTCATGTAGCTGTCAGGTCAGTGGATTGGTCTGATCCCACCAGTCAAATGTATCACTTACCCGGCCACCGCACAGACAGATTAATTGCCTTAGAGTTGCATAAATGACCTGCCACTGTACAAAGCAGTAGGATCTGTCACCCAAATCAGTAGGTGGTAGGACTGGTTAAAAAGCAGTAGCCTACTGCCTAAATCCGTAGGGTTGGCAAGTATGCAACACAGACGCCGCCATCTCAGGGTCAGGCGCACGCTCACTGCTGGGTGATCCGGGTTTATGGGAACCCCAGCCACTCAGGGAACCAGCAGTTGATGCCTCACCGGTAACGGAAGTCCGCTCCAGACATGTCCTGAGGTGAGAGCGGGTGGGAGAGGGGTTTTGATTCGCTTCCCTGCCTTCAGATGCCAGAGGCTCTCACGACCCCGGCAAATACATTTATTAGTTATAGTAGTTTGATATGGTGCATGCTGCAATGCAGATTGCTTCACCATTGACTTCATCACAGATTCGCCACCCTCAACAGCTGTTTTTATGGTTGTAGATACATTTACGAAAATGGCTCATTTCAAGATGTTACCCTGGATTCTAATAGCAGCAGGATTGGCCACTATTTGTTGGGTAATGTTTTTATTGGAATGGCCAGCCAGAGATCATCATTTCTGACCAAGGTCCAAAGTTTGTGTCCATGTTCTGGATAACCTTGCAAGCATTCCTAAAAGTGCAAATATATCACAGATGAGGTTACCATCCCTAAAGTGGTGGCCAATCACAAAAGACAAACAACGTTTCAACAACACCTGAGGTGTTACTGCACATGGCAAAAACAAGAATGGGCCTGGTATCTCCACTTATTGAGAAAAAATGTAAACACAGCTACAAAGCAAACACCCCTTTTCAGTTCTTATGCATAACACCCATGGTTGTTGCCTTGTTTCCTTCCTGAAAGAGGCAGGTGCTTAGAGGAAGCTAGCATTACTACCAGTGCCAAAAGACTCCCAAATCAGATTCACACCAAACATCTTAAACCAGGAGGCAGGAGGGGAATAAGGGGATGTCCTGTGAGGCATACTGCCTACTCCACCACATATCCTCTTGCCCACACTTGCAACGCTCTTCACACTCCCTTCCATTCTCACCCTTTTCAGCACAGAAAAAGACATGCGTCTTGCACTGTAGTGCGCCAAGAATGAATTGTAGAAACTATCCCTGTAACTGGTGGTGGCAGTATCTGCACAGGACCATTGCAGGAGGCTGGAACAGGTGCAAGGCCAGAACAGACTGCGCCAAGTCTAAGTCAGGACTGCGTACAATGCGCAATCTACGGCATAGCAGGAGGATTCACAGGTCATCACTTGGCCGTGGCATACCTTTGACACACTACCACAGGCCCATCTCTTCAAAGCATGACTATAAAAGGCAAAGAAGCCCCAATACAAGCATCTTTGCTTAATCTCGAGGACCAAGGCAGGGCACAGTCATTTCTCATGACTTTTGTTCAGAAACCAGATTATTACGTTAATTTAGTTTAGCTAGTTTAAAGTGCATCCAGTTTATTTGGGAACATTATCTGGAATCAGCCTAAACACCTGGACTGTGGGGAGGGGCTCCTGTCGGGTAACACACACTATTCCTAAAGTCAGTCTTTGGGCCTCATCACGAGTTGGGCGGTATCCCGGCTGTAAATTACCGCTGGATCACAGGTTGGGCGCCAACGATAAATCCCCATTGGGTCCATTGGATCCAATGGGGCATTTTTGATTTTTGGCACTAAAACAGCTGGCGGTAATACCGCCGAAAACAGGGTGCTAAATGGGATTTTCACCTACAGAAGCCCTAAAGGAAATAGAGGGGGTGCTTTGCTTTGGGGTGGACGAAGGGGAACGATTTCAATACGCTCAATTGCGACACTGGATCCAGGACCACAAGGTAAAGAAAGCAGCAACAAGAGATCTGACCCCATTCGAAAAGTTTGTCACTACCTGCACAGGAGACAAACACCAGGTTGGGGTACTATATGGCCTGAATAAAGAGGGGGAGGAAACCGGGGAAAGACGGTCCATTGTGGTCCTGGATCCAGTGTCGCAATTGAGCGTATTGAAATCGTTCCCCTTAGTCAACCCCAAAGCAATTTTACATTGAGGGAAGGTTTTTATCTCCTCTCCCATGAACATGTCCCTTAGCTTCTGGCAGCCCTCTTCCTGCCACTTAGCAAATCCGGTCCCAGCCCACCCTTGTGTGAATTGTGGGTTCCTAAAGATCGGAGTGACAGGTGACGGGAACGAGGTGAGCTTAGATCACTTCACCACTTTGTCCCATGTGTTCCCTACCAGGGATTCTATTTTGCTGCATGTCCAACTGGGATAGGGAAGCAGAGCAAGTGATAGGCAGCGATCAATGGCAAGTCTCTGGGCAAACATCCCCAAATTGGCACTGTCACTACAGATTCAGGAAATCTGGATAATATATCAATGGCACCTCACCCCTAGTGGGTTGTCCAAATTCTATCAGTCATCGTCCAAGTTATGCTGGAGGGGCTGCAGAGAGGAAGGGAACTGGAAACACATATGTTTTGTTTGTTTGTTTATTTATAGGGCGCCCAAAAACCCTTGGGTAGCTGGGCGCACAGAATAACAAGAATGCTTAGAACTTGGTTACAGGTTGCATATTACAGGTTGTTGGTAACATAAATTGTATACAGTAATTACATTATGTACATTCTTTACATGTAAGGGTGGAAAGGTAACAAATTATATACAGTAAATACATTATGTACATTTTACATGTAAGAGTGGAGGGGTATGTGTGTCATCAGGTCACAATGCTCAGGGTCACCGGTTTCAGAGGTCATTGCGTCGAAGCCAGGTGCTGGTATGGTGCCTGAAGCTGTTGTAGGGCTGGTCCCTTCTTAGTTCAACTTGTAGGGCGTTCCAGTACTGGGCTGCTTGCACAGGGAAGCTATTACCTCCTGTTTTTTTTAGTCGGAATCTAGGGGTTTGGAGGCAGAAAGAGTTGGCTGTTCTGGTTGGTCATGCAGTGGTTTTTCTTATTATTCTATTCCTAAGGTATGGGGGGGGCTGCATTGCTCAGACATTTGAATGTTAGTGTGACAATTTTGAAGTTGATCCTATCGCTAATTTTTAGCCAGTTGTATTTTCTCCGCACATTCGTGATGTGCTCTCTAGCTGGGATGTTCAGGGCCGTTCTGAGCACGTTGTTTTGTAGGGTTTGAAGTTTATTGATGATGTATTTATTTGTACCTGCATAAAGTGCATTGCAGTAATCCAGTTTTGAGAGGTTTAGTGCATTGGCTAGGATAATGCAGCTAGCTGGTGAGAGGAAGGGTCTGCATGCTTTAATAAGTTTACCGTTATAGGCTGTGGATGAGGCCAGGGAGTTCACTTGTTTCCTTAGGGACAAAGTGGAGTCCAAATAGAAACCAAGGGTTTTCACCTCTTTGGCGACGGGGATTATATTGCCATCGATATTGAAGGAGCTGTAGTTGGAATCAGGTTTTTTTAGGTTGTTGGGTGAGCCTAGAATGAGGATCTCTGTTTTTTCATCATTCAGGCAGAGGCCATGGGTTGCCATCCATGCCTGAATGAGGGTGTACATTTTGTTTACTAAAGCTGTATCCGTAGTGAAATTGCCCGAAAGGGGGATGAGGATCTGGGTGTCGTCTGCATAATTTGTGTAGGTGACACCCAGTCTGTCCAATTTGTCGAATAGAGGTTTAGTAAAGATATTATACATCGTTGGCGAGACGCAAGAGCACTGTGGGACTCCACATGTTGTCTGGATAGGGTCTGCAGAGTCTAAGATGGAGAAGACTTGCATGCTTTTGTTGTCGAGAAAGGATTGGATCCAGGCTATAGCTTCACTTGAGAAGTGGGTGGCTGACGCTAGGTGTTTGCAGAGTACTGCGTGGTCCACTAGGTCAAAAGGCGCCGACAGATCAAGGAGGAGTAGCATAGCTGTGGTTCCTTTATCGTTGAGCTTGTCAATTTGGGCTTTGAGATCTATAAGGGCGGTCTCAGTGCCGTGTTGCGGTCTGAAGCCCGATTGACGAGTGCCGAGGAGTTGGTTGGTCTCTAGGTATTTTTGGATTTGGAGATAGGCCACTCTGTCAATTATCTTCAGGAGGAAAGGGACAGTAGTGATGGGCCTATAGTTGGTGGGGATGGAGGGGTCCAAGGTTTGTTTTTTAAGCAGGGGGAGAACCCAGGACTCTTTTAAGCTACTTGGGACGGTGCTAGATGAAAAGGAGGCATTGATGAGTTTAGTGACGAAGGGGGCAAGGTCTCTAGCGGCATCCTTGATTATCTGGGCTGGGCAGTAATCGCCTTTGCAATTGGATGGTTTTAGTGAGGCAATGATTTTTTCAGTTTCATGTGTGGAAACTTTAGAGAATTTGAAGGGTGTTAGGCTAGGTTTGAGCGTGGGCGTGGGCATGCTGGGAATTTCACTAAGAGGGAGCAAGGCTTTTTTATAGCAATTTTTGTTTGTAGTGTTTTTACTTTATTATCGAGGGCATTTTGGATATTTGTACACCATTGCTTGTCTTTGGGTACGTTATCAGGTGGTGATATGGGGGATTCGAGTTCTCGCAAGATTGCGAATAGTTCCTTTGTATTGGAGCATGCTTTGGAAATTCGTCGTTATAGACTTCTTTTTTAGCTTGGATGATTGCTTTCTTATAATGTGTAGCGCACAATTTCAGTTTAAGTTTATTTTCAGCTGTAGGGGAGTGTTGCCATACAGTTTCAAGCTTCCTTTTTCCCAGTCTCAGTTCTTTTAGATGGGGGTGAACCAAGTATTAAGGTGGGATTGTTGTTTACTTTTACAGTTTTTCAGTGGGGCGATGGTGTCCATGGCTATGGCCATGGTGTCGTTGTATATTTTAACCATGGTGTCTGGGTCAGAATCAAATGGCAAGGCATTGATGGTTGGGAGGAGCAGGGGTAGGATATTGTCTGGTGTGATGTTTTTCTGGATCTAGTGGGAACAGATGGTGCCATTGTTTTTTCAATTCTGGACATCTTGTTAAGTGTTAAGTAGAAATTGATGAGGAAGTGGTCAGTCCAAGGATGGCAATTTCCCCGAAAATCCATCCGTTTTGGGGGGTGATTCAAGGAGCGACGAAGGAAATATTGGGATTGGAGGAGAAGGCAAACTTGGGCCTGTTCATAATGGGCCTGGACGGGGAGCTAGAAAAACTGCCAACGAAAGCTCAACGCAAAATCTACGTAATCCTGGTGATGGCCGGGGCCTTGCTAGTAGCTCACAAATGGAAATCAAAAGAAGTGCCTACGGAGCACGAATGGGTGGGGAAAATATGGGGTCTAACAGCTATGGAAAGGGTAACATACGCAATCAGGGGTGAACACCAGAAATTCCTGGAATCGTACAAAAATGTTGACCTGGGAACTGCGACGGCCGAAAATGCCGTTTTTTTTTTTAACCCCTCCCTTACACCATATATATATGTGGGGGGTTTAGAGTATTATATTAATATGGGGTGGATGCGGGGGATCTCCCCCGCATATATATGTGGTGTAAAGGGTTAAAAAAAGAAAAGGTCTGCATTTTCAGCTGTTGCAGTGATCACATAGATCCGAAATTCCTTATGGACTGGAACCTAGTAATACAATTCCTAAAGAAGGACCCAAGGAAGATGAAACCTTTGGGAATCATTTGAGACCCCTTCCCCAACAGGGCCTCAGAGACGTTATCAAAAGACAGGATGGGGAGGAGGCCAGGAAACGATAACGAAAGGGAAAGAGATGAAATGGACCAAAGTTCAGAGAAAAGAAAGGCAGGGACACATCAGAGATCGAAGGGAGCAAGGGGGACGGACATGGACTACAGGCAGAAGCCAAATAGAACACTCAAGACCTGGGTCGGGGAGGGAGGTTTTAGGGGTCGAGAAGTTGGGGGAATTGTTTACTTTTCTGTAGCACTCTGATTTAAATGCCAATAAAAACACATGAAAATAAAAGTGAACGCAAAGCAGTCTAAAAAAGACAAGTTAGAAGTAGTGATGGTCAGTGAGTCCCTGATCCATTACAAACTGACGGGGTCGGTGAGGTGTTGTGTGGGGAAGGGTGGAGCGTAGAATTTAGAACTGGGCCTACTACTGATAAAAATGTAGTTGCTGCCAAACAACAATATCTACCAGAGAAAGGTACTGCAGGTCAAAGGTACCCAAGAGGCTTCTCAATAACAACATTTTTTTAAGATTGCAAGGAGTGGATAAATCGCTCATATATGTTAGTTGTTTTGGGCCATCCCCTCCTTACGGGTCCTCCATTCAGGGGATTTAGAACGTGTGGAGCGCATGGTGGGTGGAGGGCAAGGGACAAATGTATATTACTACACTAGTGACAAAGCACATTTGGTCAGGAACCAGATGTCTGCATTTCTCAAAATGGGATTCGATTTGGGCAGAGCAGGGATCTGCAGCCTCCACAAGAAATAAGTCCCTGTGACAAACCCCTGCCCAATTTAATAATCACTTAGAGAATTGGGGTATTAAGACTGTCATTCGGCGCCTTGGACCCTTAAAATGATTAATTGTTGTCCGTCGCACTTGGAGAATACCGGGAAGTATTACCCACTCCTTCATACAGAATGAAGGACCTTGGTACGCTCCACGTGCGCCAGGACAAGCAACCCAAAGGTAGATACAATATATACAATGTCCTTAGGTTAAAACACGTTTCTTCCTTGAGCCTTTTCCTAAATCGAACAGTAGTATGTATATTGGTAGCATATATCATGTGTGAATAGTAGACAGAAAATTAGGGGTTGGTAAAAGGTAGGATTCGAGGGAAAACAGAACAAAGTAGGACAAAACACAGATTTCATTAGTCATGTTTGACACTTCCTTGTATGTTTACTCTTCAGGTTTACCAATCCATCATTTTCATAATTAATCTTGTGTCTTACCCACCCACTTGACTTAACTTGAATATCACACGAGTATCATGGATTTTAGAGCATTCCCGGGTTAGTTCCCTGTTGCTACAATGGAAATAGTTTTCAATATAATTAAAGTATGATTTCCTACCATTTTATCATAACATTTGTCTGAAATTGAATAGATTCATCTCCCCCATATCAAATCAGGTCCCTCAGTGTTCATTTATTAGCCAAATCAACATTATATCTTCCGTTTAGGTACCTTGGCCCCAAATCCTCTTTGCGTTCTTTAGTCCTGCCCCACCGGTTTCTACAGCTTACATGATGTAGTCCTTGGGAATGCCCAGAATTTGGGCAAATTAATTGTGCATAACAAACTGTCCAATGTTAGATAACAGATCGATTCTATATTTTTCCTATATTGAATCACATCCAAGGGTCTTAAGCCCCGCCCCCACCTGTTTTAAGAACCTTTGTGATATAAGTTGTTTCTCCTTACACATTTGCATAGTCTGGATGGATTCATTGGTCAAACGGTAAATTCAGACATTAAATGTATAAGCATTAACCGAGTTAGGTTTACTTGCCGTTGAGCTCAATCGCGTCCCGTGCCTAAGATGTGGTCGCCATTTTGGACATCTTTATATCCATGCAAATGGGTACCGCCATGCCTACCGCATTGCGCGCTGCATCACCTGTGGTAAATTCTTAAAGTATATGCCTGTTCATCTTCCTCTCTGTCAGTCAAATACCCAGGTCTCTCCCAGCATAATTCATAACTCGGAAAACTACATATCCTTACATTTTCATTTTACTTTTTGAAAAAGTCTCCGGCAAAAATATTTACAATTATATATTTAAATATTGTTCAATCTTGTTACTAGCCTCTCATCTCTTATTATTCCAAGACCATCTATTTTATTAAGTCTTTCTAAAAGACCTCATGATAAGGTAGTATAGAATATAGCTAATTCCCGTAACAAATATAGAATCATGGTCACACTCTTCAGAAGCAAGTCACTTCAGTCATGCATTATTTCATATATATATAAGTTCTTGAGTACCATCTGTTCATATTAATGGTGTACCCCTCTCACTTACTAGGTACCAACTTAATGAAGGCATACATTCCTTGTCGCCCAAAATCTCTGCCTTATTAGAACAAACTCCTCTAATTATCCACTATTAAACCGAGCTCTTTTGCACGAAAGTTACATATAATTCACACCTCGGTTTGCCTTAGGAGGCATTCCTTATTCCCACCCCCCTCTCTTACTTCATGTTATTCTCTTCAAACCTATCAATCTCATTTCATGCTTATTATGCATGTGATGATCTCTTTGTCAGTGCTGAGCCAGGGGTAGTTTGGGGTCTTGGCTGTTGATAGAGGACATATGTTCACTAATTCAAGTTTTTAGTGGCCTAATCGTGCTGCCAATACATATCTTATTGCA
Source organism: Ambystoma mexicanum (assembly GCF_040938575.1). Lineage (NCBI taxonomy): Eukaryota > Metazoa > Chordata > Amphibia > Caudata > Ambystomatidae > Ambystoma > Ambystoma mexicanum. Next base: position 1,301,020,027 of record NC_090923.1, on the reverse strand, counting down.
AACACAAACTAATGCATATACAACAAAAGGCGTTTTACAGTTGATATACTCCTTGATATGTACAGTTGTTCCACTCAAATCTACAAACATATCTGTATTCTCATGCGCAAATCTGCACATCGTACATGTACCGCATCTGTGAAAGCCTTGTCTCAAGGTTTGCAGCCAAGTCATTGTCATTTCAGTCTTAATACTTGGTAGGTGTCATGCTCAGGAAGAATACCAACATGCATCCCATCATGCCTAACGGCCAGACCACTGCAGATAGTGATATCAGTACTCCCATTCCCGGTTACCATCCGACAAGCAGTCCTGCAAGGCTTCCCAGGGCACACCCAGTTCAGGGTCCTAGGTTACCTGTGGTGCTAGGGAAGCGTAAGCGGTCCTTGTTTCTGAGCAGGGGCGGCGGCTATCCTCATTGGGTGTCTCGTTTTCATTGGCAACTTCCCTGGAGGTTACGGTCGGGCAAGAGCAGCCGATCGCTATCACTTCCTGGTTACGGGACGCTTTCCCGATCACGTGCCCTGTCATCCACTCACGTGATCGGGAGCCGTGCATAAAAGCCGACAGATTCGAAACGCTTGTTGCTTCACAGCTCTTTCTCACGCAAACACTGTTCGGCGTTTCGATTCAGGATTCAAGATTCACGGTACTCGACCTCAGCTCACGAATCACGGACTGCTCTCTCTCTCTCTCCTTGGAACTTCTACTTTGATCTACACGGAATACTGACCTTTTGGATAACGAACTTTGGACTGCTTCTGAACTGCTCCCTGATTGTTCTTCCATACCTCGATTAGCTAAACTGACCCTCGGACTGTTTTTGGACCTGCCTTCGTTTTGCCTGAACTGTTACAGTCATGTTCAATTGTTCCACGTTCTACCAAGTGCAAAGAAACATCCAGGTGTTTGCAGCGGGCACTACCATCGGGTGCCAGGCTTCAGGGACCGTCTTGCGTGCCCCTTGCACCACAACTCCCGATCCCGGCCCCTTCTTATCGGGTTTAGGTAAGCTTCTTTTTGGGTATCAAGGTTTGCCTGTGTAATTAAATACTGTGCCTGTTTGTGCTAATACTTGGCTTCCTTCCCACAGTCTTGGGGTCTTCGGCTGCGCCTGATTCCTGTTGCAACTACACCAACACATGTGTCCTCGAGGCTCGCACAGAGAGTATTTTTATATCTCTCTGTGGGGAACTTGGGGACAGAGGCCCTAATACTCTTCACGACACAGCAAGTTTGGACAGACTGTGAAGCCAGTGTGTCCGTGTTGAGTATGGAGGCTGCAGCCGACGACCCCGTGGCTGCATTGGTGCAGGCAATTACAGTATTAAGGGCAGACATGGGTGCTGCCAGCACAGTCATACACCAGCGCCTAGATTCCATCCAAAGTGCCAGCACTCATTACCCGCTGATACAGAGTTCGGGGACAGCGTAGCCCAACCCCCGGTGGTCCAACCTGTTGCCCCTGCTGCCGCATCACAGGTCCCTGTAATGGTACCCACTCCTTTTCCACTAGCAGCTCCAGAAAGATTTCATGGGGACCCCAGAAAGTTTTGTACTTTTCTCAACCAATGTAAGTTACACTTTTTATGTAGACCACAAGCCTTCCCCGACTCCACCACAAAAGCGGCATTTACCCTATCCCATCTAGCTGGCACTGCTGCAGCTTGGGCCAATCCATTACTCGAAAATGACAACCCGGCCCTTTATGATTTTGAGTTGCTAGTAACCAAAATGTCTCAGGTGTTTGACACACGACACAAGGCCCAGTCCCGGGATCTCGAGTTACTAGACCTAACCCAGGGTAAAGGCACACTCATAGAATAATACACCAGATTCAATCAGTTGGCTGTTGAGACCTCATGGCCTGATACTAAGAACGCAGTGGTTTTTTATAGGGGTCTAAGTAATTCCATGAAGGATGCCATGGCAGTCATTGCTTCACTTCCCACGCAACATACCGAATTAGTGGATCTTGCCTTACAGATTGACGCAAGGTGTGCTGAACGCAGATCTGAGACAGGGTTTTCTAATACGGTCCAGACTTCCCCTACCACAGACATGGGTGGGGAACCTATGCAAATAGGTGGAATTCGCAGTCCGATTTCCCCAGTGGAGAGGGAGCGTTGAAGAACAGATAATGCTTGTTACTACTGTGGCTTAAATGGACATTTCGTAAAAACCTGTCCTCGACGTCCCAAACTAAAGAATCCAGTTTTTCGGAATGCTCGACCCTAGATCCGAGGGCTGAGTCGAGCATTACTTCTGTACCCTCGGACACAGTACCTGCCTTTGGACGTGTCAGGCCGGTGGTTGTACAGGCAACATTAACATTCACCCCGGACATCGTTCATTCAGTATCTATCGTTATCGATTCAGGTGCCACTGGCAACTATGTCGATATCAAGTTGGCAGAGTCTCTGAACCTCCCCTTGGTTAACAAACAACACCCGGAACCCGTACAGGCAGTGGATGGCACGGCTCTGATATCTGGCCCTATTATGCCACAGACAGCCCCGCTCACACTGAACATTCATAACACTCACCAGGAAACCATCACGTTTGACTTAATTGCAATGCCACAATTTGGTTTGATACTAGGTATTCCATGGTTGAAAGACCACAACCCTTTGATAGATTGGAAGACTGGGCAGCTCCAATTCGAATATGAGTTGTGTCAAAATGATTGCCTCACTGCACCTGAGGGTATTGAGACACCATCACAGGCTTTGGGAGCCATCGCTCAACTTACCTTGGGTGATGACTCCTCTTCTCCCGCTGAATCACACTTAGTGGGGGCGATTGCAACAGGTGTTCCTGCTGAGTACCATGACTTCCAGTCGGTTTCTGATCAGGGGTCGTCTGAATCCTACCCCTGCATCGTCTTTATGACTGCCCTATTGATTTAGTTCCTGATTCTGTTATCCCATCAGGTTGAATCTATTCATTGTCCCCCTCAGAAGAGAAAGTACTAAAGGAATACATCCAGAAGGCCCTGAAGATCGGTCACATACCCCCTTCCACGTCCCCGGCAGCCAGCCCTATTTTCTTTGTCCCCAAAAAGGAGGGTGACTTGCGTCCTTGTGTGGACTACCGCCGTTTAAACTCCATTACCATAAAGAACCGGTACCCGATACCCTTGATCACCCCATTATTGGATCGACTAAGCCATGCCACTATATTCACCAAGCTTGATCTACGGGGTGCGTATAATCTAATCAGGATTCGCCCCGGAGACGAATGGAAATGTCATGATGCCTGCCCCCAGAGCACCAGGACAGGCCCAGCACCCCCGGAAGCAGGCATCATGCCCTCGGGAAAAAACCCAGCGGCCCCTAATAGGGGCCCTTTGGACTTTGTCCTGGCGCCTTTGGCGCCAGGCTCATATTGGACATCAGTCCTGGCGCCAAAGGCGCCAGGCTCATAAAAGAAGGTGCTTGGTGCACTTACCTGACGCAGACCATGCTGCATAAAGCCTCAAGCCAAATGAGGCTTAGGAGGGACTACTTTATTAAAGGAACTATTTTACTTGGGTGGGGACCGTGGAAGAATACTTACCTGGAACTTCTTCGAAGGCTATTTAAACCACGCCCGGACTGCCACACGTGCTTCGCGTTGTTCTCCACCTAGCAGCTGGACGCTCACTGTGTCTGCTCCTGCATCCTGACTCCAGCCACGCCTGCATCCTGGGACACCTGTAAAGGAAGAAGAGAAGAGAAAAGGTGAAATAAGAACATTACCTGCTTTTATCCGAAATCCGGATCCATCACACCGACGATCCTAAAGGGAAGTCATTCATTTTAAAAGCACATCGCATTGCTCGCTGCAGCGCCTCGTTCCACTCACCTTCACGAGGCGCCTTCGTGCCCATCAGCGACCATCAGGACCATCCGCCGCATTTCCGCGCCTAAGGGAGAAAAGAGAAGAACAAAGGTGAGCTAGGGAACAGATTGAGGAAGGCCTGATTTCCCACCATAATACTTACCTGATTACTGTTGGAACAATCTCTCCTCACTTCGGGTCGGCGCTGCTTCTTCGGCTCTGCCGTACCCCGGCCCCTATGGGGAAAAAAGACACAAGCATTAGTGGGTGAATGCAAGGACACTAGGGAACCACCCATCAAAGACTCATCAGAGTTTACCTTCGGCGATTCCATTCCTCAACTCGGCATCTTCACTCAGCACCTGAAAAAGAGTAAACGGACAATGGTCAATTAAGGCTTGAACTTTACAACAGTATACTTACGGCATCTTACCGGAAAAGTCAAGCGAGCTTGGACCCTTACCAATCCGAGATCCAGTGAAGTAACTGGATATCAACGCACCCCTGCATCAGAAGCAGGATGGAGAGCTTGTCCTTCCAGACCCTAAGGTGAGACGCCACAGGGGATTGCAGAAGGGTTTTGAGGAGGGTGAGAGGGGGAAGTGGGAGGCCGACGCATTACCCCGCAGACAGCTAATCCCCTATTTCCACCTACAGAAGGATACTTCTGCGAGCCAGACAAGCAAGATTTGGGGGTCCGGTCCAGTCTGTCTTCCGAGTCCTGCGCATCACTTTAAAAGAGGTCACAGCAGCTCAAACCAGGCCGGCGCCTCCGTGGGAGTCAGGTGAGTGTTACAGGAAAACGGCATTTTGCACTCCATACGGCCTGTTTGAATATGTGGTCATGCCCTTTGGGCTGTGCAACACCCCAGCCATGTTCCAACGTTATATGAACGAGGTGTTTAACGACCTACTGAGGTATTGTCCTGTCTTCGCCAACACTCCCTTTTTGCTAAGCCCGAGATGTGTCAATTTCATACTGACACTGTGGAGTTCCTAGGGTTTCATATCGCTCCAGGGGGTCTAGCCATGACCCAGTCCAAGGTCCGAGCAGTGTTGGAGTGGCCGAGACCCAAAAATCTGAAGGCCCTTCAGTCATTTCTGGGATTCTCGAACTTCTATCGACGATTTATTCAGGGCTTCTCTTCTCTTGTAGCACCACTTACGGCATTGACTAGCCCCAGTGTACCTTTCTTATGGTCAGAAGACCATCTGGCGGCTTTTGATGCATTAAAATCAGCATTCACAACAGCCCCCGTTCTGAAGCATCCTTATCCGGAACTCCCCTTCATTGTGGAGGCAGCTGCGTCTTCTTTCGCCCTAGGTGCCGTATTGTCCTAACACTGCCCTTCATCTGGTCAGCTCCATCCAGTGGCTTTTCACTCCTGGAAATTCACCTCTGCTGAGAGTCATTACACTGTGACGGAGAAAGAATTACTGGCTATCAAGGATGCCTTCCAAGTTTGGCGGCATCACTTGCTAGGAGCAAAACATCAAGTTACCGTGTTCACTGACCAACGCAATCTTCAGGACTTAGCTTCGCTCAATTGTCTCAATAGTCGTCAGGTGCGGTGGCATTTGTTCTTTTCGGCTTACGATTTCCAAATCAGACATCGATCGGGCTTGTCTCATGGGAAGGCGGATGCGTTATCTCGTTCCCCTGGGGGGGTTTCCCTACCCGAATTACCCGAGACCTTATTGAATCAACACGTCATCTGTCTCTGTACACCACCACTGCCACTTCTCACCTCCATCCGTACATGGGTAGCACAACACCCCGAACAAATCGCAGAGTGGGATCCGGTGATCCACGATGGCTTACCCTTTATTCAGCAGAAATTACTGTTACCCACAACGGATGCCAGTAACCTTGCTTTGGAGTGGTCCCATGACAATGCTAATAATGGTCATCCCGGTCACAAACGAACACTGGCACTCCTCAAGCAATGGTGTTGGTGGCCATCCATGAGACGTGATGTTGAATGTTACGTTAACACATGGGCAATCTGTGCCCAGTGTAAACACCGCCGCGGGGGCCCAGTAGGTCTCTTACATCCATTACCTGTACCCCCTAGGCCTTGGCACACAATATCGATGGATTTCGTGACAGACCTCCCTCGAATCAAGGGGTTCGACACAATATGGGTGGTGGTAGATTCTTTTTCCAAGGTAGCTTGCTTTATTCCCTGTTCCGGCATTCCCTCGGCCCCTGTGTTAGCTAACCTGTTTTTTAAATCCATTTTTTGCCTCTTCGGATTACCTACGGTGATCATCTCGGACAGGGGGCCTCAGTTCACGTCTCGGTTCTGGCAGGCACTTCCCAAACTCCTAGGGATTGATACCCGGTTCTCATCCGCCTATCATCCGGAGACGGATGGCCAGACCGAGAGGGTGAACCAGTCCATGAAACAATACTTACGTTGTCTCATTCTACAGCACCAGCAGTCATGGTTCGATGTCATACATCTTGCAGAGTTTGCATATAACAATGTGCCACACTCATCAACTGGCTCCTCCCCGTTCTATGTCCTGTATGGTCAACCCCCCCGTACTTTGCCCGTTCCTGATTACACCTGTTCTGATAACCCCGCTGCTGTGGCTTGTGCTCGTGACCTGTCAGCCATCCATGCACAGACACTCATCTTCTTGAGGCTCAGGCATCTATGAAGTCTGCGGCTGACAAACGGAGGGCTCCAGTTCCTATTTACTCTGTGCGTGGTAGGGTTTGGCTTTCCTCTAGGCATCTCCGATTGCCAGGGTGTCGGAAGTTGCTGCCCCGTTTTGTGGGACCCTACAGGATTGTCAAAGTGATCAACCCGGTGGCCTTTCGCCTGGCGGTTCCCGTCTCTTGGCACACTCATCCCGTGTTTCATGCTTCCCTTTTGAAGCCCTGTCCAGCTCCTACCCATTTTAGGGATTCCCCTGGTCCCCTTTCGGTGGGTGGTTCTGAGGAGTATGAGGTCATCGACATTTTGGGTTCCCGTTTGGTCAGGGGTGGTTTCCAATACTTGGTGGATTGGGTTGGGTTTGGCCCAGAAGAGCGGTGTTGGGTTCGTGAGGCTGATGTCCATGCCCCACGACTTGTTTCTCGCTTTCACCTGTCCCATCCCTCCTGCCCACGTAGTCGTGGGCCATTGAGGGGGGCTCCGTCATGCTCAGGAGGAATACCAACATGCATCCCATCATGCCTAACAGCCAGACCACTGCAGATAGTGATATCAGTACTCACATTCCCTGTTACCCTCCAACAAGCAGTACTGCTAGGCTTCCCAGGGAACACCCAGTTCAGGGTCCTAGGTTACCTGTGGTGCTAGGGAAGCGTAAGTGGTCCTTGTTTCTCAGCAGGGGCGGCGGCCGTACTCATTGGGTGTCTCGTTTTCATTGGCAACTTCCCTGGAGGTTACGGTCGGGCAGGAGCAGCCGATCGCTATCACTTCCTGGTTACGGGACACTTTCCCGATCGCGTGCCCTGTCATCCACTCACGTGATCGGGAGCCGTGCATAAAAGCTGACAGATTCGAAACGCTTGTTGCTTCACAGCTGTTTATCGCGCAAACACTGTTCGGCGGTTCGATTCAGGATTCAAGATTCACGGTACTCGACCTCGGCTCACGAATCACAAACTGCTCTCTCTCTCTCTCTCCTTGGATATTCTACTTTGATCTACACGGAATACTGACCTTTTGGATAACGAACTTTGGACTGCCTCTGAACTGCTCCCTGATTGTTCTTCCATACCTCGATTAGCTAAACTGACCCTCGGACTGTTTTTGGATCTGCCTTTGTTTTGCCTGAACTGTTACAGTCACGTTCAATTGTTCCATGTTCTACCAAGTGCCAAGAAACATCCAGGTGTTTGCAGCCGGCACTACCATCGGGTGCCAGGCTTCAGGGACCGTCTTGCGCGCCCCTTGCACCACAACTCTCGATCCCGGCCCCTTCTTATCAGGTTTAGGTACGCTTCTTTTTGGGTATTAAGGTTTGCCTGTGTAATTAAAAACTGTGCCTGTTTGTGCTAATACTTGGCTTCCTTCACACAGTCTTGGGGTCTTCGGCTGCGCCTGGTTCCTGTTGCAACTACACCAACACCTGTGTCCTCAAGGCTCGCACAGAGAGTATTTTTATATCTCTCTGTGGGGAACTTGGGGACAGAGGCCCTAATACTCTTCACGACACAGCAAGTTTGGACAGTAGGAAAGAAGGACTCCGTTTGTTTTTCAGCGTTTCTGCTCATTTGAAGACAACCATAGGTTTCTCTTCCAGATACTTCACTAATAGTAGAAGATGCCAATGCTTCTTTAGAATATCCCGAATTCTGTAAAGCTCCCGCCAATATTTAGTGATGAACTTCACTTTAGCTGCCGCTAAATCTTTGCGCTTATCTTTCTATTTTATGGTTACCGTTCTGGCTATTAACTTCGCCTTTGTCCGTGCCTCCTGTATACTGGCTTTGGGGTACCCACTTTGGTGTAATCTTTTCTGTAAAAGGTCACACTCTTGTTCAAAAACGGTTTGGTCCTCTTCTTGCCATTATAAACTCACCAACAGGTATATTGCGTATAACTGAATAGTGTTGGCAGCTTGTTGCATATAGAGTTGAATTAACTTCCGTCATTTTCTGTAAGTGCCGGTCAGTAATTTGTTCCCCGATACATAAATCGTCAAGTCTAAGACATTTATCTCCTTCTCATCATGAGTTGCAGTAAATGTTATTCCAAAAGTGTTATTATTAAGTTCCGTTATAAATTTCCCCAATTGGTGGAGGCTTCTCTTCCAAATTAGTAGAATGCCGTCTATATATCTTGTCCACATCGATACATATTCTCGTTAGTTATAATTTGTGTAGACTACGGTATCTTCAAATACGCCCATAAAGAGGTTTGCCAAGGCTGGCGCATATTTGGTGCCCATGGCCACTCATTTCATTTGCTGGTAGTATGTTTCATCAAAATAAAATTTGTTATGTTGCAACGCTGCTTCCAACATTTCCATGAGCATGTTTCTGTGTTGGTAATGCGAGGCAGAGCTATCCTTGAAAGTATATTCTATTGTCGTGAGAGCTAAATTATGTCAGATCGAAGTATACAAGGCCCGAACTTCCGTTGTGACGAGTAGACAATTAGGGTCCCAGATTATTTTGTTAAGGATGTTGAGTACACGGGTTGTATCCTGAAGGTAGGCTGGTAGTTTACTCACAAACGGTCTGATCATGGAATCAATATAAACAGAGATCGGTTCAGTTGCTCACCTGTAATTACTCACAGGGATTAAAGCATCTAGAAATCCTCAGGGAGGGCAGAGGATCTGTGGGCCTTCTCTGAGAGGGTGACCTTCCCTATGAAATACCACCCCGTCCAGCTAACGAGATACGGACGGGATAGAAGTTCAGCTGGAAGAGCAAAATACCACCAGGTATTCACCAGCCTAAAAAGAAAACGGAGAACAGTTTAATACCAGAACAGCGAGGAATAATAAGCGTAATCTCAATTAGATATGGACTAACCTGAATGAGCTGGGAATTTGCTTAGAACTGAAGGTTAGAAGAAGGTGGCGGCAAACACTCTCTTAATTGGTATTTTGTATGTCGTCGTTTCTGATGGAACTCTGGGATATGAGTGGTAGCACATGAATCGGGAGGTTTGAATGAGGTAGGTTAAAGGGAAGGGTAGTTAATATTGTTGGTAAGGGACCTGTTTCCCGTACGGAACAAGGGCACTCTAATGGAAACAGAAGTGCAATGTAAAACAGCAATGTGTCCAAAGTTCAAAGCACTCTGGTTCAGCAAGAATGATTCATCAGATGAAGGGCTATCCAGTGGCAATCTGTTAATGGGTAAATATATCAAAAGCCAGGTAAGCATAAAACAAAGTACAAATACGTAATCCAAGATACAAAGTAAAAATACCAGATCCAAGGTCGAAGCAGGAGGAAGAAGATCCGTAGAAATGCAGAAGTTGATAACTAGGAAGCGTTTAGCATAGAACAGGGGTGAAGGATCAAAGACGTAGAAATACACTTTAATCGGAAGAACTCGTGTATTGGAATGCGAGTCTTCTTTTACTTCCGGGCTTATTGTGTGAGCGTAGTGGTGGGCGTAAATGCGAGGTTGGCGTGCGTCATGCTAACATCACCACTGAAGCAGAGCGCAGAGAGTAAGGGGGCTGTAACCGCCAGGGACGCAAGAGCGGTTCCGCAAGTCTTCCCTGCCTTGGAAAGCGACAGCGATGAAGGCTGGAAGCCGGAGCCATGACGCCACCCTATTCCACTTAAGATGGATAATCACTACTAGCAAGGAGGGGAGACTGGAATTTGGTGGAATTGGGAGGGGGCAGGACAGGGTGACTTTCTGGGACTGGAATTGTCTCCTGAGCTTTCTGCCTGTAAGAGCGAAGAAAAGATGCTGAAATTACAAGATTATGTCCTGGAATACTAGTGGTTCGGGTCACTATTGCTGTAGTGATAGTCTGCTCTCTTATTTTACCGATGTTGATATTTTTCGAATTCAAGAAAGTTGGTTGACAGCAGACTACAAGCTCGATGGGTATAGGATATTCCAGAACAGGGCTAGAAAGGGTCTCTTAGGCCGCCCATCAGGCGGATTATTGATAGGTGAAAAGAATATATATTACTAGCACACCGGATGCCAGTCTTGGATTATGAGTGGAATGTGCTAGTGTTTGAGGTGGGCATACTGGACGGTGGGGAAAATATGAGGATGTTGTTTATCAACATCTACTTTCCACCCCGGGCTACATGTACAGAAGCAATACAAGAAAATGTGATGGAAGCAGTGATAAAATGGGCTGGGCCTGATAGCACTGACTTGATCATTATTGGTGGTGATCTAAATGCCTCTTGTGTTCACGACACTTTATTTGAAGAAACAGCGTGTGTCAAGCAATCTTGTCAAAGGACGAGATTATGTAGCAATGAGCATGGGAAAAGATGGCTCAATTTCATGAATGAACGTGAGTTGTGAATATTGAACTGCGGGAGACATCCCTGGAAGTGACACATGGGCCAGCTGGAATGGTGCTGCAACTCTAGATCATTTTATTGGTAACACCTCTGTGCTCCAATATGTAACGAGCATGGAGGTTTGTGTTAACAACTACAGTGACTACTCTGCCCTTATGTTAAAATGGCAGTTTGGCGATGTTGTGAATGCCCCAATATTATTGAGAGATGTTCAAGTGAATAGTGCCGGAAATAGGGTCTCTTGAACAGCTGCAAACTTGTCTAAACGAAGTAAGGTGCTGATGGAGGAAGCTGGCTATATGATAGAGTCAATGAATTGTTTGATGATAGAAGAGAATGTAGCTTGGTTCAAGTCCTTGTCCTCCAGCACTGTATACAGTGTGTGTTATCAACTGAAGGAAGGAAAGGTGCATCGGAAAAGGTATTACAAAATGATACGAGATGCAAAGCGCACCATGCGGAGGGACATACGTCATATAAGGTCACTACGTTTGGCCCCTGGCATTGCAGAGAAAGGAAGTAAAAAAAATCAAGAGTGCATATTCATGTTGGGTCAAAAGATGGCGCTACTCTGAGAAAAATGCGCAATGACAAGCCATGTCAGCTGTACTGGTTGGTGGGGATTCAGGTGAAATCTAGAGGTACCTAAACAGTTATCGGGCGAGAAAAGCTAAGCAGAAATCGAATCCTATTAGCAGGTAGGCCTGGGTTGATCATATAAAATCCACACAGTATAAATTGGTGACGGTTCCTGATGCCCAAAAATTACATTCAAGGGAGATGCTGCTGTCCTTTGACGCGGAGTCCATAAAGTGGGCTATTAGTAAATTAAAAAAATCTATAGCACCTGACCCTGATGGGCTTGCAAGTATGGTCTTGTAGCAAAATGTAGAATTATGGTCAGATATTTTAAATTAATTGTTCAGGAAAGTGTGCAAGGAGGGAATTTATACCATGATCCTGGAAGCAAGCGGTTGTAGTTCTAGTTTACAAAAAAGTTAACGCCAACTATCGCCTGTTATCCATGCTTGATGTTTCTGGTAAGCTGTTTGCTGGTATTATACTGAAGGAGTTGAAAGCATGGGTGGAGGAGAAAAACGTTTTGAGCAAATTTTAAATGGGTGTGAGACCTGGGTCAGCACTACGCAAAATATCATAATAAATTTGCTGATGAATGAAGACTGGAAAAAATAACCTCCCCCTCAGTCCCCACTTTGTATGCAGCTTTCATTGCTTTCAAGGCCTCTTTCGATTCTGTGGAGAGACGATCACGGTGGCGTAAGCTAGTTAAGTGGTGAATCCTGGATGTATTGCTGGATGCAATAGTTCAACTGCATGAAAAGACTTGTGTCGGCATGATTTGCCAGGGAGACTGGCAGTGGTCAAGAATGTCCCTCCAAGAATTTGTATGGAACATGCGGTGTGGCTTTCTCATGCTGATGACATCTTTATTCTAGACCATACATATATTGGCCGACAGTGCATAATAATAATAATTTAGCATTTATATAGCGCTACGAACTCTCAGGCATCTGAGCGCTGCTTATTATTATTACCCACGGTGTGTGGTGCTCATTTATCGACCTCGGAAGGATGAAAGGCTCAGTTTGGCCACGCCGGGATTCGAACCTGCATCAGCAGGCTCTGCACAGATGTCAAAGCGAGCGCTCTACTCGCTGTGCTATCGGACCAGCTGAAGTGAACGCATTGGGATGTTATGCCAGTGAAAACCATTTGGAAGTGAAACTGAGAAAGACCAAGTATGTGTTTTAGTTGGAGAAATTGTTGATCTAAATCCTTGCATAGTAATGTGGGCATAATCAAGCAGGTGGACAGTTATTGTTATCTCATTAGCACTAGGAAAACACATGAAAATCTGAGAGTGTTTACAAACCTTAAGGCAATGGTGATTATAAATATGGCATGAAACATTGCTCAGGAGACCACTGTGAACAGCATGAAGGGACTTATGATGGTGTATGAGCAGTGCTATTGTGCTGCATGCTGCAGTGTTAGATGGTCTTGGTGATAATCCTTTCAATGCAAATCAGTTCCAATGGCTAAATGTGTTGGAGAGAAAGTATTGGAAAGGAATACTTTGGCTCCCAAGATGTATACTTATGGCAGCACTAAGGCTGGAGCTTGGAGTGTTGCCCTTGGCCGGTCAAGTCAGAGTGAAACAAGGCAGACTGTATTTGAAAACAATGAAGGACCCCTTATGTCCGTTACTAAAATTACTGGGCTTGATGTTAAGTAGCACTCTCTTGGTTCCAAGCAGGAGCTACTCGATATTGATATTAATTGTATTTTATCTTGCCTAGATTTGATTTGTATTTAACCTGTTCTGTTTGCCGTATTTTTTAGAAATAATTGAGTATTTTAGGGAAATGGATTTATCTATTCCTGACTGCTAATTGCACTTTATAATCTGTAGAACACATAGAGAACGCAACTTGTGCTTTTAAACCACTCTGTGCACTTCTGCTTGTGTTTCTGCACTCGGAACTACAAATCCCTTGAGTTTTGTAGTTTCCGTGTGCATATTTAATTGTCAGGCGTGCCGGGGACTAGCAATTCGACGCTGGTCCCGGCGATTTCGAAACCCGAGCCGCCCTGAAAGGCCCCATTACTACTTCAGGTATATTGCTTGTCATATAGAGTTATGGGATTGCATCCCAAGATGACATTACTACTTACAGCCCTGAGGCTATGTAGGGAAGCGCTGGTAAGAAGTTATATGGAAGAGTGCTGTGATAAGGATACAGCGCCATACTATGACTTGATAGTGGATACTACAAACTTATGTCAATCGCCTCCTCAGACCATAAATACGCTGCGTCATGAGGATAAAAGCCTACTACCTCTTAATGATGTGAACCTCCGTGTGGGGAGTGAGATCATGGGAAGGGAGAGTGTTATAGACACACAAACTCTAACGTCTCAGTTAACATTATCGAAAACCCTAATCTCATGAGGCAACAAACACTAGAACCGAATTGTAATTTATCAGGTATGGATACATCTATGGACAGGAATATGTCAGCAAGCCTCAGAAATAAGATATCCACTTACCCCTGGATGAATCCTGCGGGTCAAGGAAAGGAAAATTGAATTCAAGCCTCCAAACATATACAATTATCACTAGCTAACACACACTCTTTATCAAAACATGCATGATTACATTGTTGATAACAATGGGGACATCATGTGTGTGACTGAAACCTGGCTGCAGAGTTGGCTACAACTTCAGGATATTAATTGTTTTGCAAAAATCGAGTAAATGGATAGGAGGATGGGTGGCCATTTTATGTAGGAAAGAGATTGGGATGTACAAAAAGAATATTGAGTGTGAGGGTTGTGAAATTATCTACACTAAATTGTCCCCAACAGAGAATAGTAGTATAAACGTGGTTTTTATTTATCGCCCACCCATTGATATGCCCTTATTTAATGAGAATTTAGGCTTGCTTTTAAACCCTTTGAATAGCCCCAATCCTGCCATGATTATGTTAGGCAACCTAAATAGGTGGAGAGGAGACATGGAGGATAAAAAGCTTTGATATTGGAACTGCAATTGGAGGATGCAGGAATACAGGTGTTAAATCAAGAACAAACCCATGTTAAAGGACATACTATGGACTAGGTCACTGCTAGGAATATTGATATCTGGATGGTTAGAACATCGTCATTTATTTGGTGTGCCCACTCGTTTATTGAATGTATCATTCAACCAAGAGGTAAATTAAGCCCAATTCATAATCCTCCCAAGAAAGTAGTGAGCAGAAATGCGAAGAATATAAAGCCGGAAGATTGAATGGACTATTTATATACAATGATAGAATGCTCTTCAGATCAAGATCCACCTACTAAATTGGTGGAAGTTTACGGCTGGCATATATCGGCATTTCTGAGCGGAGTTGCCCCTATTAAGTTTAAATCTGTTTGTGACAAACCAGAACATCAAAACTGGTTCACGACAGATTTGACTGCTCTAATAAAAGCTAAAAGGAAAGTCAAAAGAGTATGAGGAAAAAACAAGACCACTGAAAACAGGCAAGTGTGGAAGTTACTAGAGAAAAAATACAAAACAGAAATATACGAGACAAAAAAGTTTCTATAACAATCTAATAGAAAACGCAGAAAACAATACAAGGAAACTGTTTGACATTTTTAGACAGCTAGAAAAGCCTAAGTCCCTGGAAAAGCCTTTTGTACCAGATAATGAGTATTGTACGAGAATCCAACAAGCCTTTCTGGATAAGTTCTTGCTTGCATGTAATAATATCAAAAAGGGCCCTAACATCGAGGAACCTCCCATAGAGGAAATATTTGAGGAGCAGGGGGAAGAACTGTGATGCTTGAATTTTGTGCCAATATCCATGTTAGATATGGAGAGGATGTTAAAAAGCATGCAACCAACTTCATGTCCTGGAGATCTCTTACCATCTAAACTCATCCTAGGGAACATTAAAATGTTTGCCCCGTTCCTTAGCCAGTTTGTTA
Source organism: Ambystoma mexicanum (assembly GCF_040938575.1). NCBI lineage: Eukaryota > Metazoa > Chordata > Amphibia > Caudata > Ambystomatidae > Ambystoma > Ambystoma mexicanum. Next base: position 1,301,004,724 of record NC_090923.1, on the reverse strand, counting down.
ACTCTTCTTTCTACCATAAAACTGTACCTAAAGAGATCAAAATGTGGTGGTAACACCCCTTATCAAGAAACCGGGGCTGAATCCGAAGGTCTCCGCTAATCTGAGACCTATTACAAATACTCAATTCCTCCTTAAAATCGTGGATACAGTAGCAGCCATACAAATGCAGGAATATCTAGAAATGTCAGAATCTCTGCATATGAAACAGTCTGGGCTCAGGCGGAAACATGGGACAGAAACGGCACTCCTGGACTTGCATACACAGATGTTAGGCACCATTGAGGAAAGCAAAGCAGGGATGCTGATCCTTTTGGACTTATCTGCGGCATTCGATTCATTAGACCATGGATGTATTTTACAAACACTGTCGGAGGCAGGGAACTGTTTGAGCAATGCCATTGATTGGCTGAAATCTTTTTTGAGTGATACACCTCAATGATTTGCTGGAGGTATGCCGCCGCAGAATACACCTGAATAGAATACAGCGTACCACAGGGTGCTTGCTTAACCCCAGCTCTTTTCAATATTTACATAAAACCACTATGTGATCAAATGGGACTTGTCTTTACAAATTATGCAAATTATCCTTCCCTGCAACCGAGCCAAAAGGACCTGGCTCCCCCTGCAGCCACAGACTCGAAGGGTGTTCCCTGTGCCGCCTCACTGCCTCCTTTACAATCTGCAATGAGGTAGGCACGCCTGGATGCTAACGAAATTGTTTTTTAAAAGAAACAAAGAAGAAGAAAATTGTTTTTATTCCCCCCCCCAAAAAAAGTTGCTATAATTTCGTGATTGCACCCGCTTGACTCGCGACTTCACTTCTGCTAATCTCCCACTCTTGGGCGGCCTGCAGATGGGCTAATTACAGTGTGCATCATTTGTGGGCCAGTTGCAGTGTTGCCTCACCGTTTTTCAAAGATGGCCGACGTTATCCCTGCAACACTATGTGACCTCTGAGGCCTCCACTCATCTGCTGCAGCCAATTGGGATGCCTTTGCAGAAATTGTCCTATCGGGGACCGGGAGGCTTTGGCCAGCCCCCTTCTTCCTAAGGCCCCTGTCCGCTGCCGGTTCGGGACGCGAGGCCACCCTGGACCCCCCCTCAAGCTCCTTGAGGATGGTGCTCTTGCATTGTCCAGGAACCCTGAACTATCGTGACACTATCACTTCTGCAACCATGGGTTAGTCACCCCTATCTAGACATTCTACCCCCCACCTCCCCTGACCTTTCCACCTTCACCCCATCTCACCCTTGTTCCCACACTTATCAGCTGTGACGGGACTGCGTTAAGTACCATTTGCTGCTATTTTACATTTAGCTGTTAGTACCATTTGCTGCTATCTTGACTGTAGGTGTTAGTACCATTTGCTGCCATCTTGAATTTAGCTGTTAGTACCATTTCCTGCTATTTTGCATCTAGCCATTAGTACCATTTGCTGCTATCTTGAACTTTGCTGTTAGCACCATTTGCTGCTATTTTGTATTCAGCTGTTAGTACCATTTGGTTATATTCTGAATTTAGCCGTTAGTACCACTTGCTGCTATTTTGAATTTAGCTGTTAGTACCATTTGCTGCTATTCTGCATTTAGCTGTTAGTACCATTTGCTGCTATTTTGCATTCAGCTGTTAGTACCATTTGGTTATATTCTGAATTTAGCTGTTAGTACCACTTGCTGCTATTTCGAATGTAGCCGTTAGTACCATTTGCTGCTACTTTGAATTTAGCCATTAGTACCATTTGCTACTATTTTGAATTGAGCTGTGCCCATTGACTACCCTGTGCTACCCCATCCTGCCTTTCTCCCCAACCTATCTGCCCCCCACCCGCCCTCCACTACTCTCTCTCTTTTCTTCCCCCTCCTCCACGACACCCATGGCACTCTCTGTCTCTCCTATTTTTTCTAACTCTTTCTTCATTGACTATCCTACCCTTCTCACTAAGTCTGGTAGGAAGTTCAAAAAGGATATCTTGGCCTCTAACCCTGGTCTCCCTATCGCTGACACCTACTCCAGCGCTTCCACCAGACAGACCCTCACCAACATACTCTTTGTCATTCCTTTGCCGGACCTTTGGACTCCTCATATGGTCTCTGTGCCCTCTCCCTTATCTTCCTCACCTATTAATGGTGGCACCCGTGGGAGGCACTCCTGGACCCTTTCCACTCTTCTAAGGTAATTATTAATGTCTTCTTTAATGCCACTGTCATGGTCCAAGGCCCTCAGGCCAACCTTCTCCTCTTTGATAGATGCTTCCCACGCCTCATCAATTTCCTTTCTTCCGCTGTCCCGTCTCTCCTTTCTTCGGCTTACCTTCCCTCCCCCTCTGCCTCCTCCTTGGCTACCTTGCCCTCTCCTCCTTCCTCTTCTGCCCCCCTCAGTCTCCCTCTACACCTACACAAAGCGTACCTCTAATTTGTACCCCTCCCCGGAAGTTCTTCAAGGATGGCAACCTTCTCCATATTGTCACTTTCAACTCTCGGCGGCCTCCTGCAAGAACTTGACCTCGATGTCCTCGGTCTCACCGAGACATGGTTCACGGCCAGCTCTATCACAAGTTTTGACACTCTGCTCCCTGATGGCTACAAGATCCTCTCCACACCCAGACCCAACAGTTCCGGAGGTGGTGTAGCCTTGATCTTTCCAGATTGAATTCCTGCCTCTGTCATTCCTATGCAGGCCTACTCCTCTTTCGAATGCCTTGTCTGCAGGCTTTCTCTCTCTCCTGGCCACTCTCTTACCGTGGCTACTATCTATTAGCCACCTGGTCAGTTCTCCTCCTTCCTCTCTGAGTGGGCGGACCTCTCCTCCCTCCTAGCCTCGACCACTCAACTCCTCCTTCTTGGAGACTTCAACATCCATCTGGATGCTTCCTGTCCCTCCTCTGGATGGACTCTTTGCGACCTCTGTGACTCTCTCTCTTTCTATTCTCCCTCTCGCCCGACTCACTCTGCAGGACACACTCTGGATGCTCTGATCTCTTCAGACCTCCCCCTCTCTAGCCCTCTGACCACTCCTCTCTCCTGGAGTGATCACTCTCTCCTTTCTTCCCATCTTTTCCTCTCTACCCCTCAGGTCAAGTCAACTTCAACACTTCCACCTACCTTTTCGGTCATCTGTCCCATGAAGCGTGTGTCAGTGAGGCTTTCGATACCACTTTCTCTCCCCCTCCTCCACCTCTGGCTGACTCACATCCTGACACAGCCCTTTCCATGCTCTACTCTTCTATCTCTGATACTCTTGATGTGCTTTCTCCTGTCATTAGGATCCGCTTGAAGCCCAAAGCCAAGTGCAACTCCTGGTACGACTCTGACCTAGTTACCCTTAAACGCAAATGTAGGGTGGCTGAGAGGATATGGCGGGCTTCTTGTGCATCCTCTGACAAACTGGCCTGCCGCTTGTTCCAAAGGCAATACCGGCTCCTTGTCCACACTAAGAAGAGAGCCCATATCCAAGCCTGTGTCCCTGCGGCATCTAACAACTCGGCCAAACTCTTTAAAATCTGCAAGGAGTTGGGCAACCCTGCTGCAGTCTCTATCTCTCCTGTTGCCTCTCTGGCCCTCTGCATAGCCCTTGCCTCTCATTTCACCTCAAAAAACCAGGACAACCTGGCCACCCTTTCGTCCTCTCCTCCTCCTCCCCCTTCTCTCTCTGCTCTCCCTGACCCCCCCTGTCACCCGCAGCCATCGCTCCTCCCTCTATTTCATCTTTTCCTCTGTTCTCCCCTGATGAGATTTCCAGACATGTCTGAACAGGTTCTTCCCTGTTTGTCTAAAACCATTAAGGACCACATTGACACCCTTGCTCCTTCTCTGGCTGACTTCTGCAACCACTCCTTCGCCCCTGGAGCTTTCCCCTCCCCTCTGAAGCATTCTCTTGTGCATCCTCTTCTCAAGAAACCCAGAGCCAACCCCTCTTGCCCGGCTAACTATCGACCAATCTCAATCACTCCTTTCCTGGCAAACTTCTGGAAAAGCTGGCCATCTCCCAGCTTAATCTTCACACCGATTCTGTTGGTTGTCTCCATGACCATCAGTCTGGCTTCAGAGCTGCCAGAAGCATGGAAACTGCTCTTCTGAACATCCGTGAAGACCTGCTCTCCAACCTTGATTCTAATATCCCATCTGTCCTCATCCTACTCTACCTTTCTTCTACCTTCGACACGGTCAACCATGTCATCCTGCTTAATCGCCTCCATGATAATATGGGCATCACCCATCAGGCTCTGGCCTGGTTGACCTCCTTCCTCTCCAACCGACCCTCCCAGGTCCAACTTGGGTCCTTCCTTTCCTCTATCTCACTTACTACCTATGGTGTTCCCCAGGGGGTCTAACCTCTCTCCCTGGCTTTTCAACCAATACCTGGCACCGCTCACCCACTGCATTGCTGCTCTCTGCTCAAACATTCAATGCTATGCGGATGACACCCAACTTGTTTTCAGGCTCCCCTCTGCCACCTCTTCTCCCGCTCTCATCTCCAACTGACTGCCTGCAATCCACGAGTGGTGCGCCGCCAATGACCTCTGCCTTAATGCCAGTAAGACAGAGATCCTCCTCAACGGCACACCTGCACCTTCCTTTCCTGTCACTCTCTGGCCGGCCTCCCTTGGCCCTCTCCCTGCTTCCACTTGCGACGCTAAGAACCTCTGGGTCATCTTCGACTCCACGCTTTCCTTTTCTCCTTGCATCTCTGACGTCTCAAAAAAAGTCTAACTACCAACTGCACCTCCTCAGAGGTATTCTTCCTTTCCTCTCCTTCCCGCAGAAGCTTACTGTCTCCAGAGCTCTGGTTCTCTCTAGGCTGGACTATTGCAACAGTCTCTTTCTAAATCTTCCTGCAAACACTCTCCGACCTCTGAAGCTCATTCAGAACAGGACTGCGATACTTGTCCTTGGCCTCAAGCCCTGAGATCATATCTCTCCAGCCCTGACATCTCTTCATTGGCTCCCAGTGGCTGCAAGGATTAAATTCAAGAATCTTTGAATCGTCCAAAAAGCTTTCTGGGGCCTGGGTACACAATACCTTCAGCTATCCCTCCGCAAATACATTCTTACTCGAGCTCTTCGCTCCTTCACCTCCAACTCCCTCAGGGTCAGTCGCTTTTCCAAGCAACGAGTTGGGAGTATATCACTTTCCTCGGCTGGGGCCTCCCTCTGGAACAGCCTCCCTGCCACTTTAAAACTTGAGGAGAACCATCTCTGGTTTCGGAAGCACCTCAAGACCTTCCTCTTTGCTTCTGCCTTTGCCCCCCTCTCACCTGCTGATCTGTTCTCTCTATCTCCGGGCCCATGTCCCTGCTCACCTTGCCACCCTCCCGCACTGCCCCATGGCCACCCCTTGCACTGGTGTCTGCATCTGCACCCATACAGTCCCCCCCTCTTTCTTCCTGCACTTATCTGACCTACCCTGTCTGCTGCCTTAAACTCAGCACTTGCCACTTGCTGGCTGCACTACCACTTTTGTTGCTTTTATTATTTACTTCATTTATTATTTATTCTGTTCTCCTTTGCTCCGCACTTTCCACTTCTCCCCCCCCATCCTTGAAAGCCTTGTGGACAATGCAGAGGGTTTTGAATTGAATCCTTGCATCCACTGGGAGCCAATGGAGAGATTTCAGAGCTGGAGAGATACGATCCCAGGGCTTGATGCCAAGGACAAGTCTTGCAGTCCTGTTCTGGATTAGTTGCAGAGGGCTGAGTAGAGGCAGGTAGATTTAGAAAGAGGCTGTTAAGATAGTCCAACCTAGAGAGAACCAAAGGGAGACCATGAGCTTCTGGGGGAAGGAGAGGAAAGGCAGAGTACCTCTGAGGAGGTGCAGTAGAAGGTTTGACTTTTTACAGATATAAGAGATGTGGGTGGAGAAGGAAAGTGTGGAATCAAAGATGACCCTGAGGTTCTTACCCTCGCAGGTGGGGGTAGGAGGAGGGCCAAGGGAGGCCGGCCAGAGAGTGAGGGGAAAGGATGGAGAAGGTGTGCCGATGAGGAGGATTTCAGTCTTGCTGACATTTAGACAAAGATCATTGGCGGAACACCAATCATGAATGGCAGTAAGGCAATCAGAGATGAGAGAGGGAGAGGAGGTGGCCGAGGGCAACATGAAAATGAATTGAGTGTCATCAGCGTAGCACTAGACATTTGATCAGAAAATGGCAATGCAGTGGGCGAGAGTTGCCAGGTATTGGTTGAAAAGCCAGGTCGAGAGGTTAGACCCATGGGGAACACCACAGGTAGAGAGGGAGATAGATGATAGGAAGGACCCAAGTATGACCTGGGAGGGTCAATCAGAGAGGAAAGAGGTCAGCCAGGCCAGAGCCTGATCTGTAATGCCCAGGTTATTATGGAGACGGTTGAGCAGGATGATATGGTTGACTGTGTCAAAGGCAGAAGAGAGATCGAGTAGGATGAGGACAGAGGGAATGTTAGAGTCGAGGTTGGAGAGCAGATCTTCATGGATGTTCAGGAGAGCAGTTTCCGTTCTTCTGGCAGCTCTGAAGCCAGACTGGTGGTCATGGAGAAAGCCAACAGAATTGGAATGAAGGTTACGCTGGGAGATGGCCAGCTTTTCCAGGAGTTTGCCCAGAAAGGGAGTAATGGAAATTGGGCGATAGTTAGCCGGACAAGAAGGATCAGCTGTGGGTTTCTTGAGAAGAGTATGCACAAGGGAGTGCTTCAGAGGGGAGTGGAAGGATCCTTAGGCAAAGGAGTGGTTGCAGAAATCGGCAAGGGCTGGGGCGAGGGTGTCAATGTGGTCCTGGATGGTTTTAGAGGAATAAGGATGAACCTGTTTTGACTAGGCTTTCATAGACCGGACTTGTCTAGCGACCTTGTCAGGGGAGAATAGAGGAAAGGACGAGAAGGGGGGTGGAGGGGTGGCTGAAGGAGGGTCAGCAAGCACAGATGGAGAGGGGAGCAGAGGGGAAGAGGAGGAGAGGGTGGACAGGATGTCCTGGGTTTTTGAGATAAAGCGAGAGACAAGGGCATTGCAGAGAGCCTGGGAGGCAACATGAGGGGTAGAGACTGCAGCAGGGTTGGCCAGCTCCTTGCAGATTTTAAAGAGCTCAGCCGAGTTGTTAGATGCCGCCGAGACACAGGCTTGAATGTGGACTCTCTTCTTGGTGAGGACAGAGAGTCGTATTGCCTTTGGAGCAGGCGACAGGCCAGTTTGTCAGAGGATGTGCAAGAAGTCCTCCATTTCCTCTCAGCCGCCCTACACTTACGTTTAAGTGTAGCTAGGTCGGAGTCATACCAGGAATTGCACTTGGCTTTGGACTTCAAACAGATCCTCATGACAGGGGCAAGTGCATTGAGGGTATCAGAAATAGAAGAGTAGAGCAGGGACAGGGCTGTGTCTGGGTGTGAGTCAGCCAGAGGAGATGGGGGCGGGGGGAGAAGGTGGCAGCGAAAGCTTCAACTGACACGCGCATCATGGGACGGATGTCCGAGAAGGTAGGTGGCAGTGTTGGGGTAGGCTTGGCTTGGGGGGAAGAGAGTGAGAGATGGGAGGAGAGGAGGCAGTGGTCACTCCAGGAGAGTGGAGTAGTCAGAGGGATAGAGAGGGGGAGGCCAGAGGAGATCAAGACATAAAGTGTGTGGCCTGCAGAATGAGTGGGGCCAGAGGGTAGGATAGAGAGGGAGTCACAGAGGTCGTGAAAGAGCAAAGATGAGGGACAGGGAGAATCGAGGTGGATGTTGAGGTCACCAAGGAAGAGGAGTTGAGTGGTTGAGGCCAGGAGGGAGGAGGAGAGGTCAGCCCACTCGGAGAGAAAAGAGGTGATTTGACCAGGGGGCCGATAGAGAGTAGTAACAGTAAGAGAGTGGCTTAGAGAGATAGCGAGCCTGCAGACAAGTCATTCGAAGGAGGGGTAGATCTGAGTAGGAATGACATTGGCAGAAATCCACTCAGGAAAGATCAGGGCTACACCACCTCCGGGCCGGGGTGGATCTGGGTGCGGAGAGGATCTTGTAGCCATCAGGGAGGAGAGTGTCAAAGCTTGTGACAGAGCTGGCCGTGAACCATGTCTCAGTAAGACTGAGGAAATCAAGGTCAAGTTCTTCAAGGAGGTGGCAGATGTCAGAGGAGTGTTTGACAGCAGAGCGAGAGTTGAGAGTGGCAAGATGCAGAAGGTTGCCAGCCTTAAAGACCTTCCGGGGAGCGTTACAAATCAGAGGTACGCACTGCGGAGGGGTGGAGATAGCCTGAAGTGGGGCAGAGGAGGAGGGAGGAGTGGGCAAGGTAGCCAAGAAATGAGAGGAAGGGACAGCCGGAGATGAAAGGAAGTTGATGAGGCGAGGGAAACGCCTATCGAAGAAGAGGAGATTAGCCTGAGGATCTTGGACCATGACAGTGCCATTAAGATAGACATTATGGATGACTCTGGAGGAGTCGAAGGAACCCATGAGGACACTCTTCGGGCCCTTCCAGGGGTGTCATTGAACACAAAACGCATACCACCAATCCACTCCTTCCCAACCACTCACCCCTCTCAACACCCCCCACACTGCCTTCTGGGAGAGCACTCCCCACCACATCTATCTTCCCAACTGCCCCACCCCTCTCTATCCCTCAACCCTGCCTTCCATCACATCCATGCCCTCCAGACCCCGCTCCACCTCAGCCTTCTTACCCCTAAGTGTCGTTCGAGTACTCCTTGCCCACACCTCCTCCTTGGACTTACCAGCCAACCCTCACACACACACCCCCCACAAGCACACCCTCAAACACGCAACACCCTTTCCATCTCATCTCTGCACGCCTCCCCTTACTTAAGCCCTTCATCCTCACCCACAAATGTTACCCTTTCGCCCTCCCTTTTGCCAAATCCGGTGAAGTCCCTCTTTAACAACAATCTTAATACCGACTCCCCTGAGCAGTCTCCACTTTCCCTGGGAATTCGACAATACAACATCACCCCAAAGCTCAGTCAGCCCCTCTCGTTCCAACTACACGCCCGGAATACCGCTCTGAACAACCCACCTAGCTGCCTTGCACCCCCCAAGCTCCTCCAGAACACCCACCCGCCTCTGGGACCCTAACAAACGCATTCTCTCACTCCTCTCACCCCTACCACACCCGACCTTCGCCCAAAACCTCCCATATCACGAACACTCCACAAACACCCCTCCCAACTACACACTCCACACACCCCCACTAGGCATGCACCGGGGGACCCCTCTTCACTACCATCTCAACCCAACACCCCGAGCCCCCTCACACCGACATCCCAAAGGGCCACCCCTCAATCTTCCCAACTCTCCAGCATTCTCATCAACACCAGATGTGTCACCAAAACAAACAATGCATATTTGACTTCATCACTTCTAAAAACCCAGACCTCTTCATCACAGAAACCAGGTTTTCTGACGACTTCTGACTGATTGCGCACACGGCTTTCTCCCCTGAATACCCACTCATAACAGAGCTAGCAGAGCAGGTGAAATTCCCATCCTCTACAAACCTCACCAATCTCTCTCACTCCGAAACACAGGCATGCAACGCAGACTGTGACGTGCTCCTAGTTAAATTCATCAACAACCCCTCACTCACAGCTTCCTGCACATCTACAGGCCAACCGGCTACGATAGACACTTTGCTAATGTCCTAAGCGACTCTCTGGCGCCCATCCTGGTCTCCCACCCCTCCTTCATCCTACTAGGAGACCTCAACATTTGGTTTCATGCCCCTGACAACCCCATGGTATGACCTCTTGGACAACCTGGAGGCTTTCAACTTGACTCAGCAGGTAACAGGTGCCACCCACACAGCAGGAACCTCTTGACGCGATCCTCAGCACCACCAACCTCATCTCCGCACTTCCCCCCAGACCTCTCATATGGATGGACCACACAGCCATGTTCTTTTTCCTGTCACCCATATTTCTTCCACGAACGACAAATACTGGAACATCTACCCATGTGCCGCTTTGGAATAAGGTAATAATGAAACCAGACTTGGCAGACTCCCTGCTTGCTCTCCTCCCTTCCCTCCCTGCCAGTCGAAGGAGGAACACCTCCCATCTGCCACTTCGACTCTTGGTTCTCCTCCCTTTCACCCCATCAAGATTTACCCCCTCTAGACAAGGCCCCTTACCCATATGGTTTACCCCTCTCAAATCTCTCAAAACATGCAACCACTCCCTTGAACGTAGATGGCAGGCCGACCCTACCCCACAAAATAAAACCGACTACACCCATCAACATCATATCTACAAAGCTGAAATCCGTAAGGCCAACAAATACTTCTAAATGAACAGAATAGACCCCTGCTACCTTAATAAAAAAGTGTTCTTGTAGGGGTTATTGGCCCCTTCTGCAGGGCCCTGCCGTCTAATGTCTAAAGTGGGTTCTTTTGGGGGTAGCAGGCAGCCCCAACTGCAGGCCTCATTCCCTTATCACAACAATTGTTCTTATGGGAGCATGTGCCTCCCTTCCCCCCACTGTAGAACCATGGTCCCTACATAAAAATGTGCATTCTGTGGCAGGTGGCTTCTACTGCAGGTCCCTCTCCCTAATTACAAAAACGTGTTATTGTGGGGGCAGGTAGCCTCCGCTACAGGCTGCTACATGCAAAAATGTGCAATTGGTGACATGTGCCCTGCTGCAGGCCTAAACAAATGTGCATTTGGGGCAGGCGTTCCCTGCTCCTAACTAAAACAAAATATATATAGCTTTTGGAGGCAGGCAGCCAGCCTCCCCACTGCATTTCCCTGTCTCCTATTTCTAAAACAAAAACAATTTAAGAGGGCAGGCCACCTCAACAACATATGCCAGCACTGTATGTGTTTTGCTCCCCATCGGAATTGGCTTATGGCACAGTCACCCACAAAATGATGTCTTGCTTCATTATGTGAAGCGACAACAGGCAACACACCCACTACTATTACCATTGTGGTAATTTGCTTGCTTCATGGGTGGTGAGCATGAGGACTTTGGGTGGTACAGAGTGCTCATAAAAGGCATAACTGAGTTATTTGTAAGCAAACATTTGACTTGCTGTTCTCTTAGTCTCAGTCAAATCACTGACCTGCAGAATTCACCTGGAGCTATAGATAGTAGACTTTCTCCTGAATGTTAAAAGGGAGCCAACTGGGTTTGCGTTCCCCACTACTCCTTCTCTGGTTTATTTCCTCCTCATTGCTACATGCTATTTTTTCCTTCTTCTGTGGTCTTGAATGCTTCAGATTGGTGTCTCACCCCTAATCCCTGCCTTGGGCCAAGCATTCTCCCTCATGCCTTCCTGCTTGCCTCCTGCACTTTCTCCTGATGTGCTCCTCTGTAAAGGCATCATGAAGTATAACGCAGATAAGAGATATCAAGGTGAACAAAATAATATTTATTAACTTTAAATGTCAGGATGGTTGAAGGCCTAACTTGCCCTATGCTAAGGTGGGCTTTCCCTACCTAATTAAAACCAAGGAAAGCCTGAGTCAAGAGTTCAATTTAACAGTCTGTCTGTGTCCAAAACCTATCCTTGCCCTCACAACTATAATAAACCAATGTGTAGGGATGTAATAATCAAAAGAAAGTGTTCAACAAAACTTCTGAGCTTCCTCCAGCTCGCAGATTTTCTTTCAGCTCCCTTTCCCAAGAATAAAATCTGTTTCACAAAAAGCTTGAGAGTATTCCTTTATTTTAATTTCAAGATTAGTCTGGAAACAATGCCTGGGGTTCAAACCCATCAAAGTTCAAAGCACAAAAGGAAGAGTTATGAAGTTTCAGGATTCCCTTTTCTGGGACTTGTATTCCATCACAGTTCAAAACACACAAAAGAAAGGGCCTTGACTTTCTTCTCTATGCAAGTATACTAATCCTTTTCTTCACATAATAAAGTTATTCTTAGGATTCCATTTCATTTATGGGATTCATTTCTTAGCATTCTGTGATTTATTTAATCTTGAAAGTTCAGTTGTTTCCAAAATGCAGTATGCAGTGAGACTTAATGACTACACAGTTCCTTTCACTGCTAAAGGCAACATGTGGCATCTTCTGCTTAGTTATTTAGTTCATTTTCACTTCAATGCTCTCTGGGTATTAATTAGGAACACACTCTTGTTTTCATTCAGCCCGTCATGGAATATCTATGCCTTTCACTTAAGAACTTCACAATACTCGGAGACTTTCAAAACCTTTCCCCTTTATGAAACGTGACCACTCTGATAAAAGTATCTCCAGTTCTTCAAAGCTCAACAGTGGAAAAAGGCAAGGCGCGGAGACCTTTGAAAAACATGCCTTCATAATGCACGCAACCACTCAGCTGCCAGCTACAAAGTATTTCGGCCAAATAGATTGTTCAAATACTTGCGCCCTGGGTTTACTTATACTGAAACTCACTGGCCTCTTATGAAGCTGACCTCACAGCGCGGAGCACATGATCTGCAGCCTCTGCTGCTTGGGGTCCAACCTCTGCCCTTCAGATACCGCTTGGCCGGCTTCTCGGCCACAGGGAGCAAGCAATTTATTTGAAAGGGAAAAGGGCAGCCTTTCAACCTGGCTCCCTTTTCTGCTGCCAGTCCACTCCACAGAGCTCTTGCTCCCACTCTGGGCTGTTTCAGGTCACCTCTCCCTGCAGTCATCAGCGTCTCAGTGTGCTGTGCACCTCAGACCTTCTCATGGCAGTTCCCTTTGGTGGCTCGCCTCTCTTCCAACAAGGTTCTGTGTCAAACCGGTCTCCCTGCTGCTGCTCTCCTTGTTGCTTTTTTCCCTCCTCCTTTTATACACCTGCAACTCTCAAACAGGTTGCAGGTGTGTTCTCTCAATCAGCCTTGCCTGACCCGGATTAGGAGGACATGCCTGGCCTTCACATCACTTTGCATGCATCTTCTTTGTCCCAATACCAAAGTGGTGCGAGCGTATGGTGTTGCTTACTCTCAGTTGCCTCTTCCTCGTCTCAGTACTGCCAACTGTCCCACATGTTTAATTGAAGGGATCTAACTTGCAATAACCCATAAAGGTTGGGGTAGGGTTAGGTAGGTCATCATTAGGAAAAGGAGGCTACCATGTCTCGCCTGAGGTCATTCCACTCCCCAAGGAACCTCCACCCAGGTGGTCCTCCCTCGTTTTGCCGACCTGAGGGTCAGGATCCAAAAGCGATGGCCTTTCCCTGGCCACCCGTGCAGAGGATGCAAGGGTTCAAGGAGTGAGAAGACACCCAGGTTTCTCACACCTCCAACCTCCCCTCAATCTCATAAATCAATCTCCTCTAAATTACTATAACACACCTCATCCTGACTGTTCTCCCCCTCTTCAACCTCATCTCTCCATTCGCCCTTCAAACTCCTCCTTCGTTCTCTGAATTCCTCCCATCAGCAGCAACTCAACATATCCACACTGCTTGACTGAGCTTATATAACCTTGTGATCCCTCCCCTGGGGTTTGGCTTCCTCTGGAGATCTGTGTGTATGAATGAGTGAGGGGATCTGAGGGTCAGTGCCTAGTGGCTTCAGGTGTGCATGCTTTTGGATTTTGGAGCTGGACCAAGCCTTCATAATTCTGATCCTCCATTTTGGATTCTACTACCCCCTTGTGCGCAGTACTAGTCTCCTCAAGGTGTTGCACGGGAACTCTACAGAAGGTTATGTAACATGACAGCCCTTTTAAAGTTGGCGCCCTTGTAAACAAATGCAGCATCCATGTGTAAGGGGCACGCTGCACAATTGTCTTAGAAAAATCTGATGTGCGTCCGAAGTCTGTGAGCGCAAACTCTGGTGTGCCTCCAATGTTAGCTTAGGCTTACTGTGGGAGCACAATAAGAAGATCTGATGCGACTACAAGATCTTTGAAGGAATGCAGTGCAAAAGCCATAAGAAAATTCAGTGGACATCCTCAGATGTCTGCAGAGGCAAGCTGTGCGAGGGCCATAGGAAAATGCAATGGGCTTTGGGTGCCCAAGCATGTGTTTGCTACGAGCCCCAAAGGACGGATTCCTTTGCTACATAGTTTTCTTTGCTTGGAGCATTCAGATCTTTCAAAGGAACAGTGTTTACAAATTCCTCAGCCTCAGAAATACATAAGGTACTCCTATTTGGGAAAGAGGAAAGCATCATGTAACTAGCTCCCTACTATTTCAGATCCCTAGGTGAAGCAGGGCCAGTGTCTTAATTCCTCGCGTGACTCTCCACTGTCCTGAGACTGGACTATCTGGGGGGTGACCAGTGGATATTCCTGATGCCATCGCCAGCCCCCTCATCCACTAGCCGAGTGAGGCATCCAGCCCCCTTGGTCACCTCACAAGATGTACTCCGAACTAGGCAGGGAACTTTGTCAAAGGTGATAGAGGTAAACATGGCTGACTTTGATCCTGCAGCTGAGTCTGCACTACCAGGCTCTTAGGCTTTGGGTGGGTCGACAAAAGAGTGGAAGCTAGTTTTTGCCACACAGCCAAGAAAGGGCTCACCAGCCAGATTAAAAGTGAGGGGAGATCGGTCACCCTAGGTCAGTGGTCTTCAAACTTCTTTGGCCTGGGCCTCCCCTGAGCAAAATGTGCGCAGGCCGGGCCCCCCCAAAAATACCAAATGGACAGTATGTATTGCGCGCCGTCACTGCACCCTACTCCCAGTATAGTCCCTGGGCTCCCCCACCTGCTCCCATCACAGTCGCTGGGCTCCCTCATCCCACCCCCTACCCAGTCCCTTGGCTCTTACCACCCCATCACACACCCTGGGCTCCCCCCATCACGTTCCCAACAATGTCCGAGGGCCGGTGGCGGCTGGTGAATTTTTTAAGTGGAGGGGCATAACTATTTCCCCCAAAAATGCCATAGCGACCGAGCGCAGTGCGGGAACCTGAACCAATAAAGGGGGGTTTGGGGAGTTTTCCCCCGTGAATTTTCTTTAAAATAATGGGTTAAAAGGTTACATTGTAGAGCATACTTAAAAGAAAAAAGGGTAAATAGCCAAACAGTTTGCAATAGGTGCTGGGGTGCTCAGGGGGTAGGCATGACATTTTTTATGATAGATGTCCAGTAAAAAGATACCATCCCTGTCCCCTGGGCCCCACTGGGCCTAACACAATCAACATGATTATGTGTGTATGCAAGGCACTAGGGTCCCAAGGGGGAAAGCATGGTATTTTCGACCGGACATATATAATAGAAATGCAGTAAAAAAAATATCATCCCTGTCCCCTGGGTTCCACACCACCCCAGAAGGAGAGCTGATTTTGGCAGGTTGGTAGGGGGATTGTGCAACAAAGGCATTTAGGCATTTTCAAAATGCCTTTGTTGTACAACCCTCCTTCCCCCACTCTATCCACCACTTGTCAAAATAAGCTCAACTGACCAAAACAAACTAACACACACATACACATTCATACAGCAATCACTCTATCATTCACACGAGCATCCATAACCATACACTGACTCATAACACAAGCATTCACGCATCCATACACATGTTTAAATAAAAAAGAAAAAGAACATAAACGTACCTTCTGCATTTGCCTGCGTGTGGTTGCTAAAACGTCCTATTCCAAGTTGCTCTGTCCTTATGTGCGAGGAAGCACAGGAGCTCCACCTCACACATACAAACTTGCAGTGCCGCAGCCAGCATTTCCAAAGAGCTATTCAATGCTGGCGAAGCAAATCGCCCCAGCACTTGCATGGCTCAGTGAGAATGTGCGTCTGCGGAACTAAACTGAACTGTCAAAGGGAAATAGTGTTTCCCCTTTGACAGTTCAGCCAGCCCAGGATCACCCCCTCAGCTGGAAAAAGCAGCTGAGGGAGTGCTCATTGTTTCACTGGGCTGGCTCCTTAGCTCCTCCATAATCGGTGTGGGGGCCACTGGTTGGGCGCCCCCTCGCCATTATGAATGTGCCACCAGGCTCGGACTGGCCTATAGGGCAATGCCGGTACCAAAAATGCAAAATGCTTGTGTGGGCCAGTCAAAATGGGCCACCTTTTTTACCAATGTGGGCAGTTTTATGAGTTACTTCACACTATGCAGTTAGTAATTTTGACCATTGTTGCTGAATAAATATTCTTTAAATATCACAATTTACTTATATTTTAACACAAAGCACCCCTTGGGTACTATTCAAACAGTCTGTGACTAAAGGAATGAATATCCATTTAAAACTGTGGACCACTCTTTCATTGGTGCCTGAGACAGATTCATGCTTCAGCCTGACCATGTAAGCCACCCCTACCCATTTCTTCCAATGTAAAAAAATAAAATATATATATACTTTTTTTTTTTTACATTTCATGCTGGACTCTCACGGCCCCCCAGGCATGCGGCCGTGTCCCCCCTTGGGAGCGCGCACCACAGTTGGAATACCGCTGCCCTGGGTGGACCCTGCTCCAGGATTTTTGTTGGGCCAAACTGGACCACAGGCTTCGTTGGTGCAGACAACACCAGGGTTTTCACAGCCTTCGCAATGGTCTTCTGCAAATAACCAAGACACGTGGGGAGGTGTCCAACTCAATAGTATTGCTCAAATACGAAGTGTCACGAATCTGGACAATTTGTCCCTTCTCCAAAGAGGGGCGCCATCCCCTTTGAGGCTAGGGAGGTGAGCCTGCTATGCAAGACCCTCCCTAGGGGTCTGGGAAAGTAGCACCTCACTGGGAGTGACTCCCGTTCTTGGGGATAAGGACTCCCATTCCACTTTAAAATCCCCTGTAACAACTATATTCAACAAAGATCCTCCTTTACCTCTATTGGCTACAGGTAATGCTGAACACAGCCTGAATGTCAAAGTCAACGAAGGACACAGTTCAGTTTATGCCCATGATATTTATAAGAGGAGAACAGATTGTAAAGGGAAGAGAGACTCCTACAAATGTAGGAGAATGGCTATGCAGAGGTGAGCCTCTGCAGCATAGATGTCCTGCAGGGGCAGAGCCACGCGGGGCTGCGGAGCCAGTGGCAGCAAGGAGGCCAAACAAAACGCTAGCTGAACACCTGAAGGTTGGCTTCATACCTGACAATGGAGCAACGGTCTGAGAAGAGGCAGAGACGGAAACGCAACCGTCTCGTCTGGTGGCGCGACCACGAAGGAGCTGTGGTGGGCCGGTAACGCATGCTGAAACCAGGTCGTATGAGGGAGCCTGGGTCCCCAAGCTCTGCACAAGTTGGACCGCAGCTACCAAGACAAATAGCAACGCGAAAAGCTGATGAGGTTATGGAAGCCTGAGAAACCCCATAGATAGCATACCACTGAGAAGTACAAACACATTGAGCGAAGGCTACAATGGTTAACGAGGTTTCAGGAACCTGGGAAGCCTGACTGAAAACATACCTATACTACTATACTAAGGTACTAACATTGTAAATAACGGCTGGGAAAGCTATCAGGGTTACGGGAGCCTGAGCAACCAGAGTGTACGAATACCCTATATAAGGGGGAAAGAAAGAGACATGAACACTGAATTAGAGCTGAGAAAGACACAGAAGTTACAAATGTCTGACAAACTAGGGTGGACAGCCACCCTATGTGAAATAACTTGAGTGAAAGAAAAACAACCTGTCTGACGATTACAGGACTTTGGGAGAGTCCCATCGCCTCAAAGGTGGAAGTGTTTATGATACGACGTCCTTTCATCGCCTGCATTTCATTCCCTTGCATTTATTTTGCTAGATGGAGAACTTCCCTCATAGCGATAGGGCTAGTTAGGCGTTTTGGTTCTTTTAGAATAATAAAACTCATTCAATATGAACCCTAATCGTCCAAGTCCTTCTTCTGGTTCACCACATATGGTGTCACAAGTGGGATGTAGGCCAGTTGATATAAACTGGGGACACCTCCTTTTCACCAAGACTGTTGAGAAAGCCAAAGCCTCTATCCTGGTCACTCCCTGATCTATTGGTTTGGACCTATACAGTGTGGAGATCATCCCCTCTGCCCCCCCCTCCCAAGGAGAGACGCTTAATACCAACAGGCTAATGTTTTTCCTCTCCACCAGGGACCTATACCAGGCTGGTAAGTAAATCTGCACTAGCTTGGCGATATGGACTAGATCTTACCACCGGGGTAGTAGATCCCGGTTATAGGGGGGATTTGAAGGTGATCCTCCATAACCATGAGACCTCCTACTATAAAATTAAAGAAGGGGAGGCCGTAGCTCAGGGAATCCTAGAGAAAGCCCTCACCCCAGTATTCCAGGAAATGGAAACCTAACTTGAAACTGATAGGGATTAATGGGTTTTGGAGAAGCAGACCTCATTAGAAAGGAACCCGAGAGGAGAGAAGCAGAGGAAATGGTCCCGTTACCAGATCTTGCCTTCGCTCAAAGGAAAGACCCAGATCCAATCGTCGTCTTTGCGTGGGTAACCTTGGAGGAGCAGGGTCATAGCCAAGCCGGTTCCTTTTTCTTTCTGAAAAAAAGACTGTTGTACCGAGGAGATGTGAGAAAGGATGGACTACACAAGTCACAACTGGTGGTTCCTCGCAGTCATCGAAGGGCAGTGCTGGAGCATGCCCACTCCCATCTCACAGCTACCCGTCAGGGGATAGGGAAGACCCAAAGCCAAGTGATACCCCGTTTCTATTGGCCTGGAGTGTTCATCGATGTAAAGAACTATGTCGCTACATGTGAAATCTGCTAGAAAACCGTAGCCACTGCAGTTTCCCTGGCTCAATTACAACTACTTCCCATCATTGACATCCCCTTCTCTAGAATTGCAATGGACATAGTGCGATCACTGGAGGTGAGTTTTGTACACGTTTGTCCATTTATCCTGTTGTGGATATTGCTTTTTATTTTGTAAGTTCCCCAAAATCGATCCTTATTTGAGCAATTTGAATTTGGATTAATTTCCCAATGTTTGTTTTCAAAGAACTGAAGAAGGAGGTGGTACTTCTCCGTTGAGGCTGTGCCATTTGGGGGAACTTACAACATAAAAAGCAATATCCTCAACAGGATAAATGGACAAACATTTGTACAAAACTCACCTTCTGAAGATGCACACATAGTGGTGAAACCCGTGTAGAGGTTTCTTTTTTGATCAACCTACATAACTTTGTGTTGAGCTATGTACACTCTAATCTTTGGATGAACACTTTGTATTGACTATCACAAAATACAGCAGAAAATGAAAAAATAAACAACAAAAATGGAAAATTGAAAGTATCGTCTATCCTTAGCGTATTAATCCAAAAGATCAAACTTTAAGCTATACTATTACTGCTGGGCAAACACAACAGTGAATCTTTAGTCAACCGACAAGGAAACCAAAACTCCCTACCAGAATACTCACCTAGAAACAGAGTGATTGTTTGCCAATACATTGACATGATAGACAAGCAGTAAACATGTATTTTCCATTGGAGAATCTGTCCTAGTTCTCCTTTACACCTCAGAGAACAAAATGATATCCAAATGGTATGTACCCTACAAAATTCTTGAAAAAAGGGTCCATTAAACTATGTAGTGGGCCAAGCAAACAGACAGCAGAAAACTCACATTTACCATGTTAACTTGTAGAAAGAGTGGAAGGTCGACCCAGTGGAGGAGACTATGGTGACCCTCCTTACGGACCCCGATTCTCGACCAACAGCTAATCTCTAACCATCTACCACTCTCCCAACAGGAAGACCTCCACAACCTTTAGACCAATTTTTTTGGAACAACCTGGCAGAGTTAAGAATTCCTTTCATTATATCAGGATCCCAGCTGGCCAATGATAAATCGAAAGCCTTACCGGTTCTAGGAGGCAAGGAGGAAAGTTATCGAGACTGAACTTCAGACGATGCTCAAGGCCAATATCATGGAGCCTTCAGAGAATCCTTGGTTGTCCCCCATTGTCCTAGTAGCCAAACCAAACAAGTCTTGGAGATTTTGCATAGTCTTTAGAAAATGTAATTCCATCTCCACCTTTGACAGTTAGCCTATGCACAGAATTGACAACCAAAGGTTATTGCCAAGTGTCCCTGAATCCCACCAATAGGAAAGAAATTAACGCCTTTTCCACCCCTCTTCCAATTTAGGTACTTCCTTTTGGGTTGCACAGTGCTCCTACCACTTTCCAACGATTGATGAACAAAATCCTAAAACCATATTCTAGCTTCTCCTGTGCTTATTTAGATTACATCATTATCCATACTAAGACATGGCCCGAACACATGCACCATCTTTATGTGATCGGAAGAGCCCTTCGGAGAGCCGGTTTAACAGCCAACCCAAAGAACTGTCGCCTGGCCCAGTCAGCTGTAAAGTATCTGGGTTGTTTTGTGGGAAACTGACGGATTAAACCCCAGACGGAAGAGGTCAAAGCAGTACAAGCAACACTGTACAAAAAAAAAACAAAAGGGAATTCAGCGCTTGCCTTGGATTGACAGGCTACTACAGATGTTTCATACAAAATTATTCCACCTTGGCTGCCAATCTGACTGACAAGCTCAAGAACTCCCATTCACAAAAGCTTGTCTGGGAGAATGAAGATCAATGAAGTTTTGAAGGCCTCACGCAAATCCTGTGCTAGAAGCCTGTGCTAAACATGCCAGATTTCAACAGCAAATTCATTCTGAAAAGACAGATGCTTCTAAGGTCAGAACAGGAGCCATGTTGTATAAAGAACATGATGGCTTGGATCATCCCATCCTACACACATGCTGGAAATTGTTTACCAGAGAACAAGCATATGCAACAGTAGAACTTGAAGTCCTAGCCATCTTTTTTTTTTATTTTTATTTTTTTTTATTTGTTTTGGCTTAAGCCTTTACAAAAATAATACAAAATAGTTAGCAAAAAGCACATAAAAATTACATTACATTTCATTGTTTTCCACCAACCCTGTCAATTTTCTATTTTCTGTTTAATCAATGTTTTAAGTACATTTGTCCTTTATTTTATTATGTTAAATGATCAGTCCACTTTCTATTATCACCTGAATGGCTGCAAACGTCAAAGCTGCATTGGTTCCTGAGGTAATTCTGTCCCAAAGGAAGTCTGAGATTATATCTTCCTCTCTCTACACAAAGTCTCTGAAAAGTCTTAGTCGTTGAGGCCATGTGCCTTCACATTCCATTAGAACATGTCTTAATGTTTGTTTGGCAGGGTTGGCACAGATTGAACATAGTTTTTTTGCCACGTCCCCTTGGTTGCGCTTTTCCAGAACAGCCCCACACTGGACAAGATTCAGTCTCATTCTAAGAAAGTCTGAGCGCAGTTTCCTGTTTGGGGATTTTAGTAGGTAGCAAGAGAGACACCCAAGTTTCTTTTCTCCCTTCAGAAATAGATTTTGAATTGGTTCTTCTCTTACTCTCTCTACTGTTTTAATCCAATCCCGTTGTTCTAATCTTCTTTTCACTTTGAGTGGGTTTAGGACTAAAGTCTCTTCGTTTATATCTAAAGTCTTCAGTCTTTCCAATGTTTTCGCCTCTAACAAGGTGAGGATAGTTGATTTCTTTAGCAGTGTTTCATATCTGAGGTCTCCATACAGTGTCGAGTCTTTGCTTGTTGTTATTTCTCGAGACAGTGAGATGAGCTTCCAGTCTGCCATACAGTTCAACGATTTTAGACCTAGCTCAAATCTCAAGCTTTTTGAGGAGGCACAGTTTGGGAGGCCCAGAGCTTTTTTCCATAGGCGGCCCTCAAAATTGTCCCAGTTTATGAACCAAAGATCGGGTTTGGCTTCTAGGCCATACAGAATGACTGGGACCACTTTGGCGAGGTAGAACTTAACCAATGGGAGAATAGAAAACTTACAAAATTTATAGTTTAATTTGATCATTTGTGATGTGAATTGTGTTACCTTAGCCATGATTTCACTTTCTGCTTTGTAATTTGCTGGATGGGCATAAATGTTATATCCCAGGTATTTTATGGTTTCTACTGTTCTTATCCGTTCTCCTCCCATATTCCAGTTTATGCATTTTGTTTTTGATAGCGGATGTTTGAAAATCAAGATGTTTGATTTAGCCGGGTTGACTGTCAATTTGTTAAATCCCACATACTCATTCAGTTTGTCGAGTAAATGTTGTAAGCCAATTGATGTTCTGTCGAGGAGAACTATATCATCCGCGTACGCGAGCCAGCATATTTTTCTCCCATTTAATATTGGACTTACCAAAGCAGACGGTTGCAAGAAAAGGCCCATATCTGCTAAGAACAGGTTGAAGAACAGAGGCGCTCCCAAGCACCCCTGTCTTACCCCCTGTTAACTTCAACCAGTCTTGAAAGGTGTCCCATTGCATCGAGCCGTACTCTCAAATTGGTTTCTCTATGTAATTCCACTAAGATGGACAATAGTGGTTCTGGCATTCCCCATTTCCGGAGTTTCTCCCAAAGTAGAACTCGTTCTATTTGGTCGAAGGCTTTGGACAAGTCTATCCAGGCTCCGTACAATACTTGTTTTTCCCCCCCTCTTTTTTGTTCATTTAAGATGTTTAAAATCAGGCCATTAAGAGATGTTGAATGGCCTTTACGGAATCCTGTTTGAAAGCGTGATAAAATATTGAAGTCTTCCACCCATTTTAAGATGTGATTTAGTAGAAGTTTCATAAAAATTTTGCTTTCAATGTCCAGCAATGCTATAGGTCTGTAATTCATTGCTACACGGCGATCCCCATGTTTAAAGAAGGGTATTGTGAGGGCCGTTTTCCAAGATGCTGGGAAAGTCCGTTTTTTTAGTATTTCATCAAAGAGAACAGATAAAAGCTTTGACCACAACACAGGTTCGCTTTTCAATGCCTGATAGGTCAAGCCATCATTGAAGTCCTAGCCATCAAATAGGCAATCCTGAACTTATGATACTATCTTACCAGAAGGAGATTCTGACTTTTGACTGACCACTCTTGCCTAACCTGGATGAGTATGAGAAAAGATTTTAATGCCGAGTCATGAGGTGGTTTTTAGATCTACAGCCATTTTGTTTCTCGTGCGAACATCGAAAGGGGAAAGAACAAGGCAATGTGGACTTTTTAAGTAGTTTCCCACTTCCTAATCAAGGGGGGCATCTCATTTAACGGGAGGGGTGTGTGCCGAATCTGGACAATTTGTCCCTTCTCCCCAGAGCAGAGCCACCACTTTTGAGGACAGCTATGCAAGATCTTCCCTAGTGGTCTGGGCAAGTCAGACCTCACTGGGAGTGACTCACCTCTTGGGGACAATGACTCTCATTCCAGAACAGAACTCCCAGTCCACGCCACTGTAATGCTTACCTGGACTTCTCGGGGGCGTAAAGCCTTCCCAGCCTGTGGACCTGGTACCTTGTCACTAGGATTCTCTTTCTGTTAAACAACAATGACAACAATAGAAAAGCTATAACATCTACTAACAGAGATTTTACTGAATGAGATGTATACTCCTTAAATCCCTCCCTTCTCACCTGTGTTTATTTATTGTGGAGTTCTCCATCCTGCTTTTCTACAGGGGAGCGTTGGGATGAAGAAACAATGGTAACATGGGTAGCTGATGTATTCTATTGCTTCTTGCCTTGAAATGTCTTTGGGTAAGTAGTTGACAAAAAATATTGTAATCCTTAAGGGTTCGAATAATTTCCTACATTGGAGAGATCTCTCTTTCTAATAATTTGCTCTTTCTTCATCTTTTTGCAGGTTCTTGGGATTTGGGATAGAATTATGACTGCGGATGGCCGCAGAGTTACTCAGGATGAGAAAGTAACTGCAACCTTCAAGGAAGAGCACGGAAATAACTGAGGTGAAAACTTGAAGAACCTTCAGGTACGTAAAAAATCTTATTAAACGTCTTCTTTTATCAACTGTTAAGTTTGTTTGTTAATTAAATACCTTTTGTGTTTGCCTGTTTTCGGAAACTTGAGGAAAATACCTTCAGAAGATGCAGTGGCTGTGGAAGAAACTTCTGACTGAAGATGTTGCGACTTCGAACGAAAACTGCCGACTGAAGGTGCTGCGGCTGTGAGTGAAACTTCTGACTGCAGATACCGCTTCGGAGAATTACTTCGGTCAGGTAAGTCTTTTCTATAAACTATTGTATTCTGTAGTTTTCTGTAAAGCTATTATCACTATTTTCTCCTGCTACAGGTTTGGCGAGGAGAAACGCTGGTAGCGTTACCCGCTGTCAGCGGAGAAGACGCGAAGCGCTCATTTGAGCAGAGGCAGGGCTTAAATAGCTCGCTCTGCAATATCAATAGAACGTGCTGCAATTTGTGAATGGATCTTGCGGCGGCCATGTTTAGTGTATAAAAGTTACTGTTAAACATTACTAGAGTCTACGGGAGCATCTGCTGTGCATGGTGTAAATGCGACATATGCCAGGCTATGCTCACTGACTGGGATCATAACCACCTTGTCTGCATATATGATGTGGAAAATACTAACATCTCCTGTAACTACTATATTCCACAAAGATCCTTCTATACCTCTATTGACCACAGGTAATGCTGAACACAGCCTGAATGCCAGGCTCAACGAGGAAGGACACTAATTTTTTCCTGTGACGTGTATAAAAGAACAGAGTTTGTAAAGGGAAGAGAGACCCCTATCGAAGTAGAATGGTTATGCAGAGGCAACTCTCTGCAGCATTGAAGTCCTGGAGAGGCTGAGCCATGCTAGTGCGCGGAGCCAGTGGCAGCAAGGAGGGAAAGCGAAACGCTAGCTGAACTCTTTAGGGTTGGTGTTCTATCCGAACAAGGAGACAAGCTCTGAGAAAAGGCACTGTCTCGTCTGTTGACGTGACCACGAAGGAGCTGTGGTGGGCAAAGTAGGCCGGTAACGGATGCCAAGACCAGAACGTATGAGGGAGCCCAGGTCCTAGAGCTCCACAAAGTCAGACTGTAGCTACAGAGACAAGTAGCCATGGGGAAAGCCGACAAGGTTATGGGAGCGTGTGTAACCCAACGGGGAGCGTACTGCTGAGAGGTGCGAACGCATTGAGCGAAGGCTGCGAAGGTCGACAAGGTTACGAGAACCTGAGAAACCAGACAGAGAGTATACCGTTACAAGTTTTAAACATTGTGAATAATGGCTGGGAAAGCCATCAGCGTTACAGGAGCCTGAGAAACCGGAGTGTACGAATACCCAATGGGCCTTATTCATCGAATCTGGTGCAGATAGGGCGCAAGGGCCGCGGGCCGAGAAGGAGTCTGCGCCAGCCGCGGTGCAGAGAAATCTTTGCGCGGCACGCATTTTCATGGATTTCCAGAGGCATGTAGCCGTGGCGCAAGGAACTGCAAGCTGCGCGAGTAACGCCCCCACACGCAGTAAAAAGCAAGTGAAATGCCTGACACGGCGCAAGCCTCCGCGCCATCCCTGGGCCAGCATACAGCCCCCCTAGTGAAATCACGTGAAAATACCCTACGAGCCCGGGCCGCACCCCAGCCAA
Source organism: Ambystoma mexicanum (assembly GCF_040938575.1). NCBI lineage: Eukaryota > Metazoa > Chordata > Amphibia > Caudata > Ambystomatidae > Ambystoma > Ambystoma mexicanum. Next base: position 1,300,979,489 of record NC_090923.1, on the reverse strand, counting down.
ATCAGGTGAAAACACTTCACAATCCCTGGCCGCACCCCAGTGTAATTGCGTGAAAACACCCCGGGAGCCCCCTCCGCACCCCGGCGTGATTGCGCAAAAACACCCTGCGATCCCCATCCGCACCCCAGCGTAGTCGCACAAAAACACCCTGCTATCCCCGCCCGCACCCCAGCATAATTGCATGAAAACACCCTGCAAAACACCACACAAACCCAATGCAACCTCCCACACCCCTAGAAAACGCTTGCCCTCCCTCGTCTGGCCCACCACCAGCCAAATGGCGCCCCAACACCTCACAATCCGCGGCATGCAGCCCCCTCCACATGGGATACCTCCGCCCCAGCCCCCATCACCTGTGGCCCCACCCTGCAGGCAGCCCCTTCCACATGGGATACCCATGACCCCACCCTGCAGTCAGCCCCTTCCACATGGGATAGCCCAGCCCCTGTCACTCATGACCCCACCCTGCAGACAGCCCCTTCCACATGGGTTACCCCCACCCCAGTCACCCGTGACCCCACCCTGCAGGCAGTCCCCTTCCACATGGGATACCCCCACCCCAGTCACCTATGACCCCACCCTGCAGGCAGTCCCCTTCCACATGGGATATCCCCATCACCTGTGACCCCACCCTGCAGGCAGCCCCCTCCAGATAGGACATCACCTGCATGCTGTACGCTGACATAGTGACACATCATCAGTCTATCGATTGTGTGTTGTGCACCTTGACTGCTGTGTTGTGACAGCACCCCGAATAGACACTGGAACATGTTTCCTGCAAACCAAAATAAATGCATACACCTGGGCCACATCCATGTGTGTGGCAGCTGCTCAAACACAATTGCTGTTCGCAACTATCCCCCAACATACATATGTAACAAGTTAATGTTAAAGTGATGCCCTGCTGGCCATGTGACAATGTCATGTGAACAATCACCAGGGACAAATAGTCCTACAATGACAGACTAAAAACCAGCCTCAATGTGTGTCACATGAACAAACACTGGCCAGGCGTCTCATAGCCTGAGCCTCAATGAGCTGCTAGTTCTGGAATCGATTACCTAATAAACAGATAACTGTTTCTCCCAAGTGTGAAGGGCATGGCAGTCAAACAGTGCGCCACGCACCTAGACAGCTGCATTTGTCGGCTGATGTGTAAATACAAAGAAATGCCAATATTGAATGCCAGTGCAAGAGGTTGACCAACACCAGAGATAATGTTAACTGCACAAACACATGCTGGTGAAGGGGAAAGCACTACATCTGTGTTACACAGCATCAAGCAAATCATGTGCCAATAGCCTGAACATGCAACACTCCCACAGTCACCCCACCCACCTCCCTCAGAAACACATTGAGAGCTAATACACAGTGATGCTGCACATGTGAAAGGAAATGCCATTTGACCGTGCACACCAAACTCCCACTTCATACACCACCACTGGTCAGCCACATGTGTATACTTACCCCGCAACTGAACACCAAACATTACACATGCATGTAAGGAACGACCCACATGACTAACAATGGTCAGAATCAGGGCTACTAAATGGACTACCAAACCAGCACACTGCTAAAATAACTGTGACAAACAATGAGTGTGATAGAAAAAATATATATATTAAACAGTTGTATTAGCTGCATACATACTGCAAATGATATGTCAAAACCTGTACATGTAAAAATAATAAATATAAACATTTCCATGTGTAATAAAATATGTACAGTAAAATAATTAAAAAGATTACATTTACATGTGGAAAAAGGGATCTGTAAAACACACACCAAAACACTATGTACCAAAAAATGGAGTAATGTCCAAAAGCTACACATAATAAACAATATCAATGGAAACGTATATCTAAAAAACTATGTACAAAGGCAGTAGGCTCATTGTTCATCCCTTAGGTTATCCAGGGTGGACTCACATTCCTCCTCTTGGAGGTAGGCCATTGCCTGGTCCTGGATGGCTTGCAGGCTGTCCCTCATCCTCCTCTCCAGCACCCCTGCATCCCTGCAAGCCTCTTCCAGGATCTGGAGCCGCCTCGGTGCCCTCCTCTCCACCGCCTCTGCCCTGGCAACTTGTGCCTCCCAAGCCCGCTCCCTCTTCGCAACCAGCAGCATCAACATTTCCACCTGGACACGCACCATGTCCTTTGAGCGGCGGTGCTCCTCCTGCCTGGTCACTGTTGACCTGCATGCGGCTTGCCTCCTCAATGGAAATTGCCCCTGGGAAGAGTGGGCCTGACCGCTGCCATACTGCAGCTGCCTGTTCCAGTATGCCCTGCACATGCGCTCCGCCATCTGGCTGTTGGTTGATGGAGGAGTACGGTGCCAGCACTGTCCTACTGTGCCAGTTGCCCCACTGATGCCCGGTCATGTGTAGGAGCCTAGTTAGGCGCAGCAACCACCTTCACTGTACTCCCTTGGACATCCACCTCAGGCAGGGACGTTCCAACCACCAGGCAGGGCGCAATGGGCACGACAGGAGTAGAGTGGGCCGTGATGGGAAACTGTAAGGAAGGCCCCCCAGAGGACGACTGGGCCACAGAGGTGGCAGTGGAGGAGTGGGCAGCTGAATGTGCCAGTGTACACAGACTACCCGAGAGCAGTTCATGTGCCAGCTGGGAGAGGGAGTTGCTCATTGATCCCTGATGATCTGGGAGTCCCTTACGAATTATCCTCACGTCATCACAGATCATGCCCACCCGCCTCACAGTCCCAGCCATCAGGGCGTGCGAAAGCTCTGGGTTGACCATCATGGCCCAAAAAGGGGTGCCCAGCCTGGGTGGTGGCATCCACAAGGTTGATCCGTGCTGCATCAGATGGATCAGGGACAGGAGGTTGGTCAGTGCACTCCACGGTACACTGCACATCCTCCTGTCCCTATTCCAGTGGTGCAGCCCGAATCCCCTCCTGGATGTCTCCACCCAACCCTGTGCGCTGGCCTTTATCTTCCTCCTCCACCACCACCTCCATCTCCATCTCCCTTGAGCCTTCCTCCCTGGATGGCCCCTCCGTCCCTGCACCTTGGACCACAGCCACTGAGCAGTCCCCTTCCACACCAACCTCCTGGGACGTACCTCGAGCAGCTGTGTCCGATGGACCATGCAGATGAGGTGGACTCAAGTCGGGCTGTCTGGGGAGTGCGCTTACGCCTGGCGGTCTTGTCTCTGCCATGATGCACCCCAACAAAGCCTCCGCCCTCTCCATGAGCTGCAGCAACTGTACAAACATAGGAGAGAAAACATTGACATCAGTCATGGTTGGCAATGGACGCCTGGCATACAACAAATAAACATGGCAAGTCAGTCATCATGTCACATCCATGAACTGAGTCACACACAATGCACACACGCAGGCATTTGAGCACCTGTGTCACATCCAACACATGTGCCTGCATGCATGCATGCTCTGCCAGTCCTACCACACATAGACTTGCACATCATGCATGTAACTCACATAGCCACAACCCATCCAGTCCACATCTGCCATATCCAAGCAACTACACCACACACACCCCCTGCATGTGACCAACAACAAACCATTGCTGCACTATCCACCAGTCTACACGCAATTGATGCAATAAAATGTCATACACAACAAATGTTTACCATTGGCATGAGACGCCAATCAGCTCCAACTCAACACAACTCTCACAACACACACAAGGCACAAAGAGGATGTAGCACTTGCAAACATGCATGCCACACATACTCCATAGGGCATAATCCCACATGGGTACTCACCAGCGTCATCCAGATGTCTCTTCCAGGCCAAGTATTGGGAGTGGAGTTCTGGGTAGAACCTCTCAAGTACCCGCAGATGTGTCCGGTGGAAGCGGTGGCAGCCTGCACGGTGCACCTCCATGGTGGGTTTGGTCCAGAGGGCTGCCAACACCTTATTTATTTATTTATATTTATACAGCGCCCAAGCAGCCCAGGGGCACTGAGGCGCTGTTACTTGCAATAACTTAGTTACATGGTACAGGCATGATAGCGATTGTTGACACATTATGAATACTACAAGACATCATACTGTTGTTACAGATATTGCATTTGGTCGTATATTACAACATATATGATAAGTATTCGTGCTGATGTGTCAGGCCTTATGTGAAGAGGGTAGTTTTCAGAGTTTTGCCGAAGGTGGTGAGGGAGGCCTCACCTCGGATAGTGGGAGGTAGGGCATTCCAGTGAGTGGGCGCGAGATAGGGGAAGCTGGATCCGCCCGCTTTTACTCTTTTTACTAGTGGCACAGAGAGCATGTTGGTGTACAGTGATCTGGTTGGCCTGGTAGTGGAGACGGGGTGGATCCTTTGAGAGAGGTATGCAGGAGCAGTGAGGTGAATGCACTTGTGGGTCAGTGAAGGGGTTTGAATACGATCCTTTCCTTTATTGGGAGTCAGTGGGCTAGTTTTCTGGCTTCAGAGATGTGTTCTCTTTTAGCAATGCCTTGGGCTGCCCGGATAGCATTGTTCTGTATTATTTGTAGTCTCTCTAAGTTTTTGTTGGAGGTTCCTAGAAAGAGTATGTTGCAGTAGTCTAACCTAGAGCCGGTGATGGCTCTGGCTATGTTGGTGCAGTTCTCTTTGAAGAGAAAGGGTCTGACTGCATTGATAAGTTTGGCATGATATGCAGCTGCGGAGGCTATTGCGTTGACTTGTCTATCCATGGATAGGCTGGAATCCAGGTAGACTCCCAGAGTTTTGACAGAATCGGAGACCGGAATTTTAATGTAGTCAATAGTGAAGTGGCTGAAATGGTCGTCTAGATTTTTTAGCCTGTCAGGGGAACCTACCAGGAGGAGTTCTGTCTTGTCAGAGTTGAGGCATAGTCCGTTGTCTGCCAGCTTGGATGGTGTTGTAGAGGTTGTTGAGGGTCAGGGAGTCAGTGTCATAGTTACCTGTGAGAGTGAGGAGGATCTGAGTGTTGTCGGCGTAGTTGGTGTAGGAGATGCCCATAGCGTCGAGAATGAGGAAGAGGGGTCGTGTGAAGATGTTGTATAGGGGAGAGGCAGGAGCCTTGGGGTACACCACAAAGTATAATGGTTGGTGATGCGGCGGGTAGGTCAGAGAATACTTGCCTGGTTCTGTCTTGTAAGAAAGAGGTGATCTGGCCGGCGGGTCTTGAGATCATCCCACTGTTTCCTCACCCAGTCCCTGGTGCGGACTGCCACCCCCTTCATGTTGATGGCAGTTGTGATCTCATCCCAGATCCTCAGTCTTGCGTTGCAGCCCAGCTGCGTCCCTGGGTTGTAGAGGGCATCATAGGCGTCCAGGATCCGATCCACCATTATCCCAACTTTGATGTTGGTGAAGTTGGGTGCCCTCTGCTTTGATGTGGGGGTGCTGCCCTCACCAGATGACGCAGATGGGGCAGACATGACACTCCCGAGGCAGGTATGGGCTTCCTGGGTCCTGGATGAGTGTTGTGGAGCAACGGTGGTCTTCACAGAGGTGGAAGTCCCTGGAAGTACAGTGGAGGTGGTTGCCAACACAGGATTGCAGGCAAAAGTGTGACAGCTGGCACAAGAAGACAGTGCAGGTTGCAGGCAGGCACTCAGACCGAAGCATGCAGCAGCACTATAGTGGTGAATGGGGCAAAGCAGGGCCAGAAGAGGCAAGACAAGCAGTAGTGTGGGCAGGAGGTACCGTGGTATGCATCACGCAACCGCAGTTGCCGCCAGCACAGTAGAGGCTGTTGTCTTGTGATGGGATTAAACATACATTATGCACTGCAAGCATATACTCTGCGCTCCTAAGCGGAACCCGTACGCGTTCACATCATTGACGAATACACAAAGTCACGCAACACGCATCACAAGTCGTGGGCATGAAGGTTACAAAGCACAATCGAATGCGGTTATATTTGATACGGAATCATTCCCTTCAGGTATCGTGTACCCATTTTCTTTTGGAGGGGGATTTGCATCAGCGCATACGCACGTCGACATTTTCAGAGGCTAACGGCGATGTCGCGTATGCATTTTTCCTTATCTGGGGCCCCTGCGTTACGCGTACCCCCATTATTAACATCAGAGTGGCTTTCGGGGGCTTTGCGTGCGCATTTATTGTGTTGCTGGGTGCCACAGCGTACCGCTAACGCTTTTACTTTTCACGGGAGATGCACGCATCTTTGATATTTGAGGTGCCTGTGCGTTACACGCCCCGTTCATTTTTTCACCAGGGGTAATATTGAGCCCTGCTGGACCACACTAGTACTTTTTACATCACGTACCCTGCACCCTCACTCCTATTGGCCAGAACAATTGCTTGTTGGGCCTCGTATTGTACATATCCATCTGTACCATGGTTGGGAAAGCCCCAAGAGGGGAAGGTGGCCGAGGTGGCCAGGGTCGGGTACATGCACAGGGAGCTGTGCACTATCCCCAACAGGGTCAGGGAGCAGCAGGTGATGCTGCTGTCCCCTGCACCCAGCGTCAGGGAGCTACAGCAGTATCTGTTGTCACCCCCTCCACAGGTACACGGACACGCAGGGGCAGCTGATGGCCATGCGTCCAAGGGGAACGGACGTACAGTCAAAAGACCTGGCGCCAGCACCCTGCGTCAGGGATCTGCCCTCCCAAGCACCCAGGTCAGATAGTGACCCAACATCAGTGGGTTATGGCATGGCCCAGGCCACTAGTGGTCCAGCCCCTAATGCCCTGAGTGGTCCCAGCCACACAGGGTCTGCACCACCCTCCAAGAGGAAAAAGCGTGCAGAACAGGGAAAGGCTCAATCCCAAAGCACGGCAAAGGAGACTGCCACGCCGAGGAAGAGGAGCTTCTTTGATGAAGAACTCCACATCCTCATGGATTACGTGCGCGAACACCAACGTGACATGTGCACACGGCCAGGGAGCAGACATACGCCTGCTCAGCGTATGATCCACTGGCAGCGACTCACAGATCGCATCAACGCCTTGGGCAATGAGAGGCACACCGCTCGTGAGGTCATGAAGCGGTGGAATGATTGTGTAGCACTTTTGCATGCATTTGTGTGACTGCCATGGGTGAACCATGTAATGGTGTACTGACCCGAGCTTAGTGTACTTGAGAGTGCATGCAACCCATGTGCTGCACATCGGTTGAACATGGCTATGGGACAATAGTCATCAACAACCGTCAGATACTAAAAGACATTTCTAGCATGCCAACACAACGTGGCATCTGGGTATTTACATCAGTGATATTGGTGACTCAGCTATGCCAGTAAAGTGCTTCTGTCTGAAGTATGCGCTACAAATCATGCACTGCATGTAGTAGTAATTCCATCCACACATGTCCATAGATGGTTTCATGCTACCCATGAGTGACATAGCATTTTGCTACACTGTGCAAATCCCTGCCGCAGCTATGGCACTGACCCCCTTGTTAGATATTTGTCTGGAGTCATCCATGTTGACCTGGCACACTCAACACACCCCCTATGGGTGCATGGCCCTGTCCCTCGTGTGTGTCACTGTCCCCTCTTCCTATCTCCAAGCACATGTCATCACTGTCTCCACATCACACTGCTGGGACACCACACTCGGGGCATTTGCACATTGTGTGCACTCCCTATGCCAGTGGTACACTATTGTTAGATGTAATTGTAGTGGACTTGGCTGTAATTATGTGTGCACATGTTCTTCTGTAGGTTAATGTCATGTTGCATATACACTTGATGAGTCACAAATGTCATGTTTTAGTGCACTGTTTGCTGTGCCATGGGACAGGATGTGCATCCATACATACATGTCTGTTGGCAATGTGTGCAGTGCTTACATGGTCATGGACATGGGATGTGCTGGCAAGTCTGCATACGACATGATCTCAGGGATTTGTGTACATAGTGTGTGTTTGCAAATTGTGGCATATTCACATGCATGGAAATGTGTTGCAGGACAGCATTGTGATGACAATGCATGTAGTAGATGCAATTAACATGATTCTTCATGTCTTCATGTGTCCATGTGCAGGTGATGAGCCACCAAATTCAGGGGAGGAGGTAGAGGAGGAACGAGAGCCTGAGCCCCGAGAGATCACCAGTGTAGGACGTGTTGTGACAGCCCATGAGAATCCACTTGTGCTACAGTCCATCCAGGGCATGACTCAGTATGAGTCCGACTCCAATGATACCAGTAGCTCTGATGGTGAACCGGATGTCCATTCCTCTATGCTGTCAGAGGTGAGTGCATCAAGTGTTGGAGCTGTAGTAGCCCGTGCGTCTGCAGGGGGTCACATCCCCTCACAGGACCAGTCAGTGTTGCCACGTCCTTCTGGGGTGGTTATGTGTCATGATCCCTGCTTCCAAGGGGTCAGGACTTGCCCCACGACCTTGGAAGCAGGCCCATGACTCTGATCCCAGGAACCAGCCAGTCCCTATAGGGACCCTCTGGACCTTGTCCTGGCGCCAGTGGCGCCAGGCTCATGATGGTGACTGGTCCCGGCACAGGAAGCGCCGGGCTCATATTAGATAAGAGTGCTTGGTGGACCTAGCTGTAGCAGACCATGCTGCTTACTTACCAGCTAACTGGTCTCCTGATCCTTCTCTGCCTGGAACTACTTTTTCTATCTGGGTGGAGCAGGAGCCACTCCCTGGAAGCAGAACACAGGAACTCTTCTAGAAATCTGGAACTCTTTTCTTACCTGGGTGGGGCCGTGGAAGGAGACGCCTAAGCACTACAGAAGGCTATTTAAACCACACCCGATTGGTTTCACGTGCTTCGCGTTATTCTGCATCTGCAGCAGGACGCTCACCGTGTCAGCTCCAGGAAACCTCCAGCTCCAGATCCTGTGAACACGAAATAACCTGCTGGAATCCAATCTTCAGTCTTATTCAGTCTTCTGCAGCTCCTGCAAAACAAAGGCACAGGTTAGGCTAAAGTAAAGGCAGTGAATCTACTTACCTAATCCAACGGCAGCATCCAAGGCGCCTTTCTCTGCCTTTCTCTTCCGGCATCCGACATCTGCAAAGAGAGAGAACATCGGTCAGTAATATTCAATTACAAGTTCTGCTTACCTGTGTTACGCCCGTTCCAACTCAGCTCGCGCTGCATTCCGGCACCTGCAAGGCAAGATACATCGGTTAGTAACGCTCAGTTACAAGACTGCTTAACTGTGTTATGTTCGCTTTCAATCTGTTCGCGCTGCACCTCAGCACCTGCAAAGACAAAAGAGACATTACGGAGCATTCTCCAGCACTAGTGCAGTCTTTCTACTTACGTGCCATTAGAAGGATAATCTTCATCGTCACCGCATCTGAAAATGGAAAGACATAGACTTTACAGACTTAAGACTTTTGAAAGAGAAGAGAACAATGCAAAAGGAACTTTAATACTTACAAGGCACGCTCGTGCATTAACGGCGTCTTCGCTCTCAGCAAATCCTCTGCTATCAAGAGGCAGAGCTCGCATCCAGTGAAGCAACTGGATCCAGCGCCCCTGCACAAGACGCAGGATGGAGAGCCCGGCATTTACCTATATAAGGTAAGCGCAATATCAACCCAGTTCCACGGGGAAAGAAAGGGCGAGAGGGGCTAGGAACTTTCCGAACCTTCCAAACCCTAATACCTTGGTTTACCCTTGCAGACATCTCACTCTTCAGCTTAAACTGTCGGTGGGAAGGGGGCCCAGTCCGGGAGCAAAACGAACCCTGCGCCTAACACTGAAGACAGTATCCTCGCCAGATCAAGACCTGCGCCTCCGGGGGAACCAGGTGAGCGTTACATTATGGCTGCAAGGCCACGCTCCACTGTATTGGCTTCCAGTCCTGGGACGTATGACCAAGAGAGGGATGCAGTCCTGCAGCCACAGACAGAGGCTTCACATCAAGGGCCATGTTCCCTTGGGTTTGGCAGGTGTGGGGCAGGCACACAAGGTGTACGTGTCGCGGCTGGGGTCGACAGTGTGGGAGCAGTCAGTGTTACGTGTTACACAGCAACAGGGTGCTTCCTATGAGATGTTGGCTCAGGGCATGGATAGGGTGGCCAATCCCACGTTCTCACGACAAACACAGGTAGCGCAACAGCTGCAGGCATTGTGGTCCACATGCCGCTCACACAGGCTGCACATGGAGGCCAGAAACAGGAGCCGACGGGCTGAACTGAGGTCTCTGCAGGCATCCCTGCTTTCACAGGGTCAGACCTGAGGCAATAGTTTCTGGCCCTCAGAGCTTCAATGGCAGTGCTAGAGGCAGCCCGCAGTACACAGTACCAAGAGAAGATGCAACTGTTGAATCATACCATCTCGGAGTAACTGTGCATCCCATGAGGTGTTGCATGCAGACCTCTGAGGCTTCATGTTGCAGATGTATTCATATGTGTCCCGCCATGGCCGCTGCCATGAAGGACCAGGCCAGGGCACAACGTAGTCAACCTCCCTTACCACTACCACCTTCACATTGTACACAGGAAGGTGGCGACAACAGTGACAGCCCTCCAGATCCTTGATAGCCATGCGGTCCATGAACCCATGGAGGGAATTGTTTTTTTCAACATCTACACGTATGGTTGTTGATATGCACCCTGCCCCTCCCCCCGTCTGGTTGGATACCCTCCCAGTACCCCCCTGTAACGCTCACCTGATTCCCGCAGAGGTGCCGGTCTTGACTGGGTGAATGCTGTATCTTCAAAGGTGATGTGTAACACACGGTTGGCTCTTTGGGCTGGACCTCTGTGCACTGTATGTCTGACTCGAAGAGTAAGATGTCTGCAGATAGAAAATATGGGATTAATGAACTGGGGTTATTGGGTGCCTCTCTCCTCTTCCCTTTCTCTTCTCCTGTAGAACCCCAAAGGTTAACGCCCTCACCTTAGGTAAGTGAACGCCGAGCTCTCCATCTGCCTCGGGGCAGGGTGCCGTAACCAGTTCCTTCACTGGATAAGGGTGCAGGCCTCTTGACCTCAGAGGACTGCTGTCCGTCGTTAACTGCACGAACGGTAAGTTCTGGGCGCTTCAAATGTCTTAAAAGTCTTTTGTAATGATATCTCTTGTTTTGCAGAGTTCCGGCGATGGCGGATGGCGGGCTGATGAGAGTTGAGGATCGAAACCCGCGTGAGGAATAGAAGCGCCTGGAAGCACGTAGGTAAGCGCTTGTAGCCTGCTTCACGATGCGCACTAACTGTCCCTTTTATCTTGCAGGTACAAGTTCGGAGCTTTAGAGAAGCTGAAGGGTGCTGGAATACCCACTGGATTCGGCGTGGGAAGGAGTAATGGCACGTGAGTAATAAAGTTGCCCAATGTCTTTAAACGCACCTTCTTTTGTCTTTCAGATGCGGGATGCAGCGCCGAAGGCCTCCGGAGCGTGCGAAGAGCTGGTAAGCTTTTGTCTTTCAGATGCCGGAATGCAGTGCGAAGACCTCCGGAACATGCGAAGAGTAGGTAAGCCTTTGTCTTTCAGATGCCGGAATGCAGCGCGAGGCGTTGGTGACAGCCGATGGACCAGGTAAGAGATGCGCTGCCACTGAAGACCGTAGTGCTAACCTGTTCTTTCTTTGTCTTTACAGGTGCTGCTGAAGACTGGATTCCAGGATGGTAAGCCTTTGTTTCCTTAGGCCCAGGATCAGAAGCAGAAGACACGATGAGCGTTCTGCTGCAGAGAATGCAGAATAACACAAAGCAAGATTCATCCATCGGGTGTGGTTTAAATAGCCTCCTGTAGTGCTTAGGTGTCTCCTTCCACAGCCACGCCTAGGTAAGAAAAGAGTTCCTGCTTTCCAGAAGAGTTCCAGTGTTCTGAACCTAGGGAGTGGCTCCTGCCCCACCCAACAGGAAAAGTAGTCCCAAACAGAAGAGGATCCGGGGTTCAACTGGCAGGTAAGTAAGCAGCATGGTCTGCTGCAGGTAAGTCCACCCAAGCATTATGAGCCCGGCGCTTCCAGCGCTGGGACTGGGCATCTTTATGAGCCTGGTGCCACTGGCGCCAGGACAGGGTCCAAAAGGTCCCAATTGGGACTGGCTGGCACTCGGAACCGGGGTTATGGGTCTGCTTCCAAGGGAGTCGGGCAAGTCCTGATCTTTTGGAAGCAGAGATCATGATACCCCCCCAGTCCAAGGTGGACATTTTTTCTTTTCCAATTCCCCCCCCTCCCCCGGCCAGATGTTGGCATGTGATATTTTGTTTTGCCCTTACCTGGTTGTGGTCTTTGTTATTTTTTACATTGATTTCCCTTGAGGTGTGCCATTAACTCCTCAGGGACTATACATGTGCAGTGATGTACGTGCAGGCATGCCTAGTGAAGTCATTAGCATGTTTGCATGGGGGTGCACCGGATGGCATGTGCAGGTAATCATAGCATTGTTTTTCAATGGCACATGTGTGCTGTGTCAATTACACTGCACAATGGGTGTTTTAATATGTTCGCGCATGTTGTTCCAGTAATCCGTGATGTGGCGGTGACTGCTGTCCCGGCTGAGACATCCTGCACCATTCGAAGTACACACTCCTCATGCCCTCCACCAGACAATGCCCTTCCTTTAACAAATTAGGAAACACACTTACTGGTGAAGGTCATCTGGGATTTACAACATTCAGACACAGTTATTTGGTAAGCATTTCCACTAGCTTGCACGTTGGGCATGCTTGATGGTTGGGCATCTTTGCTGCATGTGTCGGTTCTCTTATATGTCCTTTGTATGCTCTTATGGCGTTGTGGTAATTTGATTGGAGCTCATGTCACTGTGTAAGCTACCTATGTGGATACCTCAATAGGTGCACGGACTGTGCTGTGCAGCATGTCATTTCACATCGATAAAACAGGCCATGGACTCCTTGATCTGTCATTTCCTTGCTATTCACTCTCTGTGCCATTCTCTCTCTCCCTCTCTCTGCTGTGGTACATTGTACAACTGTACTTATCAATGTCAATGGCCACTGCACTCTGTGTTGTATGCATATTTTCTTTCTGGTGTCAACTGTGATTATGTACGTGCATGTATTTTGTGCTGTTACTCTGGATTGCATTCCATGTAGGTAGAGTGTCTCCCAGTGGTGTGCATCATATGCAAGGCAGGCGAGTTCCACGGACAGGTGAGTGCAGGGCATTTGCTGACACTTCGGTGGTGTTTGCATGGGAACGGGTCACTGTGTGTGTTCACTCTGGCTTCACTAACCTTTACCTCTGTCACTATAGCTCGAGGGTTGTTTTACTCACCCGGGGTGGTGCCAATGATGGTTATGGTCTTGTTAATCTGATGGATTGCTGGGGACACTGTTTACTGATTGCGATAACTGTGCTTTCTGACTCTGTGTCCACCTTTCATGGTTGGTTGTGAGTGTAGCATGGTCAACTGTTTGTCCCCCTTTGCCCCCCGTGATGGCTATTTGTGTGCCCCTCAACCCCGTAATAGCTGTGTGTGTGCCCATCACCCCTCCACACCCCCTGTGATGGCTGTGTATGTGCCCCTCACCCCCCGTGATGGCTGCATGTGTGCCGCTTACCCCCTCACCCCGTGATGGCTGTGTATGTGGCCCTCACCCCCCTCGCCGCCCATGATGGCTGTATGTGTGCCCCTCACTCCCTGTGATGGCTGTATGTGTGCCCCTCAACCTCTGTTCTCCCCCCTTTTCCCCCCTATCTGTTCTCTAGCACTTTGGTATTTATACCTGCCTCCTGACTTGTATGATAGTTTCCTGTCTGTGACCCCCCCCTCCTTTGTTCTTCTCCTTCCCCTCCAGCGCTACTCTGAAAGTTCGTCTGGCCTAGTTAGTTGGTTGCTTGTTTTGTCATCGTCCTCCCTCACGCCATACAGCCCCCCCCCCACTCCCCTCTCCTCTGGTTAATATTCCGGCACTACATCAATTGTCGTCAGGCATAGTAATGTAACTGCTTGTTTTATCAAATTTTTCATCCCCCTCCGCGCCTCCCATATTGTTCCTTGCACTTGCACTATCTGAAATGTTGCCAGGCTGATTAAGATAGTTTTTTTTCACATTCAGATTTGTTTCAAGGACTTGTAAGAATGTAACTGTATTCTCCAATGTTCCCTCCCTCCTTGAATGCGCTTTGAAACACGTTGTTATAGGCTTCATACAAATAAACAAACAATCAATTCAATTCTCTCCCTCTTCCCTGCTAAGCAATCCTTCTGCTCTTTCACTCTCTCCATTCCTTTTGTCCTGGCTGCTTGAAGACTGTCTGCTTGATGTGCCTCAAGGTCTCACACGCCCCTGTCAACCCCAGCAATTTGTGGGGCAGTTGCCTTCGTGACGTGGGCTAGTGTCATCATCAATGCACTTAGGGAATGACCAGAGAGAGTTGCATCTCACTGCACTTACCCAAGCATCCACTGGTTGCACTTGAACCACCCCTGAACTTGTTACCACCACCCTCTGAATACCACACCCCTATGAACATCTATGCACTTGCTCCTTCCAATTGCACCATGCATGTATGTCTATTCCACCCTGTCCTCGGTCCCTGCATGATGGCATAATGATGCACTTGTGAAAATGTGATGCATCACTGTCCATGTGATTCTCTGTTACATGCACTGTTGATAGTGTAGTATAGTTTAGTATGCAATTACTGTTCCTGTCTAGAATATTATGAATATATCTATGAACAGGTGTTATTTTTGTACTTGTTCCATGCATTGTTGAGCGAATTGTGACACCTGTATTATGTATTGGCTATTTATCTGTCTCCTTTGACATTACATACTATAGCACAGTGTGGGGATTATTTAATATAACATATGGGGCGTTTTTTGTGACACACAGGCGATTGGATGTCTAGTTTGGCATCGTGGTAGTGACATAGTACCTCTTCTATGTGTTTCTTTTGGAAGCACAAAATGAAATTCGTTTTAGTTCTAAGGGATGCACAACATGTTGCACTTCCAAGGACACATTCTCAGGGTGGTTTGGTGGGCACAGATGATTGGCCCTTTGTCATCATTGAATGGCACCTGGAATGTGCGAGGGCTGCGTGCACTCCATAGGGGTTGGATTTTAGGTGAAAAATGTAGCCACAAGCTGGGTACGGGCAGCCTCACCACATGCCCTTTAACCTGCCATGCGCAAGCTGCGTGCATGTGGTTGCGGGTGTGGGGCACCACCATGTCCACTGGTACGCCACGCTGTGTTGTAACATTTTGCTGGACACATGCTGCCACAATGATCCTGCACGCTAGTAGTGGTGCATATAGAAACTCACCACCACAGGGGTCAAGGAAGCGGAAACGTGACTTGAGCACTCCCAAAGTTGCAATATGGGTTGTGTTGTATCTTACCTGGGGTGGTGGGGCAGGGTTCCGTATTGGCGTCATCATGTAGGTGTTCAGAGGGTAGGCACTGTCCCCTGTACAGGCGAAAACTTTGTCATTGGTGTGTATTTGTGTGTGTGTGACATGCATGCATGTGCATTTAAACTCAGCAATGAGCCATGTGTTGCCATGCCTCCCAGCTTCCAGGGCCCGGTGTAGGAGTGACATTCCGAATATGAAACCATCATGGGTGGACCCTATATAGTTTGCATATACAGAAGTAATGATCCCCTTGTCATTGCATACAACCTGCAAGTTGATGGAATGCCAGTGCTTGCGATATATGTGTTCTGTCGCCCTAGGTGGACATAGAGCCACATGGGTGCAATCGATGGCACCAAGCACTCTAGGGAAGTGCGCCACCCCATAAAAATCCTGGACCACGGCCTGCCTTTCTGCAGGTGTTCTGGGCATGTAGATGTGCCTGCGGACTGAGGGGCATGCAGTCATTATTGCCGACACCTGAGGTAGGCAGCGTGACTGCGTGGGCTGTGAAATGCCCCCCAACTATGGCAGTTGTCCGCTGAAATTACCCAGTGGCCAAAAAATGCAGAACATTGAGCACCATTTCCAAGGGGCTCAGTGCTTGGGAGCATAGAGTGGGTGATGTAAGGTCATCCTCCCACTCCGTGACCAGGTCTAATATGATATGAGTTGGAAACCTATACCTGCCATAGACCTGGTCATCAGGCATCCCAAAAAGGATGGTCCTGAACTGTCTTTCTCCTAATAACCAATCACTGGTCTCTGGGTCATACTGCCCCCAGCCAATGACTGCCCTCTACCTAAGCCCCTCCTCAGGCAGCCATCTTCAAATTTTTACTGCATGTTCAAGTGTTGGGAGTCCTCCTGCTATAGCTCTAGAGCTTCTACTGCGTTTTGCCTTTTTTTTCAGAGAATTTCTCTATTTTTTCGGTCAAATTGAGCCTCAAGCTCCACCGATTCTTCATCCGAATAACGGGGACCCGTTTTCGGAAGCTTCTACGCCCCTCAAGGGCGATTTGTCGTCGAATTTCACTTCTCTGAGGATTCCAGAAGATCTTTGAGGCCTACCCCGCGTGGACATGGCTAAAGACAAAGGAGACTCGACGCCTCGCTTTAGGATCTGCCCAGTATGTGGACTACAGAAAGTCTTCAAGGAGGATGGGCACTACCGGTGCCTTTACTGCCTACACTCGGACAAACCGCAAGTGGAGGAGGCCTGTGCGTTCTGCAAGGACATGTCCTCCAGCACCATGAAGGACCGTCACAAGCGGCTTGCTGACTGGCTGGAGACGAGGAGCCCGGCGGCAGGCGAGCCCCGGCAACGTACTTCACCCAAGAGAAGGTCTGAGCGGTCTTCTAAGACCTTTGAGGGCGTTCCGGCTATGGGTGTCACAGGTTTCCCCCCTTGTCACCTGTCTATGTTGCCTGATGTCTTCTTTAGGTGGAGTCTTCTTTCGTATATGGTTCGGGACTTAAATAAGCCCGCTCGGCCGTCCTCGGCTTCCAGATTACGTTCAGTTTCGATGTCCAGGATCACGGGGAAACTCCGGGAGTATTCAAGAAGGAGTAGGGGGGCACGCGGAAGCGACGCAGGGAATCTGGGAAGTTAGGAAAGAAGTCGGGAGAAGGGAATCCAGGGGCCAGGGGATAGCAAGTAGCACTAGAGAAGGTTCGGAGCACACGTCTGATCACAGCTAGTAGCAGCGTTGAGACACGCGGGGCCGCGGGGGTGTGGCTTCTTTATAGAGGACGCTACATAGAACGTGAAGACTGGAGAGCAGCATTCTGAGCTTGCCGCCATGTTGGTAGTATTATGGAGTGTAAGGCCTGACGTGTCAGGGACCAGGAGGCCCAGAAGGGGCGAGTTCGATGGTTCATGACAGCATGCCTCCTCCGGAAACTCGTTCCACCGGGTTTGCCCGGGTGTATGAGATGGAACCTTCTGAGTAGCCTGGGGGTATTTAGATTTGAGATAGGTTCCCAAGTGCGTTCACTGGGGGGATATCCTTTCCATTCCACCAGGTACTGGAGTTTGCCACGTCTATATCTAGAATCGCAAATCCTACATAGTTCAATAGTTTCATCTATTCAGATATGTTACTACAGAGACTTTTTCTTTAAAGTGTTGATCTTTCTTTACTCGCAGTTGCCATATTACGCGCAACATTATCTTGATACAGTTACTATCAAACAAAAACAATCAGGCCTTTGTTCTTCTCTTTTGTTAACTTACTGGCTGTGTTTAATATTGTTTTGCGTGTCCGAGTTCAAGGTTCCTTTACCTGTAGCTTTATCCAACCTCCCGAATTCAATCATTCACAGGGAGCGAAGCAGGTTTCTCATCAAGGTTAGCCAGAAGGACGACTTCCAGCTCAGGTTATCAGCTGCTTGTTGCAAGCATGGTTCTGCCTGGCTTTCTTGAGACTTCTCCACAGCTTGTAAAGTCTGCTGGCTTTCTGCCCTTCAAGTCTGGTCCCTTCTCGCTCCCAGCCCCATTCGGAGTTTACCTGTTTGCTCTGCCTTTTATCACAGGTGGGGAAGTTAACAGGTTTCAGGTAGGGATGATTGGAAAGGGAGGCATGACCTTGCCTGGCATCATTACCGGGACAGAGCCATTGAAGAGAGTCAGCGGTAATCTTCATGATTCTGTTCCTGATCTTCCTCAGCCCAGTACTACGGCTAGAGTAGGAAGCGTGAAGATCATGGGAGTTGTAGTGTTCCACATAGTAGGTTGGGATAGAGGTACGAATTATGTTAAAAAAAAAAAAGGGGTGGGGCAAAAATTGTGGGGGTTGACATTTTCTTCTGTAGTAAGAAGAAGCTGATTTTTCAAAGGTGTTTGATAAAGAAGCGGTATTCCTCAACGGTGTTATGTGAGGTAGAATTTGTTCCGGCCTAGTTGCTATCACAGGTTTCTTTTCCCATAAGTATCAAGGGTGTGGGTACTTGGTATAACAGTAACCTACAAAGGCGAAGGGGATGCCGGGTAAGGAAGTTGAAGCAGGGGAGGGGGAATACCATATCTCACCTTTAGGTGTTCTCCCCAAGGTCCCCAGAGATCCTTTACCCAGGTGTTCTTTCCTCGCTTGTCCGACCCAAAACACTTTTTCCAGCTCCACATACTCTTGGCAAACAGTTATACAATATTCTCAAAAAGGAACTACTGTTCCCACAATCCCCACAACAGTGGGCCAAAGAAGATGAGAGGAGTAATGATGATCACACCCACCGTCAGTCTAGTTCTTCCCCAAATCCTATTGTACAGAGCCAATATAAAAAGGAAAAGAGACTTGGGAAGTGTGAGAGAGGTCCTTCCTGGATGACCTGGCCTCAGAAATTGTGTGATGGAAGGGAAGGAACTGTGGACTGCTGTTTGGGTCATAGGAGAGTCGAACCCTTGCACCCCAACTGCCAAAGGGCTGCTAAGAAGTGCTGGAAGCGCCAAGAGGACCAGAATGACCCCTCCAGAAAGAAGGGGAACCCCTGGTTCTTAGAAAGGCCAAAGTTGACTGCAGGCTTCCTCACAGAAATGGAAGCCAGGGAGAGAGATTCCTGTGCATGATACAGCAGGGGCAGTGCAGAGGGGAGACATTGGTTCCTGTCCCAAGCTCCGAGATGCAAAGATCATGTGCTGGTGTGGCAGAGTGGAGGTGTCACGACCCACCTCTTAAAACCCCCCGGGCAGGCCCATAGACCAGGAGGGGTCTCAGTTCGGGCCCCCAACAAACTAAGACATCCTTTGCTCAGGCCCTCTTGGGGCCAGACCTGGCGCCTTTGGCACCAGTCTCATACTTAATGAAGACTTGTGTTTGGGAACTACTTTATTCAATGCCAGCCAACATGGAGGCACCCACATAGCTTGGTTCCTTGGAACCAAGCTATGCGGTATAGTGTTTTGGGTGTGGTAGCCTAGGGACTACTTTACCTGGACTATTTTCTTGATGCTATTTAAACCACGCCCGATTTGAAGAACACGCTTCGCGTTACTTTGCAATCCTGCAACGTGACACTCATCGTGTCCAGCAGCATCTGCGAACCTCGGAAGAACCGCACCTGAAAAAACAAAGGAACATCATTAATAGCAGCAGCTTACCTGTCACAGGTTTCCCCCCTTCTCACTTGTCTATGTTGCCTGATGTCCTATTTAGGTGGAGTCTTCTTTCGTATGGTTCGGGACTTAAATAAGCCCGCTCGGCCATCCTCGGCTTCCAGATTACGTTCAGCTTCGATGTCCAGGATCACGGGAAACTCCGGGAGTATTCAAGAAGGAGTTGGGGGGCACGCGGAAGCAACGCAGGGATTCCGGGAAGTTAGGAATTAGGGAAGAAGTCGGGAGAAGGGAATCCAGGGGCCAGGGGATAGCAAGTAGCACTAGAGAAGGTTCGGAGCACACGTCTGATCACAGCTAGTAGCAGCGTTGAGACGCGCGGGGCCGCAGGGGTGTGGCTTCTTTATAGAGGACGCTGCGTAGAACGTGAAGACTGGCGAACAGCGTTCTGAGCTTGCCGCCATGTTGGTAGTATTATGGAGTGTAAGGCCTGACGTGTCAGGGACCAGGAGGCCCAGAAGGGGCGAGTTTGATGGTTCATGACAGCATGCCTCCTCCGGAAACTCGTTCCACCGGGTTTGCCCGGGTGTATGAGATGGAACCTTCTGAGTAGCCTGGGGGTATTTAGATTTGAGATAGGTTCCCAAGTGCGTTCACTGAGGGGGATATCCTTTCCATTCCACCAGGTACTGGAGTTTGCCACGTCTATATCTAGAATCGCAAATCCTGGAGACCTCATACTCCAGTTGGTCATTGATGAGTACTGGTTTGGGCCGAAGGTTAGTTCGAGAGGTCTGAACATATGGCTTCATTAAGGACGTGTGAAAGACTGGGTGGATTTTCTTCCAGGAGTCTGGAAGCTTGAGTCGGTAGGCCACTGGGTTGATGATTTGGAATGGCCCATAATATAGAGGAGCCAATTTATTTGGTCGCAAATGCCGTGGTAGCAGTTTCGAGGACAGCCAAACCTTATCCCCTATTGTGTAGGAGGGGCTTGGTCTTCGTTTGGAGTCCGCATACAGTTTGGTCTGGGTCTTGGCCTTTTCTAATTGTTCTTATCTTCTCTTTGAACATTAATGAGCATTTCAATCCAGGAATCGACTGTTGGAACTGGTGTAGGATGAGGAAGGAGGGAGGGTAGAACCGAAGGGTGGAATCCTCGGCTACAGAAAAAAGGACTGGTCTTAATAGAGTGGTCCGAATTATTATAGGCGAATTCTGCCACTGGTATTAAGAGGGACCAATCGTCCTGGACCTTGGTAGCGGAGCAACGGAGGTATTGTTCCAAGGTTTGGTTTACGCGCTCTGTGACTCCTTTGGTTTGGGGGTGTTATCCTGAGGAAAGAGCGCATTGGATTCCTAGTATTTAGCAAAGATGTTTCCAGAATTGAGAAATGTATTGGGGCCCTCTGTCTGATATGATCTTGGAAGGAAGCCCATGCAGTTGGAATATGTGTTCCAGGAAAATTCCAGCAAGTTCTGACGAGGATGGCAGTTTAAACAGAGGTGTAAAATGGGCCACATGGGTGAACAAATCAATGGTGACCATGATGGTTGTGTATCCCCTGGAAGGTGGTAATTCCACAATGAAGTCTGTTGCTATGACTTCCCAAGGCCTTGTTGGAAGTGGAGGTTGCTGCAATAGACCCGCTGGTCTCTTGTTGTCATGTTTGTTTTGATTATAGACAGAGCATGCCTGGATATACCTTTGTACATCAGCTTTCACTCCAGGCCACCAAAAGTGCCTTTGTATTAATTGGAGGGTATTGGTAATACCACGATGCCCGGAGTAAAGAGTATTGTGACAAAGATTTATTATCCTTTGCTGTAGTTTTTGTGTTGGGATGACCAAAGCATTGTCTTTGAACAAGTATCCATTTTTGGTCTTCAGTTTCCACTGGTTCTTGTCCGAGATATCTTTCCAGAGTTCTGAAGATTGAGTCTGACTGCGGACTTCATCTAGGAGGCTGGTCACCTGGGCTACAATTATTGTGTGGGGAAACATCTTGGGAAATGTTCGGTCATCAGGAGGTTCATAGTCAGGGTGCCGAGACAAGGCGTCAGTAATTACGTTTTGTGTTCCCGGAACATGGTGAATTTGAAACTGGTATTGAGCAAAGAAGAACGCCCAACGGGCCTGACGGCTGTTCCTGCATTCCAGGGCCTGTAACACTTGGAGATTTCGATGGTCCGTCTGAACCTGGACAGGATGTTTAGCTCCCAGAAGTAAATGACGCCACTCGGTGAAGGCTTGACGTATGGCTAGAAGTTCCTTTTCTAAGACTGAGTAATGAGTTTCACTGGAGGTCAATGTCTGTGAAAGATAGGCGATAGGATGTTGCAGCCCGTCATCTAGTTCCTGTTTCAGAACTGCTCCGATGGCATAGTTAGAGGCATCTGTTTCCACTAGGAATGGTCGATTTATATCAGGTTGAACCAGGATGGGGGCTTGTGTAAATTCTGTTTTCAGGCGTTGGAAGGCCTTCTCCTGAGCTGGGGTCCAATGATAGGGAGTATCTTTCTTCAACAAGGAGATGATCGGTTGGACAATCTCGGAAAAGGATGTTATAAACTTCCGATAGAAATTGGCCAAGCCCAAGAAACATTGGATCTGTTTTACGGAGGTCGGAGTTGGCCAGGATATTATGGCCTTAACCTTGGATTGATCCATGCCTATGCCATCTGGGCTAAGGACAAATCCTAGATAGTGATTAGTGGAAACATGAAAAAGGCATTTCTCTGGTTTTGCTAGAAGCTTGTGTTCACGTAGCCGTTGTAACACTGATTTAACATGTTCTTCATGCTTGAGAGGATCCTTAGAGAATATCAAAATATCGTCCAAGTAGACGATGACGAAAAGAAAGCATATCCGAAAACACCCGGTCCATAAAGCGTTGGAAGATTGCCGGAGCATTAGAGAGTCCAAAGGGCATGACCAAGTATTTGTAATGACCAAAGGGTGTTCTGAAGGCTGTCTTCCATTCGTCACCTTCTCTAATACGAATCAGGTGATAAGCACCCCTGAGATCCAATTTGGTGAATATTACGGCTCCTCTTACGGCTTCCAGGATATCCGAGATCAAGGGTAATGGATAACGATCCTTAAGGGTGCACTGATTAAGACCTCGATAATCAAGACAAGGTCTGAGTTCCTTGGTGTCTTTTTTAGGAACAAAAAATAATGAGGCTCCAGCCGGAGACTTGGCTGGGCGTATGGTGCCGTTCTTTAGGTTAGTATCTAGGTATTCATGAAGGGCCTTTTTCTCTGGTTCAGACAGGATAAACATCCTTCCAAAGGGAATCACGGCTGAAGGTTCGGTTTCAATAGCACAGTCCTCAGGCCTATGGGGTGGCAGGGCTTGGACAATAGCAGAAGAGAACACATTGGCGTATTCCTGGTAGGTTTTAGGAACCTGGATGATGTTGGAGACCATAAGAAGATCTTGCTGAGTTGTTGAATGTTCTTCTGATGTTGTCGGTGAAGGATCCTGGAGCAGACAATGGGACATGCAAAATTCGGAACCTAGGAACAGGGAACCAGCTGCCCAATTGATGTATGGGTTGTGTTTTTGTAGCCAGGGCATTCCCAAAACCATTGGGTAATGGGCAGATTTTATGATGTCAAACTTTATCCTTTCTCGGTGATGGTTTATAGCAAGCTCAATTTCCTTAGTCTGAAGGATTATGGGTCCAGAAGAAAGAGGTCTTCCATCAATTGCTTCTACAGGTTGCAGGACGTTCCGGGATTCGTAAGGAATATGATGTTTAAGGACCCATTCCTGATCTATGAATATTCCCATGGCCCCACAGTCCACTAGTGCCAGAATGGGGTAGGATTCCTTCTTGGATGACGATAGAAAAGCCTGTAAGACTAACAGAGAGTTTTGTCCAGGAGAGTTCAAGGATGGTATAGATGTGGAGCCTGCATCTCTCTCCCGAAACTGAGCTCCATCTAGGATCGGGAGCTGGCATTTCCAGAACGCCGTGGAGGGGCTAAGGAACATACTCTGACTAAATGCTTGTCCAAGGCACAGTACATGCATAAGCCAGTATGGATCCTTCTCAGCCTTTCTTGGGGGGATATGGGTCCAGGGAAGGCCCCTAGTTGCATGGGTTCGGGTTCATTTGTAGGAACAGGAGAATCTTCGGATTTTGAAGGGCCCACAAGAGGATTTTTTGGATGGTTGACTTGGTCTTCCTTTTCTCTGCCCTTCTTTCCTGGATGCGGAAATCAATCTGTAGAGCAAGATCCATAAGTGCCTGGTAAGAACTAGGACGTGCTACCCTGGCTAATTCATCCTTAACATCTTCATTTAGCCCTCTACGAAAGAGGGTGAAGCAAGCTTCAGAAGGCCAACCCGCTTCTTTAGCCAATTGCTTGAATCAAGTTACGTAGGTGAGCATGTCCTGAGAGCCTTGCTGGAAATCGAGTAAACGTTCTTGAGCACTAAAGACCTGTTCTGGGCGGGCAAACATAGTCTTTAGTGCTTGAATGAATCCATCATAATCATCCAAAAGGGAATCTCCGGTGTTAACTAATGGTGTGGCCCAGGCTAAGGCATTCCCGGAGAGGTGAGAAATAATAAAGCCCACTTTAGCCCTGGTGGTGGAAAAATAATAAGGTTTAAAGGTAAAGTGGACCAAACAAGAATCCAGGAATCCTCGGAGGGTTTTTGCACAGCCGTCATATTTGTCAACAATGCCGCCCAATAGCACGCTGTCCTTTGAGGCAGAGTCACGTGAAAGTACCAATTGTTTCAGCGCGGCGTTCTCCGCTTTCAAGTTCTGTACTTCGGTCGATAGTTCTTGCATGCCACGCATAAGATCCTGGATGGCCGCCTCCATGTCTGTATCGACTTCGGTCAGGTGGCGTCTCAATCTGTCACAGGTTTCCCCCTTCTCACCTGTCTATGTTGCCTGATGTCCTCTTTAGGTGGAGTCTTCTTTCGTATGGTTCGGCACTTAAATAAGCCCGCTCGGCCGTCCTTGGCTTCCAGATTACGTTCAGCTTCGATGTCCAGGATCACGGGAAACTCTGGGAGTGTTCAAGAAGGAGTAGGGGGGCACGCGGAAGCGACACAGGGAATCCGGGAAGTTAGGAAAGAGGAAAGAAGTCGGGAGAAGGGAATCCAGGAGCCAGGGGATAGCAAGTAGCACTAGAGAAGGTTCGGAGCACACGTCCGATCACAGCTAGTAGCAGCGTTGAGACGCACAGGGCTGCGGGGGTGTGGCTTCTTTATAGAGGACGCTGCGTAGAACGTGAAGACTGGCGAGCAGCGTTCTGAGCTTGGCGCCATGTTGGTAGTATTATGCAGTGCAAGGCTCGACGTGTCAGGGACCAGGAGGCCCGGAAGGGGCGAGTTCGATGGTTCATGACAATGGGGGCCCAACAAAAGGCAAAGCACTCAGTCCGCAGGCACCAGGAGCGCCGTTGGTACGGGCTCCACGGCTGCCAGGCCGGGCGCAGCATCGCCGATGCCATCAACCTCCGGCTCGATGAAGAGGAAGACGGACAACTCGGGTAAGCTTCGGGAGAAGTCCCGGTCGGCTCTGACAGAGCAAGCCAAGAGGGAGCGAGACGTTGACCCTCCCCCCACGGTGAAGGCCTCAGATGCGGCTAAGGTCGTGAAGGCCCAGATTCACGAGGCTAAGGCTTCTATTGAGGGTGTCGTAGCATCCCTGGCGAACACCACGGATGTGGCCCCAGTGGAGACGACCTACAAGCCAAGAGTTTCCATGCCTGCCCGGTGGGAATCGTCTTTCCTGCCCATCGATAAGACCCCTGTGAAGCCCTTGACCGAGAAGAAGGGGGGGCACGATAGTCCTACCGGGCTCAGATATCTCCTCCAAAGACAAGCTTTCGGGCCTCAAGGCAGTTCGTGACAAGAGGTTCGTCGAGGTCAGGTCCTACGGGAAGGACCCCGACGAGGCGGACGTGGAAAGTGATAGAGGAGCGACAGGTTGTCGAGGAACCGGAGGACACCATGCTGCTGCTGACGCGCCCGGTGCAACCGTTACCACCACCGACGGACAGGTCGGAGGACGTCTTACTAGCCTTGCACACCTGTGCTCGGAAATAAGGACAAGGATGCCCTTGCTTCCTGCTGGCAATCCAGCAGCGCCTGGACCATCAGGAAGCCCTCCACCCAATCGGAGGCAAGTCCATCCACCCCCAACTGTCATCCGCAGAAGTCCTGACTGGCGGATTCTTCCGCGTTGGGGATGGATGCGCAGAGGTAGGACATTTTAGTCCCTTCTTTGTGTCCTTGTCGCCATAAGTAGCGCGGTGCCGCTGGGAGTATAAATTCCCTTCCTGTCCCAGCGGACCTCGCGTTGCAACCCTCTTGGATGCCCTCTGCTTACGGGTTCCCTCGCTCCTTTCTGCTGTCGCTCTTGTTCCTCGTATTGTCAGCAGTGTTTCCTGGCTTTGCCTTCCTTAGCGAAGCTCTCTCTCCTCTCCCTCTTTCCGCCTCTCGGGTGGTTCGATATCCTTTGCTTTTGGCGGTTCCGTCCCCGCGGACGTGGCTCCGCCCTCTTTCTCTCGCTTCTTGCTTCTTTGGACTCCTTGTCCCTCTCACCTTCCTTTGACTTGGCTGGCTGGGCTCTCCTGTGTTCCGTCCAACCCTTGGACTCTCCACACCTTCACCGGCAGAGCTCTCAAACCTCCAACATGATTCAGCGGATCTTCATTTCTCTTCCCTCGGATCCACGTTTCAGCAAAGCATCTTCCGCCTTACCTGCTACCTCGCATTCCAGTCTGTGCTCCATCTTCCCTGCAAAAGAATAGAGGAGCCTACTAGTCATCAAGGGTTTTTCCCCACTGGGGTTTTCCCTTATTCTGGCTTGGTTCCGGAAGGGAGGTCCCGGGACAACTGTCTATCAGCGGTCACTGTGGCCTCCCTCCGTGACAAGCACGCTCACCGGAAGAAGGAGAAAGACTACCTAGCCCGAAGACACCTACAAGACACAGACAACGATTCCTGCAGTTCAGGTGAGGAGAGTGTGAAGGAAGGGTGCGAGGAAGGAGTCCGGGTACGGAACTTATCACCGATTGCAACGCCAAAGAGTTACACAATGTCTGCTGAAGGACAAGTACAAGAGCTCTGGAAGGCTTTTCAAGCAATGTCCCAGGAATTACAGGGGGTGAAGACGGAGAATGCACTTCTTAAACAGATGGTATCGGCTAGGGAGCCCCCCCCCTCCAGAATTACCGCCCATGGCGCTTTCCTCAGGGAAGTTTGATGAATCTCCCAAGAAAGTGAAGGAGTTCTTGGAGCCGTGTAGGGTCTACTTCACTTTCATGCCTCGTACCTTCGCAATGGACCAGGCCAAGGTGGGGTTCTTAATCTCAAATATGACCGGCAACACGCTGACCTGGGCAACCCCGCTGGTGACAAGCAGTAATGCTATTCTTCAGGACTTTGCAGGGTTCACAAATCTACTCAAGCAGACCTTCGAACGGCCAGAGTTGTCCTTTACCGCCTCGGAGGAGTTGTTGGACGTCAGACAAGGCTCTTTGGACATCTTGTCATATATCTCCTCTTTCAAAACGTTGGCGGCCGGTGCAGGCTGGCTTGAACCAGCACAATATGCCATTTTCAGAAGGGGTTTGAAGGAGGAGATCAAGGATGAGCTGGCCAGATCTCCCTGCTCTCCCACTTTCTCGGATTTACTTGCTGCCGCTCTACACATCGAATTCCGTCTCCAAGAAAGGAAGTTGGAACGACGCAAACAACGAGGCTCAGGATTTCCAATGGATTCCCGTTCATACTCTCCCCCTGACCGTCCTTCTGCGACCTCTTCCGAAGAACCGATGCAGATCGGCGCCACCAGAGCACCCGTCTGCTGCCGAAAAACGGCAAAGGAGACAGAAGGGACTATGCACATACTGTGGGTCTGATCAACACCTCCTGAAAGAATGCACCGAACTGCCGAACAAAAGATCAGGAAACTAACACCTTCGGCGCCAATAGGGACTAGTGTCCGGGGGTTTCCAGGCTTTTCTAAGCATCCCTATGTTTCTCTGTCAGTATCCTCTCCCGACCCCAAGGATGACTCTAGACTTTTGGTGATTCCTGCAGTCCTCGATTTAGAGGGCAAACAGGTAGAGACTCTAGCCTTACTGGATTGTGGAGCTGCATGGAACTTCGTCGATACACTGTGGGCCGACAACGTGGGCCTCCGCAGGATACTCCGGAAGGAAGGGCAGAAGGTGGAAGGTGTTGACGGGTCTCCGTTATCTTCCGGGCTCATCACTTATACCACTGAAGACCTCTCCCTTACTATCAATCACCATTCCGAGGTTCTGAGATTCGACATCATCCGGGCGACCTATTTTCCATTACACTTGGGATCACATGGCTTCGCAGACACAATCCTCGGATTAACTGGACTGATAATCAGCTGAGCTTCTGTTCCTCGTATTGTACAGTCAACTGTCTTTTGATGGAGAGTCGGGGGGACCTTCAGCTGGTTAAAACATTTTCCAATAACCACATTGGGATTCACGCGCTGCCCAGCTATTGTCTGGAGTATTTAGAGGTTTTTCAGGAGTGCCTTCATTCCAAACTGCCACCTCACCGGCCAGAGGACTGCACAATAGATTTGGAACCCAATGCCCTGGTTCC
Source organism: Ambystoma mexicanum (assembly GCF_040938575.1). Lineage (NCBI taxonomy): Eukaryota > Metazoa > Chordata > Amphibia > Caudata > Ambystomatidae > Ambystoma > Ambystoma mexicanum. The sequence continues at coordinate 1,300,951,580 of NC_090923.1, read as the reverse complement.
ATTTGGACGAATGTTCTCTCTCACACAAACCGAGAAGCAAGTGCTATGAAGATATCTGGACACCAACATGGAGAACAGTCTTATCCAGCCCTCAAAGTGTCCCGCAGGAGCCCCCCTGTTTTTCATCAAGAAGAGGGGTACCACTGATCTTAGGCCCTGTATAGACTACAAGGGTCTAAATAAGGTGACTGTACGAGATTGTTACCCCATGCCTTTCATCACCAACATCATAGAAGCGGTATAAGGAGCCAGGGTGTTTACCAAACTCGGCCTCAGGAACACATACCATTTACTGCGAATAGCCAAGGGTGACGAGTGGAAGACCGCTTTCCGCACCCCATTCGGTTTATTTGAGTATAAGGTGATGCCATTTGGACTAGTTAATGCGCCAGCAGCGTTCCAGAGATTCATGGACAGAATGTTTTCCGATATGCTTTCAATATCAGTCATCATCTATCTCGACGATATTTAGATTTTTTCCCCGAACATGAAGGAACACATCATTCAGGTTACTCAAGTTTTAGGACGCCTACAAGAGAATCAATTGTTGATCAAGGCCGAAAAGTGCAAATTCGCAGTCACTTCCGTACAATACCTTGGGTACTTCTTATCAGAAGAAGGGATAGACATGGACCAGGAGAAGGTCCAAGCCATTCTCGACTGGCCTGCCCCTACTTCCTTCCTGGAGGTGCAGAGATTCCTGGGGCTCTCGAACTACTACAGGAGGTTAATTCCAAATTTCTCAGAAGTAGTGTTCCCCATTACTCGACTACTCAAGAAAGATGCTTCCCCGTTTAAATGGTCGGCCGAGACCGAGAACAGTTTCAGACATCTCAAACACCTTTTCTGCTCGGCTCCGATTCTCCAACATCCGGATCAGTCCCGACCTTTCATCTTGGAGACCGACGCTTCGGCCATTGCCATAGGGGCAGTGTTACTCCAAACAATCAACGGGGTAGAACATCCGGTACTCTACCTGTCCGAGACACTATCTCCCAGCCAACTGAACTATTCTGTCCTTGAAAAGGAATTACTTACCATGAAATTGGCATGTGAAGAGTGGCATCATTTACTTATGGGGGCACAACACCCATTTCTTATCAGAACGGACCATAAAAATCTGAAGGTTCTACAGGAGATGGAGTGTTCAAATTCCAGACCGGCACGGTGGGCCTACCTTTTTTCACAATACGACTTCCAGATCACGTACATTCCAGAGTCGTTCAATCGCCTGGCTGATGCATTATCTTGCAAAGACTCCAGCAAAGAAAAAGCCTCAATCAATCTTGAACCCATGTTTCATCGCAATCAGATTCTGGCGCTAGTAGGCTCCTTCCTTCAAGAGGTAAAGGCGGAAGTGGTTCAGGAACTTTCACAACTGCCGTTGCATTCCAATTCCCCTTATCAGGAGAAGAACGGCTGGGTTTTTTATAAGAAGCGGTTGTACATACCAGAAGGGCCACTACGTAAGAAGATTCTTGATTGGTGCCAGAACTCTCGCTCAGCGGGTCACAGAGGAGGACACAACACTTTGTAACTCATTTCAAGGTCCTTTCTCTGGCCCACAGTGAGAAGAAATACCCTAGATTACGTGAAGACCTGCCCGATTTGTGCCAGGGCCAAATGTCCGTCAGGGAAACCCCTAGGATTGCTTACTCAAGTTGAGATACCAACTCGCCCCTGGGGACTTATTTCCACAGATTTCATCGTGGAACTTCCTGTGTCCGAAGCATGTACCTGCATCATGGTTACCGTTGATGCTTTTTCCAAGATGGCACATTTTTCTCCTCTTCCGGGAGTCCCTACGGCTACTAAAATGGCTGAGGTCTTTGCACGAGACATTTTCAAACTTCATGGCCTATCGGACAAAATAATCTCAGATTGGGGGAGCCAGTACATTTCCAAGTTCTGGACAGCCTTATGTAAACGATTGGGGGTTGAGAGGGCCCTTTCCTCTGGTTTCCACCCACAATCTAATGGTATGACAGAACGTCTCAATGCACTTTGGAACGATACTTGAGATGTTACATCACTCAACATCAGGACAATTGGGTGTCTGTACTCTCCACTGAAGAATTCTCCTATAATAACAACAGGCACTCTGCCACCGTTCTCTCACCGTTTTTCTGTACTATGGAGTCCACCCACGGGCTGTTCTACCCGAAATACCCAGTTTCACCAACTCCCCGACCGCAGAGGAGGTTTTGGGGAATATTAAGTAAGCACATGTCACCGCATTACGAAGCTTGGAGGCCAGCAGGACACGGAATAAGATTGGAGCAGACAGACATTGCAAAGACTGCCCGGAATGGAAGCCAGGCGATAAGGTGTGGTTGTCCACCAGGTTCTTACCCAGATGGACACGGCCCTCTAAGCTCTCTCCTCGCTTTTTGGGACCTTTTCCCATTCTCTCAAAGATCAATCCTGTGGCTTATCGCCTTTGGCTCCCCCCCACTCTGAGCCGCATTCACCCTGTTTTCCATTCTTCTCTTCTCAAACCTCACCATTCTGATCTACATCACAGTCCTGTGCCTAGGCACTTTCCCACACAGATAACTGACAAAGAGGAATATGAGGTCTCTGCCATTCGGGACTCTAGGTTTTACAGAGGCCGATTGGAATACCTCTTGTCCTGGAAGGGTTACCCGGATTCAGAGAATTCTTGGGAACCGGCTTCCCAGGTTCATGCCCCTCGGTTGCTTGCCAAATTCCACCACCTGCACCCGGGGAAGCCTGGGGTGGTGCGGACAGGAAGAGGGCATACTTTCATCTGCAGAAGTCCTGACTGGTGGATTCTTCCGCGTTGGGGATGGATGCGCAAAGGTAGGACGTTTTAGTCCCTTCTTTGTGTCCTTGTCGCCCTAAGTAGCGCGGTGCCGCTAGGAGTATAAATTCCCTCCTGTCCCAGCGGACCTCGCGTTGCAACCCTCTCGGATGCTCTCTGCTGCTGGGTTTCCTCGCTCCTTTCTGCTGTCGCTCTTGTTCCTCGGATTGTCAGCAGCGTTTCCTGGCTTTGCCTTCCTTAGCGAAGCTCTCTCTCCTCTCCCTCTTTCCGCCTCTCGGTTGGTTCTATATCCTTTGCTTTTGGAGGTTCCGTCCCCGCGGACGTGGCTCCGCCCTCTTTCTCTCGCTTCTTTGGACTCCTTGTCCCTCTCACCTTCCTTTGGCTTGGCTGGCTGGGCTCTCTTGTGTTCCGTCCAACCCTTGGACTCTCCACACCTTAACCGGCGGAGCTCTCAAACCTCCGACATCATTCAGCGGATCTTCATTTCTGTTCCCTCGGATCCACGTTTCAGCAAAGCATCTTCCGCCTTACCTGCTACCTCGCATTCCAGTATGTGCTCCATCTTCCCTGCAAAAGAATAGAGGAGTCTACTAGTCATCAAGGGTTTTTCCCCACTGGGGTTTTCCCTTATTCCGGCTTGGTTCCGGAAGGGAGGTCCCAGGACAACTGTCTATCAGCGATCACTGTGGCCTCCCTCCGTGACAAGCACGCTCACCGGAAGAAGGAGAGAGACTACCTAGCCCGAAGACACCTACAAGACACAGACAACGATTCCTGCAGTTCAGGTGAGGAGAGTGTGAAGGAAGGGGGCGAGAAAGAAGTCCCGGTACAGAACATATCACACCACCCTGCCATCTTTCACCTTCATCCCCTCTGCCGAGGGACAAGACAGAGACAACAGGGACGAACGACGACGATGATGGAACAGATCTCCCGTCGCCTCCACCCCAGGCTTCTCCGCCCGACGAAATTGGCTTGTTCCACGCCATGATCGCTAGGGCCTCAGAGCTTTTTCAGCTGAACCCGAAGAAGGCAGTGACGACCATTAAGGCGGCCAACGCTCTCGCCATCGTGGTCCGTTACGATAGGGAGCTCTGGTTAAAATCGCCCCCCTCCTGGAGTTCCTCCCAGACGACAAGAGGGCAGAGGCCCTTAAAATCTTACAAGAAGGTGAGGCGCCTTCAGACCATGCCATCACGGTGGCCACGGACATCGCCGACACCGGCTTCCGCCAGATGGGCAACAGCGTTTGCCTTCGCCGGCGTGGTTGGCTCAGGGCAACCGACTTCAATCAGGACGTACAGGCAAATGTACTGGACATGCCCTTCGACAGGGACAACTTGTTCAGCAAGGTAGTGGACGAGTCAATGCAGGCCATCAAGGCAGACACCGAGGCGGGCCTTGCCTTAGGCACGCTCCAACGATGACGGCCGTCCTTTCGGTCCTTCTGAGGCAAGCAGGGTGCCTCCAAAGGATTCAGTGGCAGTTCTTCATACCGTCAAGCGTCCCGTTCTTCATCCCAGGAGGCCTATAGAGGCCGCAGCAAGGCCTGAGGACATAGTCGTCGTCGCTAGGGGGACCAAGGTGGTAAGGCCCAGGTGAAGCAGGACTGAACTGGCCGTGACGTCGGGCCCCCACCCGAGCACCCCGGTGGGAGGCCAGCTGGCAAACTTCGTCGGCGTGTGGAAGTCCATCTCCACCAACCATTGGGTGCTGGATGCCCTGGCCCACGGACACACCCTGGAGTTCCAAAATAGGTGTCCCCGTTTTTCACTGGTGGCCAGAAAAGAAAACCACATTCCTCAACTACTTCTGGAAGTACGAGCAATGCCAAAAAAGGGCGCGAAAAAGCTTGTCCCGAAGAGGCTCTGGAGTATACTCGCGGTACTTCCTCGTCCGAAAGAAGACCGGCGGCTGGCGGCCCATTCTAGATCTCTGCTGCCTCAACAAATACATAAAATCCCAGAAATTCTGGATGGTCACCCTTTAGCACATGCTGGGACAGCTGGAAGAAGGGGACTTCCTGTCGTCGCTGGACCTGGAGGATGCCTACTTCCACATCCCCATACACAAGGGGCATCGAAAGTTTCTGCGCTTCGTGGTCCAAAGGCGGCACTGCCAATTCAAGGCCCTTCCCTTCAGTTTGAAGTCAGCCTCAAGGGTCTTCACCAAGTGCCTGGCACCTTTGGCAGTGCGGCTGCGCCTGCAGGGGATCCACGTCTACCCCTACCTGGACGATTGGCTCATCCGAGCGAAGGCAAGGGACCGCTGTCGAACACACAGCGAGGACTGTCCGCCTGCTCACAGAACTGGGGTTCCCGATAAAGGAGAGGATAAAAGTCATCCTGGGCAAGGTACAACGGCTGTTGACAATGGAAGTTACCAGGGTGAGGTCCATCAAGTCCCTGCTCGGCATGATGTCATCATGCATCTACCTGGTTCGGCTGTGCAGGTTGCGGATCCGGCCGCTGCAGGAGTTCCTCGACACCCGTTGGATACAAGTGGTGGGAAGCTTCGAAGACAAGATCGGCCTCAACAAGACTTTCCGTCAACCGATCCGGTGGTGGGGCTCCTGCACGCATCTTGCGGCGGGCATGGACTTCCAGACCCCAGCGCATCAGGTGACGGTGACGGCTGACGCCTCCCTGGAGGGATGGGGCACGCACACCGGAGATCTCCACGCAAGAGGCCTTTGGCTCCCGGAGGAGAGGTCGGTGCACATCAAAGTCCTGGAGCTCTGGGACGTGTTTTGGGCCCTCAGGTCCTTCCTTCCGTCCCTCAAGGGCAAGGTGGTACGGGTCTTCGCCGACAACACCACCCCGATGTTTTGCATTCGTAAGCAGGGGGGAGCACCAGATCCCCGGCTCTCTCCAGGGAAGCGCAGGATCTGTGGCACTGGGCCATCGCCCAAGCGATATTCCTGGTACCTTTTCACCTGGCAGGAGTGAAGAACACTTTCGCCGACTCACTCAGCAGGGAGCTGTGCTCTTGCCAAGAGTGGGAGCTTTGGCAGGATCAAGTGGATCTCCTATTCCGACGATGGGGCAATCCCCAGATTAATTTTGTTTGCGACGGCGACAAACACCAAGTGCCTGTTCCTCTACGCGTTCCCACCATTGCTGTTGCTTCTGCGACTCAGTCAACTCAGACGGTCGCGGTGCAGGATGATCCTTGTCGCACCGGCGTGGCTGAGGCAGATATGGTACCCGGGCCTTGTGGATATGTCAACGTCCCCTCCAGTCAAGCTTCCGACGGACGCAGATCTTCTCGCCAGGGAAGGAAGCGCGATCCTGCACCACGACCCAGGGTCGCTGAACCTGCAGGTTTGGCTCCGGTAGCACTAGAGTTCGGAGGTTACGATATCCCGGCGGACTGCAAGGAGGTACTTGCCAAGGCCAGGGCTTCCTCGACTCTTAAGTGCTATGGACATAAATGGAAGAGGTTCACCATCTGGTGCAGTGCACAGAAGATCAACCCTCTACGGATTGTGGCCTCTCAAGTGCTGCCGTACTTGCTGTCGTTAGCTAAGGTGGGGCTGGCACATGCCTCCATCAAAATTCATCTGGCGGCTATCTCCCGCTATACCAGAGCTCCGGGGTGGTCGTCGCTGTGGTCTCACCGCCTGGTGAAGGAGTTCATGAAAGGACATTTCTGCTTGTTCCCGCCGGTGAAGGATCCGGCCCCGGCATGGGAGCTCAATGTGGTGCTGACTAGGCTCATGGGTCCGCCATTCGAGCCTTTGCATTCGGCGCCTCTGAAATTCCTATCATGGAAGACGGCTTTTCTTGTGGCCATCACCTCTGTACAACGAGTGGGAGAGATCCAGGCCCTCTCCTGTAAGCCTCCGTACCGGAGATTCCACAAGACGAGGGTCGTGCTGAGGACGCACCCCTCCTTCATGCCCAAGGTGCCGTCGGACTTCCATCTCAACGAGCCCTTGGTGTTACCTGTTTTCTTCCCGTCGTCGGCTGAGAGGACTTTGCACTCATTGGATGTGGCTAGAGTGCTGAAGTTCTACGTGGACCGAACAAAAGGTTTTCGGAAGACATCACAGCTGTTTGTGAACTTTGGCCCTGTGAACCAAGGAAAGGCCCTCTCCAAAGCTTCCATTTCTAGGCGGCTCTCTGGCTGCATCACCCATTGTCACCGGTTGACAAACCGACCGTTGCCTGGCTGTCCGAGAGCCTATTCGACCCGAGCAATCGCTGCAACTACGGCGTTCCTGTCTGATGTGCACCTGCTGGAGATCTGCAGGTCTGCTACGTGGAGGTCGACGCACACCTTCACAAGATTCTACTGCGTCGACCGGGATTCCAGGGAGGAGTCCAGAGTCGGCCAGGCAGTGCTGCACAACCTGTTCGCTTGAAGGTGAGCCTGGTGGGGAGGTAAGAGATGCTTAATGTTTAGCGTTGCCACCTCCTGTGGTTGTGCATGTGTATACTGCTATGTATTCTTGTATTCATGAGCATGTGAATCCATGCCAGACCCCATGCTGGAGAAGGAACAAGTTACTTACCTGTAACTGTTGTTCTCCAGCATGGGTTTGGCATGGATTCACATACAAACCCTCCCGCCTACCCCTCTGCGGCTCTTCTCTTGGTCCTACTGCCACTTTACGTGCTACCAAATCTGAAGATGGCTGCCTGAGGAGGGGCTTAGGTAGAGGGCAGTCATTGGCTGGGGGCAGTATGACCCAGAGACCAGTGATTGGTTATTAGGAGAAAGACAGTTCAGAAACGAAACTGAAACTGATTTTTTTTTTCTTTACCGAGGTTTCCCAGTCTGACGATGGGGAATATTCATGAGCATGTGAATCCATGCCAGACCCATGCTGGAGAACAACAGTTACAGGTAAGTAACTTGTTCCATACCTTCAGGTAGGCATAGATTGTAGATTGATGTTACAATTGTGGTAATCCCTTTGATTCATATTCAAGAGCATCTAAAGACGTACGTCCAATTTAATTAAGGCAATCCAGCTTGGAAAGGCCCAAAAGTATTTATTTGAACAAATAGAAGTCTTACCAAATATGTATTCACAGATAATCAACGGTGGATAAGGCCACTGTGCTCCCAAATGAATCCCGGTATAATCCCTAAAATGAAAAAAGCGTATTTTCTCTAAAAGACACACGTATAATCCCCAAAACACAGTGTGATTCCGCTATACCAAGGAATAGCTAATTTATTAAATAGTCGTTCCTATTATCTTACATGTTTTCATCTCAGATGGCAAAAGCATTTTAATTTTGTTAAAAAGTATACGTGCAAAGTGCAGCTTACTCCAATTCCAAGTCCTCAATTCAATATACATATGGCTTAATCCAATGGTCCCCCCATAGTGGTGATCATACGTGATATATAGTTCCTCTGCTAACAAACGGGCTGTTTCACCCTCGTGCGCACGCTCTAATTGCGAGTAAAACATATTCATTTTCAAAGTATCCCAAATCAGTCAAAGCACAATCTGTGCAGATCCCCACACATAGATACACTGACATAATGAAATTATTTCCAACCAATCAAAAATAGCGGTCGCGCACCCAAAAGCGGGTCGCAGACATACAAATCTGTCCCCCTCAGTACTCTTAATCACGCCCCCTTCAACTCTTAACTTACTGCTGTAATTGATGTTGTTCTCGAGTCGGCAGGGCAAAATAGAACGCTGCCGCGCAGGTCCCGCTTGTTTATCTATTGTTGTCAGGACAACACTAATGGTCCCTTCTCGAATTTCTGGGTCATCAATGCTGGCCGCCATGTTAATATGGTGCAACCTTAACAGTACTTAATGTCAGTTCCCCACTTGGCGAAATGTATCTGGCTAGTCCAATTAGTGTAGGTTCTACAAACTGAGTACCTTGTACAAAATAGCCATTCAAAAATATCAAGTGTTGAAAAAAAACCTGCGGTTCGTGTATCCAATCAAAAAACGATTTTAACCCCTTGGCGCATAATACTGCACATGTAAAAAGAGTGTCCAAATCCATGCAATAGAGAGCGTGTGAAGGAAAAAAATGCCCCCATGTTGAATAATATCTTCAATCTATATTTACTCAATCGAATGGTGATGCCAGCTGTACAGTGTTCTAAACAATTCTAGCTCCTCTCCCCATAATATCGATGACAATTACAGTGTTAGAATTCTGATCTTGCCAGAATAGAGGACCTTGTTAACCGTTACCACATCACAGTCTAGTGGTGTTGAATTTCCATATTCATAATAAAGTGTCTGCCCGGCATGGTTCTGTCCATACATGTTGTCCTTGCGTTGCCTGATCAAATAGTTACATATATGTCCTGCAAGGACTGACATTAAACAACACTGTTGTCAAGAAAATTCACATTATCATTCTACTATACAAGAAACCCCACATTTTTTGTACATTGCATTATGTGTTTAAGCCACTAGGGTATACAGATGCAACGTGACCATGGTCAAAAGTTGACACTTAAATGACTAAAGCAGATCTGATAACATTTACACAACTGGTAATTTCATATGGTTCATAGGAAGTGCACCATCTCATTGTCCTTATTTAGACCAAACTCTTTCGATCTAAATTTACAGACGAGTCTTGCTTCGGTCTGAGTATTGTATCCAAATTTCCACCTCTTCTTCCTAGCTTCACTTTCTGTAAGCCAATGAATTTTTTTTTCCACTTTGTGTTTATTAAGTTTTACAAATAGCAACAAACACATCAGTAAACATCTGATGACAGAGCAAAACGAAAACCCTTACCAACAAACCGAAAAAGAGAAAAAACAAAGGAACATTATATATCCTCACCCTTCCTACCCATCCACCCGCCACCCTGAAACCCCCTCCCCCAAACAAGGAGTTACACAGGAAGAACAAACAAAGTGCGCACTGGAGTTCGAGCCAAAGTCTTAACCAAAGGGCAACACCCTTAATGACCTCTCTCCGACGGTAAGGACCCTAAAAAAAAGGCCCTGAAACAACCACACCCGTCTTTAAGTCTCATCCCAAGTCCAATTAAATTAAAGCTTCAAGGCTTCACAATCTTCACTTAACAACACAATAGTCCAATCCTGCAGGAAAGAAGACATGTTATCATTTGCTATAGCGGTAAGTTTCTCATAGGTAAAAATTGCCAAAAGTTTATTCAACCATTCTGCTTTCTTTGGGACCTGGGGACTTTTCCATTTCTGGGCTAGGGTCAATCTCCCAGCCCTCAACCTAGCCCTCGTCACCTTAGAGAAGAGCAGCGTCTCAGACTCAGGCCTAGGAGTACTCAGTAGGATCTCCAAAGGGTGAAGGGAGGGGGATGAACCCAGGATGTCCCTGATCCAGCTGAGGACCTCCGCCCAATAACCCTTAATGATCGGACACTCCCACCACATATGAAACCACGTTCCTCTGCCTGTACACGCCCTAGGACACATAAGCCAATGAATTTTAAATCCTTTTTGTTGTCCATCTGATGTTGCAGTTGCCAATGCTGGGCCAGGGGTAATGACACATCCTGGCTCCCAACTGCTGAAAAGTGTTCTCGGATACGTATTCTGACTTCTCTTTTTGTGCTCCCGATGTATATCAATTTGCATGGACAGATTATGGCGTATACAATGTATTTAGACCGGCAATTAATATTCTCATTTATATTAATACAAGTTCCTCTTGCATCCGCAAAGATCTTAGTGGTTTCATGAGCATATTGGCACATAGTACACGTCCCACATTTAAGAAAGCCAGGTTCCTGTTGGTTCTTGATGTTGTTCTGGAAGTAGTGAAGGACTTATTTTAATTGTTTTGGCTTTACGATATGTCATCATAGGTTGTTCAGTGATATAATCAATGATATGCTTACTATAAGTAGTAATGAAGTTGATTTGGTTGGACTCCCGATTTCTTTTCTCTGCTTTAGGCATCAATGTTTGCTCCCTCGTCATGTTTATGGGTTTTTGACGGGCTGCTCTAATACATGCTTTTGAATAATTTTGAATAACCCCTCTGCTTAAAGAGTTCCTGAAGCAATTCACATTATTTTGGGTGCGCGACCGCTATTTTTGATTGGTTGGAATTAATTTCATTATGTCAGTGTATCTATGTGTGGCAATCTCTGCACAGATTGTGCTTTGACTGATTTGGGATACTTGGAAAATAAATATGTTTTACTCGCAATTAGAGCGTGAGCATGAGGATGAAACAGCCCATTTGTTAGCAGAGGAACTATATATCACGTATGATCACCACTATGGAGGGACCATTGAATTAAGCCATATGTATATTGAATTGAGGACTTCAAATTGGAGTAAGCTGCACTTTGCACTTATAATTTTTAACAAAATGAAAATGCTTTTGCCATCTGGGATGAAAACGTGCAAGATAATAGGAACGGCTACGGTTAAGCCCGGCTGCGGTGACAAGGGCGGCGTGTTTGCAGACTCCTGTGCTGTTTTGCTGCTGTGACCAGAAATCTTTTAGATCTTACTTTTTATTTACTTTTTATTTATTTTTGCACATGTCAATACTATGTTTTGGAATAATGGTGCACGGGAGTATTTAATCCTTATAATTTTAGTAACTGGTATTCTGTTCCTTTAAAACTTTGCTGGAAGTGGAAGCCCCACCCCTTGGCAATTCAGGAAGTGAAATACAGCGAACCGAGCCCCCGCAGCATTAAGCCCGGCTGCGGTGACAAGGGCGGCGTGTATGCAGACTTCTGTGCTGTTTTGCTGCTGTTAGGCTCTGGAGGTTGCGGAGGAAAGGGGACACAGTAACAGCTAGCCTCCACCCCTGCTTATATGAACATTGAGGACTTGGTCTGGATTTTCCCGCGGTAGGCGAAGTACTCAGTTATTCAGAGTATACTAGATAAAAGGAAAACTGTGCATTAATTTGTCACGCTGACCGTGGCGCTAAGTGCGTCTGTTCAACTCTAACATTTGTTTTGACGGAGGTGCCCTGTAATTCACTCTACCGCGTCTAACTGTGCACGGTGCACACAAGAGAAGGCTGTTTCCCGGCCTGTAAGGAGTCTGGTGTTTTTGTTTGCCAGTAGCTCCTTGGCCCGTGCGGGAGACTGTTGGCGGTTTGTCTCCTTTGATCCCGCTTGATTTCTTTTATTTTTACTTGGAGGGTGCGGGGGACTGCTGTGTGGCAATTCCCTTTGACCTAAGTTGGACTTGGTGCTTGATTTACTTTTAACTTTTAAGGGACACAGTGCCTGTGGGCTTTCTGCCTTGGAGCTGTGTCTTCTGTTTGAAATTTGCTGTTGTAAACATTGATTTTCTATTTTTTTTAATCTTGTTTGCTATGGTCACCCTGCAAAGTGGTTTCGGGGCCAGTACCTGCAATATGGAACCCGAATCAGTGCAGAATATGGGACATATTCCTCACCTTAATGTTGAAATAACATTGGGGGCATTGCCTGTACTTTTATCTATGGCCAACGCCAGTACAAGGAGCCCGGATGTTGCCAAAAAGGTACCAGACGGGGGTAATGTGACTCTAACTGGTGCTACAATCAATCCTGTACAGGCACATGTGCCTATGGCTGAATTACCTTTAAATATATTGCCTTCACATGATGGGATTCTGGATACTTCAGTTAATGCTCCCCTAGATGTTGGCCTACTGGAATTAACTGATGCCGGGCGCCTTCAAGCAACTGAATAGGAATGGCTATTCCATAAATTAGCTATTTCTTGGTATAGCGGAATCGCACTGTGTTTTGGGGATTATACGTGTGTCTTTTAGAGAAAATGTGTTTTTTTTTTTGTTTTAGGCCTTATCCCGGGATTCATTTGGGAGCACGGTGGATTTATCCACCGTTGATTATCTGTGAATACATATTTGGTAATAGTTCTATTTGTTCACATAAATACTTTTGGGCCTTTCCAAGCTGAATTGCCTTCATTTAATTGGACGTACGTCTTTAGATGCTCTTGAATATGAATCAAAGGGATTATCACAATTGTAACATCTTGTTTACTATGTGCCAGCTCTAACATGTTCAAGCTACAATCTACAATCTGTGCCTACTTGAAGGTACATAACCTGTAACACTTATGTGCTTGACCAATGAGTCTTGGGGAATATATTGACCGTTTGTGAACACAACATGCCCACGGGGCACTGAAAGACTACAGTGGATGAAATGGACTTCTTTTTACTCATATTTTTCTGTTTCTCTTGTTGTATCTCCTTATTATTTATGTTGAAACCCTATTACTCCAACCCTCACCCCCATCCTATTTCTCTGGTGTTTAATTTAAATTTTATTTATTTTTCATATGCATTTATTTTTCTGTTTGTCACATTTTAATTTGGGTTCTTGAAATTGATATGTGATTAGAACATGATTGATTGATATTTTATATCTATCGCGCTCGTACACAAGTGTTTCAGAGCGTGACAAGGCAAGGGAGGGGAACAGGGGAGAACAAAACAGCAATCTTACTAGGCCCAGTGACATTGAGAACACGCAAGTGCATGGGAGAGGGGGGGGGGGGAGTGCATGGAAGGGGGGAGAGGTGGAAAGTGCGAAGCAGAGGAGAAACAGATAAAAAACAATAAATAAATAATAAAGGCAACAAACAGTGGTAATGCAGCCAGCAATTTGCAAGTGCTAGGTTTAAGGCAGCAGACAGGGTAGGTCTGATAAGTGCAGGAAGAAAAAGGGGGGGCTGTATGGGTACAGATACAGACCCCAGTGCAAGAGGTGGCCCGGAGGCAGTGCGGGAGTGTGGCAGGATGAGCAGGTACCTGGGCCCAAAAGACAGAGGGTGGCCAGGTGCACAGTGCCAACAGAGAACAGATCAGCAGGGGAGAGGGGGAGCGAAGGCAGAAGAAAAGAGGAAGGTCTTGAGGTGCTTTCAGAACCGGAGATGGTTCTCCTCAAGTTTTAGAGTGGCAGGGATGCTGTTCCAGAGGGAGGCCCCAGCCGAAGACAGAGATCTACCCCCTGCTTGTTTCTTAGAAAAACGACTGACCCTGAGTGAGTTGGAGGTAGAGGAGCGAAGAGCTCGAGAGGGGAGGTATTTGCGGAGGGATAGCTGAAGGTATTTTGGACCCAGGCCCCAGAAAGCCTTGTGGACAATGCAGAGGGTTTTGAATTTAATCCTTGCATCCACTGGGAGCCAGTGGAGAGATTTCAGAGCTGGAGAGATACGATCCCAGGGCTTGAGGCTAAGGACAAGTCTTGCAGTCCTGTTCTGGATTAGTTGCAGAGGGCGGAGAGTAGAGGCAGGTAGATTTAGAAAGAGGCTGTTACAATAGTCCAAGCTAGAGAGAACCAGAGCTTGAGAGGAGAGGAAAGGCAGAGTACCTCTCAGGAGGTGCAGTCGGAAATTTGACTTTTTAGAGACCTCAGAGATGTGGGCGGAGAAGGAAAGGGTGGAGTCAAAGATGACCCCGAGGTTCTTAGACATGGACATGGATCATATGCCCAATTTGTTTTGAAAAAGGCTCTGGAGCAGCCGAAACATGTGTTAACTTGTGGACACAACACCTATATATTTTGCGTTTTTGATCTGCTTAAATATAAACTACTTGATACCAAAACTGGAACCTTGTGTGGCGCAGTTAATGTGTGGTGAACCATTTTTTATCTTCAGTAACCAAGGAGGTAGGGGTACTGGTTCCTCCACCGAATCACCACACCAACGCGACACGTCCCAATGGATCTAATATAGGGTCGCCAACAGAAGTTGTACCCCAAACCAACCCCAAAAACAGAGCCCCTTCGCTATGAGTCTCGTGCAAGGCGTTCATGGTGTCGCAGTGACGTGTTGGACCTACGCGGATTCCTCGCAAGTCCCTGGTAAGCCCCGTGCATTGTTCTATGAATACACAAACTGGCGCTTGCGCACGATTTTGCACGCAAGCCCCCTATTTTCCGCGCTAATCATTCCATGAATCAGGGCCAATGTAAGAGGGAAAGAAAGACATGATTAGGGCTGAGAATACCACCGAAGTTACAAAAGTCTGAGAAGCCAGGGTGGACAGCCTCCCTATGTGAAATAACTTGGTTGAAAGAAAAACAATATGTCTGAGGATTACATTGGTAGAGTCCCAACGCCTCAGAGGTGGAAGCGTTTTTTTATTTCCAAGCAATCCTGGAGGAATGGAAATGTCTGTACCAATAGACAGTTTTCTTTGTTAAAAGGAGAGAGTGAAACCCATAACTTGAGACAAAGATTGGGAAGAATATCCTGCTGTAAAAAAGGAACTTTGAAGACTGAGAATAAAGTATACATTGGACCAGGCAGAAGCCCTGCTGAGGCTATTGTACTAAGCCTCCCCTGTCCTTGGATGTTTTTTCTGAAGTGGTGGGGCCAGTAAGTTGGATAGCATTTGGACTGAAGAGCTTTATTTTGGACGTGCACCCTTAGCTTCTATGTTGCTAGGTAGGACACTTCCCTTCTTAGTGATAGGGCTACATAGGCGTTTTGGTTCTTTGATTTCAATAAAACTCATTGAATATGAACCCTAATCGTCCAAGTCCTTCTGGTTCACCAGAAAAGCCAGCTCAAAAAACACTCATTCATCTTTCCTGGGAAACTGTAGAATACTCTAGTGAGGTGCCAACACTGGCTGCAGCGGATCAGCTGTGTCTTGGCTTTGATGCCCAGAGGCAGAGCTGAGAAGTCCTGTAGGGGAACATTCTTCACCGGAGGGGCCAGAAACAAGCCAGCAGTCGAACAGTTGTGTGTAAAGAGGCGCCTCTGCTGACTTCGAGAAGTCTTCTGGGCCGTGGCTCCGCCATCAGTACTGAAGCTGAATACGCCAGTGGTGGGGCCTTGTCCAAGATGTCTAGCATCTGACGCCTGAAGTCCACTCTCTGCTCTGTAGTGGAGTAGTAGTGGGGAAAGGCACCTTGATTGGGGGTGTTGACCCCTCCGAGGCGTTATCAGCATCCCCAGAATAAGAGTGATGTTTCAAGGGGCCATTAGAGAGCAGGAAGACCTGCTATGCTGGTGTTTCTTGTTTTTTTTTGGCAACATTTGTTGAAGACTGCTTCTCTTCAGGACTTGGGCCTTCTTGGAAGAACGTTCTGACACTGGTTACTTTGATGGCATCCTCTTCCTATCCTTGTGAAGAAAGGTATAAGGTTTTGTCGCACACTCCCAGAGGGCCTTAGAGCGCATCGATTGACAGGATCCACAACCCTCTTTATGATTCTTAAGTAAAGGCAAACCAATTGGGGATTCAATACAGAATTTTTCCTCACACAATCTCTGCAGGACTTGACCGAGGCATTTGGTGCGTTCAGTATGACAGTTAGAAAGAACAAACAAAGTGGTGTTCCAAAAGCAGCATAATAAGTGCACAGAACAAAGGACCATGAGTCATGGGGTTGCTACTGGCTTCATACATACTGCCTCATATGTCACATACAGTATTACGGGGACTCAATGTCACTGAACAGCGATGACGAAGAGCCACACTATGCTCCATGGAAGCTGACAAAGTTTACAAAGACAGCCTGTGCTGGAAGACATATATTGAAGATGGGAATCTCTGGAAGGACTGAATCAATTAGCAAGACAACAAATTGGGTGTCATATGATGCCAAAACTCATCGGGAATCCTTTCAGACAAACATCTCTACTTCCTTCATTAAAGACCTGCATGAACAATAGGGTAAATACGATTACTCAATGTAGCTGGGGGGTGGGGAGAGTGAATGGGAACAGGGGCAAGAGATGCACGGACAATAGTGGGAAGAGGGAGTCGGGGGAAGAGGACTGGAACATGATGGTACAGGGAATCATCCAACACCAAGTAGTAAGCACAATGTATGCCATAGAAGTGTGTACAATGCTTGCTTTTCTTTCTTATTCGACAAGATAATAAAAATATATTTAAAACAGAATTCCCAAAACCAATGACCTAGATGTAAACAATCCAAACAAAAAGTAAAGCACACAATTTAATACATGGAAATCAGACAAACCTAGCGACCAACATTTTTTAAATGGAAAAATGTTAGAATAAAAAATAAATGTTATGGATAAACAATAACTACAATGCCATTAATGCAAACAAGTGAAACCTTTAAGAAGTTAGTAAATGTCAGTGATATAGTCACTATAAAATCTTTATTTTGCTTTTTAACCTGGTAAAAAGTAAGAAACAACTGTTCAATCAACAGATCAGTGTCAGAAATTGGCACAGGGCTTCATGCAGAACACTGGCTCTATGGGTCTCGGTGCTCTCTGGAAGAACTGCAGGGGTTAACTCGGTCTTAAGATTCTTTTCACAAGCCTAGCTATCAACAAGAAGATGCCGTTCATATGTGCGTGCAGCACACGCGATGTGGGAGGACTCTAGGTATTACACAGGATTATATGCCTTTTTAAAGAAAATGTTTGATAGACTTTCTTCATCGCAGGCCCAGGGATTGAAAATACTGATGCTAAAACAGGGTGCTAAAGATTTGCTTGCCTATATTGCTGATATTCGAAAACTGGCTACAGTGTTCCCCTGGTCTGAAAATGCTCAGATATTTTTTTTTTTCCGAACACCGCCTCCTGGACAAAATCCAGGACCCCCTTGTACATGTGTAGCACACCCCAACCACCATCTAAGATCTTCTCAATGTGGCGCTTCAAATTGGTCAGTGATCCAGGACCACCAATCTGAGCACAAGAAAACCAAAAGTATTCAACCCCCTCATTTTTTCCGTGGCAGCCATCTGGCTTCCACCGGGACCATACTCACAGAAGAACCCATGCCTGTGGAGATTGGACAATTCCCTGATCCACCATCTTCAGAACGAAATAATGAGATGTCTGGAAGGTTTATATATGTATTGTGAAAACAAAGGTCAGATTGTATGGGATTGTACCCTATTGAGTTTGGCAAACACCAAAGTTTAGGTATAACATGTAAATATTCTTCAAGCTGAGCTATCCCTCTCTTTGGTTCCCCATATGGTTCCTCATCAAATGCGGCATCCTTGCATGTCTATGTACCTGTTGAGAGTTAACCCTTTCATCAACTCCCGAGGCTACTGGCAAATACATGGATCTCCAGTTCGCCCAGAAACGCTCAATATCAATGTTCTTAAAGCCTCAGCCTGTGCCAACCATTTCATAGATGAACCCCCACGGACCTCACCCGTGTGACCATTGTTTTGTAAATGTATAGTAAGGATCAGGAGTGCATTCGCTCTGAACTCATTGACGCACCCAACCTACAAAATATTCTGGGAATTACTTTGTTTTATCAGCACAATCCTAGCATCGACTGGCCTACACAACAAGGACTTTCCTGTGAACAATAACAACAAGTCTGCCAGACGCCTGAGTTAATCAACAAAGTTCCCATCACAGCCATGCCTTGCCCCACCATTGTTCCCTCTGTGAGTGATATCCCACCTGAATATCAAGCGTTCGGCTGACATGTTCTCGCTGACAAACTACCTCCCACACCAACATCATGGGTGTCCGTTCGATCTCATTTGCAATCAGAAGATACCACACTGGTGAATTTACCAACATAAGAAGTAATTGTCCTGAAGACTTGCGTGAGTTAATGCCGGTAAAAGGGGTTCATGCTAGCTGTTTTGCCTGCTGGGAGATCAACCTTCTTTTCTAAAAAAAAAAAAAGAAGACAAAAAACATCTAGGGACATCTGGCCATGCATCGACTAATGTAAGCTAATAAAGATCACAATTAAGAATCGCTATCTGCTGCTGCTCATCCTTGACCTCATCAAGCATGTTTGAAAGGCTTTATTATTTACTAAGCTGGACTTACATGGAGCAAACAATCTTGTACAGATCTGGAAAGGAGACTAGTAGACGACCACCTTCAAAACCAATTACGAGCATTTCAAGTACACTGCCTTTTCGATCTATGTAATGCTCCTGTTGGCTTCAACCCTTTATCACTGACATACTGCATGTCTTATCCTGGCTCGACGCAAGTGAAAGCGGTGCCTTGTTCCGCATCAGTTCCATCTCCACAAAACCAATGGATCCTCTTCCCATTCTGCAACATGTTCAACCAACCACGATGGGAGCCCTCTTAAGCCTAAAGGGGCAAATCAGAGTATCACTGCAAGCCCCAAAGGTCATCAAGCTTGTGAACCGACACCTAAAGCTGCAGCTGAACCCGGAATGCATATAACACTTGCAAGTTTCCCTGTACAGAACCCCAGCAGAAACCTCTTGTGAAATTCTCCAAATGCCATGATTTTAAGTTGTGTAAACAATCAGTTAGAACAAGATGAGAGATGGCTCAGCATTGGCTTTTGTGGCCTCACATGGCAAAAGATATTGAAAATATGTACAGGTATGTATAGTTTGTGCGCAGCCTATGAAAACCCGACAACAACCCACTGGCCTCTTAACAGCCCTTAGAGGTGCCTGACGACCCTGGGGGTTGAGACTATGGATTATATCACTGAGCTGCCTCTGTCATGTGAGAATGCAGTCACCAGGGCAGTGGTCCCTCATTTCAAGATGGAACATTTCATTCCATTCACAGTTCTATTTGCTGCCAAAATCTGGCCCGCCTGTTTATGCAACATGTTGCACACCTGTCTGAACTACTAGGTTTCCTTGTGCACCACTTCACTACTTCCCATCTGCAAACCAATGGCCAAACCGAACAAGTTAACCAGGTGATAGAACAGCGTGGCTGCTGTTTTATAACCCAAGCACAAGACAATAACCGAATTTGCCAACAACCATTATCACGCCTTTTTTAACTGCCCAGACAGTATGCCATCTAGGCATTGTGACGAATCCAGACAATTCTTCCCTTATCCCCAGAGAGGAGCCACCCCCTTTGAGGCTAGGGAGGTGAGCCTGCTAAGCAAGACCATCCCCTAGGGGTCTAGGCAAGTGGGAGCTCTCTGCGAGTGACTCCCCTCCTAGGGACAAGGACTCCCATTCCGATTATTAACTCCCGTTGCAGAGAACATGGCATGCCTATATGGAAATTAGAAAAGACTGTTAACCCTGGTTTGGATTAACCGAATAATTATATTTCTTCAATCTGTTTGTCACCTGAACTCCACAGTCACAGAGGAAAGAGACCCCCCCCCTTTTGGTTCGGATGACATACATAAAACCATGAGGAACTTTGAATGAGAGAGAATCTTACGCAGTGGCGATCTTCCGACAGGAAGAGGTCTTGAAGGGGCCGAGCCACGCTAGACCACGGAGCCAGTGGTAGCTTGGAGATTGTATGAGTTGCTCGCAAGAGACCAGAAGGGAGGTGCCTTGACTGACAGAGGCCTGGGTCAGAAAGGGGACGTTAACGCAACCATCTTGACTAGTGCCTTGGGCCCATTAACTGCACAGAGACCAGACTGCAGAGCAGAGCTGGTAAACCGAGCTCCGCATGAGAGGTGCATGAACTGCTGAGCTGAACAGCGTAAGGGAATCGAACGCTCCCAAAAAGGTAACGCTGTGGAGAGCAGCAAATGGTGTGATTCGAGGCTGGGGAAGCCATAAGCTTTACGAGATCCCAGAAAACCTGAATAGAGTTGAAGCCTATTAGAGAGCTAGAGGGCTTCAGAGACCCCTGAGAAATTGAGAGACTAACCTCCAAGACTGGAAAAGCCATAAGGGATTCAGGAGCCTGGAAAACATGAACAGAGATGAAACAAGCCTATTAAAAGGACCATAGGGCTCTGGAGAGGCCCGAGAATTTAACTTCCAAGGCTGGGAAAGCCGCAAGAGTTACAGAAGCCAGGTAACCCTGAATAGAGATCAAGCAAACCTACAGACAGCCCATACTGGAAAAAGAGAGAACCTGGAGGGTTCCACTCATTAAGTATTATATCAGAATATTGCCACATCCGAGTCAGAAACAGGGGTATCGTATGAAGAACACTTTTCTTCATGGAAAGAAGGAACTGTATAGAATTACGGGTTTGGTCTACAACCTTACATAGAGGTTGGGAGCTGTATTGTAACAATTTATGAATTGTAAAGAAAATAAATGTGATCTACAGAAGCCGCAGAGAGGTTGTGAATGGTGTTTTGATAAAACAAGAACATTGTACAGAAACAATTCTAAATTAGTGGAATGATATAAGGAAAACCTTTTTTACTGGAGAGAGAATTGTAAAGAACTGAGATTTGACCTACAGAACCTGCAGAGAGGTTGAGAACTGTGTTTTGCGATATTGGTGAACTTGTGACTCCTATGGACAAGAGATCCAAGTGATTGGGCCATGCAAAAGCCACATATAGCGGCTATTGCTCCTGCCTCTTCCTTTTTTCCTAAGTGGTAGGGCCAGTTAGATGTTAGGATTTGGACTAAGGACTGTTTTCTTTTTAGCACCATTAGTTTTTAGTTTGTTAGGGGGGAACCTCCCTCATAGCGATAAGACTAGATAGGGCGTTTTCTTTTATTTTGAATAAACACCCTTGAACATGTCAGTAATTTTTCTGATTCTTTCTTGTTCGCCACAGCATGCTCTCTGTTCCATTGCCGAGATCCAACCTCCTCCTCACAGCATCATTTAGCCAAGAAGATGGTTTCTGTGCACCACACAGCACAATACACATTAAGGCAACAGGCAGGCTAAACACACAAGCACGTCACTGATAATAAGGCATGAGCGCTTGATAAGCAACGCATATATCCAAATCCTGCAATGTCACAGGAAGCTCAAGCACTGCTTTGTAGGTCCTTTCACGATTTATTTGAATTTTAAACACTTTTAATTTGGTTTTCCTTTGAGACATTTAACATAGCAGAACCAAAAGTCAACAAATCATCCCTAAATCTCAACCCCTTTTCCCTTTGCATTTCCCCGCCCCCTTGCTGGTTCCTCACTCTGTTATTGTGTCCCGCAAAACAGAATTACTCCAGGTAGGTTTATGCAGGAAAGTTGCATCTTCATGTCCCAAAAGGTACTTGCATTGGAAGATGTTAAGCGCTCTCAAAGGAATCGGAAGTGAAAGTACTCTAACATAATCCACCATGTAGGTTAGGAAAGGGGCCACACCCTACCAAACGTTTCCCCATTCTTCTAAAGCCTGTTAGTTTTTCCATTACCACTATTTACAAAACGCTGGCTAAGCACTGATTAGTATTAGGAGATGATGGATTAGCCCAAATTGATGTGATTCCTAATTTGGCAGCCACAACCATATGAGACAACAAGATTCCACTGTAATGAAAAACAAGAATGTCAGAATCCCCACCAGCCGCAACCAAATATAGAATGGATCTTTCAGTAGCTTCATCCCTGTAATATCCCTACACCATGATCATATTCCAAGTCAAAATTATTCAGTTTCCCACAATCAAAGAAGATAAGTCGCAGTGTGCCCGTTGCTCCACATTCTTTTCCGCACTGACCACCACGAGATGCCGAAAATGTATACAAAATCGTACGGGTATAATACCATCTATAAAGTTGTGTCTCGCCATGCAGCGTGTAAATTATAGATGTATGCATCCTTTTATGTATCTTTGCTCAGAGTTTATCCGATATGCTAGTTTGGCGCTCCTATGGCATTTCCCCTTATAATTCCATACATTTTGTTAACCCGATCCCAACAATAAACCATATATTTTAGAAATCAAACCTTTCAAGGAGGTGACTTTTGTATGCATAGTTCTAACCCCATTACATTTTCGGGAAATTCAAACTGATACATTTATCGCCAAATGTCTCAACTGGAAGTATCTGTAACATTTGTTCCCGCCAATTCCATAATCTATTTTGCACTGGTTACACAATTTAATGGACCCTTTTGGAAATAGATCTCCTAGTTTAGTGCAACCACCCTTTGCCTATTAGCTAAAACCCTTGCAAGAAGTGCTGGTGAGAAGTCAGTGCTACCCAGCGTGGGTGTGAAGGGAGATGGGCAGATGAGAAGATCAGGGTAACCTTGTAGTGAATCGCACACTTCAAGGGGGAATATTTTGTTACTCCGGTAACATACTGAGTATGAGCCTGCTGTTCATTATTCAACCAGGACAGGAACTATATGTATTTTACAGAAACAGAATCATTCATTCATGTGCACCAGTATTTTTCTGTGCTGGCCTATGCCCATTCTGCTTTCACTCTAATTTGGGAAGCTGCAGTATTTATATAAATCCTGACATGCTAAAACTTCCCAACATATGGGAGCAAATAGTTCCATTGTACCAGTGGTTTCTTATCTCCCCAAATAAATTCCATACTATGCCCTTGTAACTCATGAGTGTTTCTTTGGGGCAAAATATTGGTATAGCCTGAAACAAATATAGAAGGTTCAGCAAAATGTTCATTTTTACCAAAGAAATTCACGTTAGCCATGAAATACACAGATTCTGCAATTTTAAGAGATCTTGTTTTATCTTACTGCTCAAAACAAGGTGGCGTGTAAATGTCAGTGAGCTTCAGAGTAACATTGATCCCCAAATAACAAACTGATTTTTGTACCCACTTTAAGAGAGTCTTTATTTTTAATATAGAAAATAGCAAGGTAGCAGCAGAAAGGCCCATGATCTCAGATTTTGACCTATTCACCTTAAAGCCCTTCAAGATGAGGGAAGGAAAGTATCCCATAGTCGTCAGAAAAGCAAATTTTATGGTATGAATTCCCAACTGCTATTCACCGAATTGTCTCGTTCTTCCTGTTGCTTCTCAAATGGTTACACTACAAATGCAAATGAGAGAAGGAATGTGTTCCTCTTTTTAACAAAAAGGCCTCAGAAAGCAAGCCTTTCACCCCAATAGTTAACTACACTCATGTTCCTAATTTTGGGGTCCAATCCAAATTTCTGTAAGGTTGCCTTCAGGAATGTCTACTCCACGCTAATGCTTTTTCAGCATCTAGTGTTAGCAGTACAGAAGTGCTGTACACACTCTCTGCCTTGTCAAAGTCCTTTTAGGAATTTGAAACAAGCTTCCCTTATTGCTGCCAAATTGAAACTTGCAAAGCATTGGATCAAACATTGTCTTTCTTGTGTCTGCCCTGCTCAATTTCTCCATCAGTCCTCTAGCTCTTCTGACATTGCTATTTCTGAATTTGATGCGCCTGAGATTCAGTCTGGTCTTGATTCGATATGCGAGGTTGCAAGCTCAATTGCCTTTACCATTAAAAAGGTCTACGCACTGAAAGAAATCCCTTGGGAAACTGCCCCTCCTGTTTTGTCTCCGACTCCATCGGGAATTGCAAAGGTTGTTTACATTTATTTATAAAAATCACAGGGAAAACAATGCATTTTTGGCACACAAACGCTTACGGAATTTACCATTGATAACAGAGCAGAGGACCTGGGTACTTTACAATGGGGTGAGAGAATGTGACTTGAAGGCCAGAAGTTGCAGGGGAAGTGGAAACATAAAC
This sequence comes from Ambystoma mexicanum, assembly GCF_040938575.1. Lineage (NCBI taxonomy): Eukaryota > Metazoa > Chordata > Amphibia > Caudata > Ambystomatidae > Ambystoma > Ambystoma mexicanum. The sequence goes on along the minus strand of NC_090923.1, from coordinate 1,300,927,514 downwards.
CAGGGACGAGGACATAACAGAATGATATAGGAACAGGATGTTGGAGAAGGTGCTGAGTTAAGGATCGAGGAGTGACGGAAAAGTGCTCTAGGGTTGTCCATGACGGATAGAGAGAGGAAAACAGGGAGAAGCAGTAGCGTATAGTGCTAGGAAACAGGTTCTTCAGAAAGGAGAGCTTTGAGGTTGGATTTAAATAGTGGTATAGTTGGGATAGTACGGCAAGGAAGAGTATTCCAGAGTAGGGGAGCGAGGAGAGAGACACAGTGGAAAAGAGAGAGAGCACAGGGGGCTTGAGTGGTGACAAGGTGGTGAGCCGAGTAGGGGAGTAGGGAGTGATATGAGCAAATAGGTAGGGTGGGGCGAGTCCACGGATAGTTTTGAAGATGAAAAAAAGTTTATACTTAACCCTTTGTTTCATCGATAGCAAACCAATCTGGAGATAGGTAGAGGAGGGAGAGGTAAAGCGAGAAAGGTAGACAATTCTACAGACAGCGAAGTTGAGGACTTTGTCCAGCGGTGAAAGAGCATAGTTGACGAAGCCATAGAGGAGACTGGAACAGTAGTCAGATCTAGAAAGAACTAAGGAGGAGATTAGCCGTTTAGCAACATTGAAAGGAAGAGGGATTTTTCTGACATTGAGGAGGTCGAGTCTGGCTGCATTGGCAGATTTGGAGATGAAGAAGCTGTGTGATGGGTCGAAGATGACACCAAGGTTACGAGCAAAAGCAGAGTGAGGAACGTAGTCAGGAGAGAAGAGGAGGAGAGGAAGAGAGCCTGTTTGGCTGTGAAGTAGAGCACTTCAGTCTTAGTGGAGTTGAGCATGAGCGAGTGAGACACCATCCAATATTTGGTGGTAGAGAGACTATTTGAAAATGTTAACAGCTTGTCGGATAAGTAGTGAAAGAAGAAGATCTGAGTGTTTTCATCAAAGAGTTGATGGGAGAAGCCGTAAGAGGAGATTCAGAGCTGAAGTATAGAGAGTGAAGAGAAGTGGACCAAGGACAGACCCTTGGGGAACTCCAACAGTAAGGGGGTGAGCGGGGGAGCTATGGCTGTTTCAGGACACCTTAAAGAGCCTGGGGGAAAGGTAAGAAACAAACCAAATGAGGGCCTTATCTCTGATGCCTAGGAGAGATGTAAACAGAAGGTCAGAATGGTCGACAGTATCGAAGGCAGCAGAGAGGTCAAGAAGATTAAGAATAGATGAAAGGTGTGCATGCCTAGCGGAAGAGATGAAGTTGCAGACATTGAGGAGAGCCGTCTCAGTGGAATGCAGAAGTCAAAAGCCATATTGAAGTGGGTCCCCAAGGTTGTTGAGTATCAAAGAACTCAGTGAATCTATTGAATACTACTCGCGCTAGGATTTTGTAATAAAGTGGTAGAAGAGAGGCAGGGCAAAAAATAGCAGAACAGGTAGGATCTAGACTAGGTTTCTTAAGGAGAGGGATGACAGTAGTTATCTTATAGGATGAGGGAAAGTAGCATCGTCAAGGGAGGAGTTGAAAAAGGGAAGTAGGATGTGGAGCAACTCTGGGAGCCATGTGCTTCACAATGTGTGGAAACAGTGGGGCACTGGAAGGGTTACCCTTGAGGAGTAGGGCAATTATCTCATCAGGGTTGTTGAGGGTAAATGAAGACAGATGGAGAGAATGAGGAAGAAGCACGAGTGGTGATTGATGCAAAGACGACTGAGTGATTGGAGGGAGAAGGCGAAGTAGTGATCTTAGAGGCAGAGAGTTGAGAAGAGAATAAGGTCAAGGGAGTTTCCATTTCAATAGATGGGTGGGTAGAGAGTGGACATAATAGAGTGAGTGATTAAGTAGAAGTGAGTTAAAGTCAGTGGTTATAGAAGCAGAGAGAAAGAATAGAGTGAGTGGTTAAGTAGAAGTGAGTTCAAGTCAGTGGATAGAGCAGCAGAGAGAAAGGAGAGGTTGAAGTCACCAATGAAGTGGTGATCGGGAGGGAGAGAGTCAATTAGTTGGGAGAGGTGATCGAAGAATTGATTTAAAGGACCAGGTGGCCAGTAGAGAGAGAGATAATATGTATGCCCTAGGGAGCAGCGATCATTGAGATAGTGTATTTGAATGAGGGAGAATTAGCAGGAGATAGGGAAGTTGGAGATAGGCAGTTTGGAGGATGAAAACAGTCCTACACCACCACCCCTGCCAGTGGGGCGGGGAGAGTGAGTGAAGGTGTAGGCAGGGTCATGAAGGGCAGCATGGGTTGTAGAGTTAGAGGGAGGTATCCAGGTGGCAGTAGGGGTAATGCGGTCAAGAGAAGATTGAGAAAGGAAGAAGTCTGAGGTAAAGGAGGTTTTATTGCAGACAGACTGTGTATTCCAAAGAGCAATAGAAAGAGAGGTGTAGGTGCATAGCGATGTTAAGTCTGAGAAATACGAGTGTTAGGAAGCTGAGAGGGTCAGTGCCTGCAAACATCAGTACTGTGCAGTATTTGCAGAGTACATTCGCTCAATGGCAAAGATGTTCTTGTATTTGCTTTCAAATTGTTAGACTGTCAATTTAACAAGAAAGTAGCACATTCCATTGATGGTACTGTGAGTAGAAAGATCAAAATAACTAATTTGCATTTGAAGAGTCAAAGCCCACTTATCTTCAAATGATAAAATAAAGTATCAGCTCCATCCTACCACTGTATTTACCAACAGGGCCCTGCACAGATATCCCAAGCATAGTTAGCCAAAGCTATATTAAATAATGATTACTTTAGAATTGTGCAGCACTATAACAACAGAAACATTGGTACATTTCATCTATGAATAATCCACAGTAAGGCCACTCAGAGACGTGTGCTACAGAAATCATGAAATGAGTTGTGATTCCTGGAGAGAAAACCGAGTTGCAAATTAAACTGTTCAAGCATAAAGATGCAATTAATTAATCACTTCACTGACTACATCTTGTGAAACAAAGTTTGCATTACTTACAATGTGCGAGAACAAAAAGGGCAATCAATTTAGGAGATTAAAGTATTTCACACTTCTGCAAAATGATTCAATGTAGTCAACAATTTGTCATGTTTGTGCACTCATGTTGAAAGCTTTCTATTGGGAAACATCTAAAAACCTCTAGTCATACTGTGTGATGATTTCAAAGCAAAATCCATTCAGTATTCTGATTATGTAACCCGTGAGACAGAACATACATGAATATTGGATCAACCGAAACCAGAATCTGTCTATTTTGATTATAAAATGTATTTTACAGACAGAAAGTCAAAGAATTTGGCACATTTTATTGTTTGATAAAACATAACTTTACTGTTGTGAACAAATGGTAAATGAACATGAATTGTATTACAGAAACACATCTAGTAGTTGAAAACGTTTTGCACAACCATAAAAACAAAGTGGAGAACCACCCTTAACATAGTTAACGGATTAAAAGCTCAGGGAAGGTTGCTACAGGAATCTTAAAGTTTGGATATGCCTTAAATAAAGGTAACACATGACATCCTAAAAAAAGAAAAACGTATGTACACTACTTGCAATATTGAATATGTTCTCCTTTCCAAAAGAAAGACCATGTTAAATTTAACTTTTTGTAAAACAGAAATTCCTATTTAAAAATAGACAAGGAGCAACTTATTCTTGAGCAATCATATCTAAATTGGCAATATGTCTCATGGTCGGCCGTCCGTGGGGGCAGTTCCATGGATGTTCAATCTCTCCCATGTGGTTAATCAAGTTTTTCATCTCAGAGGCATTCAGTGCTGTTCCAATCATAACCTATTGAAGAAGTACACACACCAAATAAAGTTCAATTATTAGGTTCAGTTAACTTTCAGATTAATTTAGTACACTGCTGATGTGTGGGGAACATGCTTGTTGCACAGTACTCATCAATGACAGCTCACCTTAATTAAATAAAGGAAATAGCGGAACCAAAATAAAAAGATCAATTAAAGCACACATAATATAGATGGATCCATAAAAAGTAATAAAACACTTTTGGAAAAAAATTGAATTTCAATTTGTGTCTTTCATAAAATAAAATGGATCGAGTCTGGGAATGTATGTAATGTTCATCACTTGGCGAGCATGAATCAAATATAAGATTGCATACCCAAAGTACCTCCAGATTTTCTTGAATTGGAAGTTGCCAGCACAGACGTGTTTACATACATATCTGGCTGGCAGTGTTAATCACATTTGTAGAAAAATGGTGGCAATACAAAGAAGTATATAACTATAACTTAAATGACCGTTTAAGCATACACTTAGATGTAAGCAGTCTTTTCTGTGGCATTTTGATTGTTTTTGTGAATGGGTGTATTTCCTGCAAGGAAATACATGTGTATCTGGGTTTCTGTGCAGAAAGTACACCCACTTGCAAAAACAATCGTAAATGTCGGCAGCCATATCCATTCTTGGCAGATGGTAGTACCATGAATTTCTTTAGATTCTGCCAGGTTTGTACCAGAGCAAAAAAAAAAACAGGTAGAATTCCACGTGGTTTCAAGCTGCATGAGAAATCTATGTGGGTGGAGGTGCTGATGTATGTCCTGCACAGAGTAGATTGGGGGAGGGTGGTGGAAACAGTCTTTACAAGCCACCGCCTAGATCTGTGCATAAAATCCACAATGTTTGCATGGATAGTAAATTATGGATTGTACATTAAATTACAATGTTTGCATCCTCCTGCCTGCATCAAGCGGAGCGCCAATGTATCTAGAACAGGTAATTTTCCAGGTTTCAAAATCTTGGAATAATTTCTGGTAGTGTTCATTGAAAATAGCTTGTTTTGTTATTTTCATATTATTATTGTAAAAGTTCCTCCGTTATAACTAGCTAGAATTCATTCCAGTAAACATTTAATTCACGTTGCAAGGCCAATAACATTTTCAATTAGAAAAGTTCCAAACAATTTATATTTTTAAATTATGAAATTAAATTGCATTTACTCCTCTGTCTCCCATACACAAAGTTCACTGCCGCAAACAAACATTGCTGAAATGCAGAAGGTAATCGGACTAGAAGGTTAATGACCACCGTCAAACTCTACGGTGTTGGAAGGAATTGCAAATCATCTCAAACTGGCCATCAAGTTCAAAGTGATTCCCTGAAGGCACATGAGGCTTCTTAGATTAATCAAATTGGTCAGTTTTTGGTAGCAGGCCTAACAAACAGCTTACGCTTACTTTTTACCTGACCCTTCATTTTCTTCTTATTCAAATGATGAAAAAATATAGACTGAAGATAAAATAACACCAATGTACAAAACAAAAATACAGAAATCATCTCTCTGATTTTTTCTTTCTGATGGATTAATCTTTTATTCCTACATTTTTTGTAATTGCTCTGCCTGCTTGAGCACCAGCTTAGCTAACAAAGATCTGGTCAGCCATTCTGATATCCCTCATCCAAGAGATACAGTAGCAGAGAGCAGATTTGAGACATCTCCACGTGGGTGGATGAGGTGTAGGGTAGAAAACCGGAAGATAAAACTTCAGAGAAAGACGGAAATCCAACATGAGGTTGAAGAAACGCTCAGAGCCACTTTCCTTTTGTGGAGCTCACTCACCTGCCCATCGAAAGTGATGGCAACCAGGAAGATCACCTTATAGGCGAGGAATCCCAGATACGAAGAATGAAGGGATCAAAAGGAGCTGCCACCAAAAATACCAACACAAGATTTAAGTCACACGCTAGAACAAGAACTGCATAAACAGTGGGGATGGTGAAAACAGAGCTTTGCTCAGGTCACCTCTTAAAGGCAGACATAGTTGCCATGTACACCTTTAAAGTGCCTATATGAAGGCTAAGCAGGGTCAAAGTGAGCAGGAAATCTAGAACAGCAGAGGTAAGACAGGTCAAGGGGTCCAGGCCTTTCTCCCTGCACCAAGTCACAAATTTACACCACCTGCACTCAAACCTGATCCTCCTAGCCAAGATCAGACCGTCCCCTTGCGTTTTCGGGAAGGAGCTCAAGACCCTCCTCTTAAGTAATGTCTCCTCCCCAACACTGATGTCCACACACTTCCACTCCCCGCCGAACCTGAGACTGGGTGACCTGCTCCCCCGTTTCCTTCCCTGGTTGCTTAGAGATCCCTTGCTGTCGAATTGGCCGTCCTCCCACTCCCCCCCCCGGTATGTCCCTGCTCCATTATATCTCTGCTTTCCTCGCCATGTCTCCCCCGCACCCTTAGGGCTTGCGCTTCCTGAAGCTAGGTCTGCCCGCAATAAATACCCCAATACATTTTTTAATACCACTAATGAAATCGGTGCTTCACTCACTTGAAATTTAGCATAGTCTGGCCGGAGGAATCTGGCTGATGTACATGTAATACAAATTCACTGCAAAAGGGGCATGTTGCTCGAAATGTGTGACAAGAGTAGGAAGGCTACTAATACTAATATTGTGATTCAACTTAATATATTTACAACATTGGTTGTATACAATAAAAGAGACAATGCTAAATTTGAAGTAGTTGATGTACCAGTTTTGTCAATTGTATTTTCTTTGCAACATTGATTCTGGATATGGGAAAGAAGGTACTCACCACATGCTATATATCACAAACGTATTTGAATTTCGTAGAAAAATCAATTCCAACCTATGGTTGAGAACTAGGAGCAGTTACCCTAGCTTTCTAGAAATAGACTTGGTGGCAGGTTTCCGAGCAGAGAAGAAAACATCAAGGATGACATCCAACAAATCCCACTACTTATAACTCAGCCTCTCAGCAGCCAAGCATGTAGGCTAAGGCTGTTGCGGCTTGGGTAGAGGACCTAGCTCCTAGATGAAATTGCAGATCCACCCTTGCTTAAAGGCGCCAAGGACGAAAGATTGACATGTGCAAAAGCTCCCTATACCTTATCCCGCATTCTCCGGGACCAGTTCATAGGGATTAGGAGCCATGGTGGACCCGTGCTTCCGTAGCCTAAAATAACCAGACAAATGACAGGGAGCGCAATGTTCAACTCAACAATCAATGTATCTCCTAAAGACTCCCTTGGAGGAAATTTCCTGGAGTATAACAACTCTCACTTCCTGTTGAAGCTGGCAGTAAAGAGATCGAGTTGAGTGGTCCCTCAAAGGGTGACGATCTTGTTCAGAACTTCCTGACAGAGCTGCCACTCCTGGGAGGTCCAAGTCTACCTGCTTAAGGTATCCACAATCCTGTTCAGACTGCCACTCACAGACCCACAGCTTCATCACTTTCCTGCACAGAAGTATTGATCCCACACCACCTCTTTTGTTGAGATAATGCTTCTGCGGTTGGTCACAGCCCACTCACCTTCAGACCCACTAGGTGAGTATGGCATCCTTTCAGTGCAACGTCATTGGCCACTGTCAGTTGTGGCGAATGGTGCCGGTGAGGCTCTCCCTTTTGTATATTCTCTTGCTAGGCGCACCACAGAAGATCATATGACATTGTATCCAAGATGTTGCCTGAACACTAAGACCACAGCAAACAAAGTAGCCACTGGAGCAATCACATGGACAACCAAGCCTTGGGCACCATCAAGATGGAGGATACATGGGGCCCAGAAGAAAAAGCCCACTTCTTGTCTGCAAGGTGCCACCCTGCAATATCAAGACCCACTATCAGGTTGACCCTCTACGCTTTCCAGCAGAGGGCTCAATGCAGCACCAGCGGATTCAGTTTTCTGTTGGGAAGGGGGCTACCCCGTCCCACCCCCGTAGGCACTTTATAGTAAGTTGAGCGGCATTCAAAACACTGTGAGGGGGAGGGTTGTGTAGATGTTAGTAACCCTAGTTTGGAGAAGGCCTGTGTGGCGAAGGCAGCATTTCATGCACTAGGCTTTAGCTGTGAGACAAAGGACATCTCCAGCCATGCCCGAGCTCCTGCGAGGACAACCCACACCCCCAACCGTCATTAAGTTCTTTCATTGTCCTAACAGTGTGGCAAATATGTTTTTTATCTGCAAAGAATGTGCCCTACAAGGCCGCGATCACAGACCGGCACCTGGTGTGCATGTTATCTCACACTGGCCAAAGCAAGACCCGGCCCATCCCCAGGCGACCACGAGTTATAGCCCATATAACTGACTAAACCTCAAGAGCCCTGAATTCCATGGCACTAGGTGCCCTTTGACCACCAACCCCAAGTAACAAGTCCTGAAATGTTCAAAGAGGACGGACAGCGCACGTCTATTGAGCGACAATCGTGTGATTTGTATTGCGAGGTGCTAGAAGTGATAAATTATAGTTCAAAACGAGGGTCGATACCTTGGAGCCGGATGGCGCGGAAGGGAGTGAGTGAAATGTGTGTATGAAGGTTAGAGTGACCCAGAACCTCCTTTGAGCCAGACTTAAAGCCTGCCAGGTGCACAGTAAGATGATAAAGTAGCACTGTGTTAAGAGTGTAATTAATTTGTTCTTTGACCTTCGACGTGAGAGGAACATGATCACCACAGCACCCACGTGATGGAAGACAGACAGACTGGGCTGGAACCAATGACCTGGAATCTCTTATGGGGCAGGCTGATTATGTATAGGCGTACACCAACCAGCCGCACGGGTTTCCACTGTATATGTTGCGTCATCAATGACTATGTTTTCCTTTATGAGATTCTACTTGTGCTACTTCTTGCCAGAACGTTCTTGGTAGCAGAGTACTTTGCTGTTCTGCTCATCTGTGTATGAAATTAAAACTTGTTTTCCTTACAAGATCGACTTTGGCCTTTCTTCCGTTGCGGGTTGTATTCTCTCTGGTGCGAGCATTCAAGGACTTCCCTTCAATAAGTGACCCCGACGTGATCACAGAGCCCCCCCATATTTGCAGAGGCTTCCAGGCCACTTCTCAAAAAGCAGCCGCGCCCAACTACAGCGACCAGTCCCGAAAAAAACTTGTGTTCTGAGTGGTTAAGCAGGAGCCATTTTAAGAGAAGTCCTCTCTGCTCTTTTGAAGCAGGGTGCGACTGCGAGGAGAGTGCAGGCCGGTGTTGGAACCCCACGACGGAGGAGTTCGGGTGAGCACCCACATGTGAGTAGACTCTTGTAAGTGATAACAAGTAGTGGACAGATGCATGGGGAAGTGTGAGAGGTGTGAGCACGTGGAGAGCGAGGTCGTTGATGTGATATGGGTGTGGTTTGTGTTATTTCTTATTAGTGTTTGTACTGTGAAGAGATTATTTCGGTAAGGCATTATAAGGGAAGGCTGTGGTAAGGCAATGGTAAGGCAGGGAGCCCCGCCTCTGAAGGGGAGAGAAGGTTGTAACACGGTAAAATATAGATCTATTATTTAAAAGAGTAATACGGAAATAAAAGTAGGGATCTCATGTAAGTAGGTAGCCAGTCTTTGCATCAAAATAATTTGCATCGAATCATTAACCATCAAAATGTATTCATTGAATTACCATACAAAAAGTGCAAAGTGTTTATGCATCGAAACCCTTCGATCGAAGAGGGTTTCGTTATATAAATACTTTAAATTTTTTGCATGGAAATTCGATGAAACATGCCTAATATTATAACGTTCGAGGGAGCTGTTTAGTGCTGAAATCTTTAAAGTATTTCAGCACTGGCCTGCTTCCTCTAACTTTATTGAGTGGGGCCTCCCCCCACCCCAACTCCCAAGGGCACCCCCCTAACCCAACCCTTACCCTAAAAATTCATCGAAATGCATTCAATGAATATGCTTTTCGATGCAAAGACTAGTAACCATTTAAGAAGAAAGCCTGGAACAAGTAGTGGTTGTTATTTTAGCTTGTTATTTCATATTATTGTATTCATGTTTTATTGGATGAAGAACAGGCCCTAGGAGGGGCGATAATTGTGCGTGTCGTGGTGTGGCATTGTATATTTTTGTGGAGTAGCGTGTGTGTGCAGGGAAGGGGGACAGAAAAGGTTGGGGGTCGATTTTCTTTTTTGTCAAGCAGCGTGCACAGCACGTTAGCAGGGTTTTGCGGAGTCAGTAAGAGATAGACATCACTAGCATGGGGGAGGAACACCAATAGAGTATATGTATAATCCCCTGCCACTGTATCATGACAGGGGGGTGAAATACCATAAGCAGTGAATTGCGGAGACGGAAGGAGGGGGATGCCCTGCCCGTGGCCAGAGCAGGGATCCCATAATAAGAGCGGTTTGATACATATGTCTACATTTGTAGTAGCTAAGTATAAGGGGAAACGGCTACAGAAGAGAAAATCCATTTTAGAGCAAATGTTTGAGGACACAGATGTTCAATGGGACGGATCAGGTGCACAGATACAGAAAGATGGAAGGTGCAGGAGGGGAGAAGGAGGGGTTGGGGCTTCAACAGACTGCAGGGGATTATATCCCTTGGCAGCGTGTCCCGCAGACAGGTACACAAATCCAACTTATATACCCACTGTGGTAGGGACCCATTCAGCAGCAGTAACACCACCGCTCCCCTGCCCCCATATGCACACCCGCTCAAAGTATCGGCATCTGCGGGTGCCAGGTGAAGGGAGTTCAAAGATAGGTTGGCAGAGTTGCTAACAGAACTGAACACGATACAGCATCCTCAACAGAAGTGAGGAATCTAGGGGGTGTCAGAAAAAGGATTGGGAGAATGGAGTTCGGGAGAGCTGTTGCTCAGGATGGATACTGAAGGAATAAGAAGTGTATTTGTTGAGAAGGAGGGAAACAAGGGTGAGTGGACAATCCTGGGACAGGAGAATACAGTGTAGGGAAACACTGTGGGGGAGGATGACAATGATATGTTTGATGAGAGTCAGGAGGAAGAAGAAGAAAGGGGTGAAAGGGCAGTTGAGAATACACCCCAAATAGAGGGTTTGTGGGGTGGCGAACGGATGGCATTGGTAAAGAGAAGGGGAGTTATGAATAAGGGTGTGGGAAGTGGGGTGAAGATGCAGATGCCAACCATACATAAGGGGGTAGAGAGGACACAGTATGTGCCCTGGCCCGAGAAGGATAAAAACAATTTGATTAAGGATCTCCCACAGCTCACAGCAGCAGCGAGTAAGTGGATATATGAGTTTGGAAAGCAAACAGCAGGGGTGCACCTGGCAATAGGGGACATCAAGTGCTTAACATGTGGGCTAAGGCTGGATATCTGGGAATAACCCTGGGGGACGATGGAGCATTGTTTAACAGAATTAGAACACAGGTATGGAATGCACTATGAAGGGCTTTCCCAGATACCCCCGATTTACAGTCCCTGATGCAGTGTACTATGGGCGATGATGAGGACCCAGCTAAATGTATTCTTAAATTGCAAGAGATGTGGAGAGCTGAAACGGGAGGACTATGGGATCATTCGATACAATTTTTCTATTTTATTGTGAAGCGGGTCTTGCCAAAGGAAGTGCAGAAGGCGCTAGATAAGATTGTGGGTATTGAAGAAAAGGGGTGGCCGGAGATACAGAGTATAATAGTGCACCATTGCAAAAGGATCAAGGAGTGGGAAAGAGAAACAGCCAAAGGCGTCAGGCGGAGGAAGCGAAATTGGTAGGAAAGAAACTGGCAAAGGTTGTTGTCCAGGCACCGGTGTCGACACCAGTACAGGTGGAGGGGACAGAGAGCACCCAACAGATTGTGAGCGCCACTATTGCTGCGCTCTGGACTGAAGGAGGACAAGGACAGTGGGGTGGGGGCAACAGTATCCCGGCCCACAGTGGCAAAACGGAGGACCACAGCGAGAAAGAGGGAGCTTCCGAGGAGCAAGAGGAGGGGGATTTGGACCCAAAGGGGGTAGGTCTGGACTCTGGACCATAACAATGTTGACATTTATTGAGGTGGGGGCATTTTGCAAGGGAATGCAGGAGCAGGTCTGCAATGGGGTAGAATTGCGGGTCACCACAGCAGGAAAAGTATCAAAATCAAGTGTATCTACAGGGGCAACCTCAGACATACAACCAGTGGTCTCAAGTATCTGATATACAGGTACAGCACCCACTGCATCAACAGCATGGTGGTGTGGCCCTGATTAATAGAGTACCAAGTGGAACCACCGTCCCTTTTGGAGGAGAAACAGTGATGGGTAACCTGTTCTCATTCCACGGAATAAACACATATCCCGATTAGGAAAGCCCATAGAGAGCACGCGCGTGTCTGGGCTTGTCAACAACCATCCACCCTGAAGCGGAACCTTTGGTGGGGGCGGAGCAAGGAAACAAGCAGTTCATATTTATGGTGGACTTAGGTGCAACAAAATCATGTATCGTGGAGGAAAACATTCCATTATAAGGCAAATATCCTGACGCAAAGGGATTCTCTGGGGCTATTTCCAAGATTCCATACACAGAGGAGCTGGATGTAAAGGTGGGAGAGAAGGTGGTAGGGGCTCCATTACTATATTCCAAAAGTTCTCCAGTTAATTTACAGGGCAGGGACCTGCTCAGCAGATTAAACATGACTATCATTTACAGATCCCGGTATAGTTTGCTCCATGCCTGGGATGTGCGCTATAAGAGCAATGTTGATAATACCCACAATGACAAGTGAGGTGGTGGTCCGCAGGACCCCCGTGGACCCGGATATGTTAATTTATGGTATTACTGTTCTCTTGGAGCCGGTGCTCTAGATTGCGAAACGATGCTGGCGAGTGCCCACAGATTTCATCTTTTCGCCCAATTGTGTCACCTGAGCTGGTGACGGAAACAACATTGTCGCTGGATTTGCAGGGATTGTTGGTCTCTGACAAAAGGGTTGTCATGCTAGGAATAGATAAGGATGGGTGTGAATGGCCATAGTGCTCTGTATAGATCCAGCAGTACAGTTAAAGGAAATGACGGATGACAAACTGTTTGAGAACAATGACAAAAACGGGAAGATAATATTACAGATTTGTATCCCCTGTGACATAAGGTACAGTATCAAAGGGTGGAGTGGCCCTTGATGGCAGTACTAATTCCACCTCTATTCCTTGACGAAGACTTACAACATGTGCCTTCACAGTTGTGGACTATAAATCCACATGATGTAGGACTACTGAAAGACGTGACCCCTGTGTGTATAACACTGAAGCCAGGTGTGGTGTTACCAGGGTGCAACAATATCCATTATCGAGGGAGGCGGAGGAGGGTATTGGAAAGACAATACAGGCCCTACTGGACCAGGAGATCATTGTGCCATCGACATCTCCGTGTAACATGGCGATATACCCTGTCAAAAAATCAACAGGGGGCAATTGGAGAATGATCCAGGACTTGTGCCCCCTAAATGACGTGGTACAAAAAATAATTCCAGTTGTCCCGAATCCTGTGACAATTTTATGCAGTATGCCCAAAGAAGCCACACCTTTCACTGTAGTGAACTTGAAAAATGCATTCTTCTCGATTCCACTCCATCCTGAGTCGAGCTACCTCACAGCATTTACACAAGGTCAGATGCGGTTCGAACATACTAGGTTACCTCAGGGGTACTGAGAACCTGAGCATATTTAGCAGAATACTGCACACTGATTTAGGAAATATTCAGGTGCCCAGCACGATTATCGAGTACGTGGACGATTTGTTAGTGTGCAGGTACAGTGAGCAGCACAAAGGAAGGGATTCCAATACACTCCAATTGTTGGCTTATAAGAGGTACAAGGTTGACATGGCTACATTGCAATACTGCCAACAGGAGGTGCTCTATCTGGGAAAGTTCATATTAGCAAATGGTAGAAAGATACTACCAGTTAGGGCAGCGTCAGTACGCGCCATCCCCAGACCCGCCACAGTTAAAAAAATGCAGATTTTTCTGGGGCTGTGCAACTACTGTAGGGCATGGATCCTAGATTACATGGTATACACGAGAGCACTTCTGCAGGCCCTTAGGGAAGCACAAAAGGCAAAGGATCATAAGTTACAGTGGACTGCAGATAAGATCAAACAGTTTGATTAGCTCAGCACCCGTACTGGCCAGACTACACACAGGAATGTTACCTATTTCCACATTCAGATGGCCAGCTCATGACCGCGGTGTTGACACAGAAAAACACTATGAGCCATAAGCCATTGGCCTATTACAGTGGCACACTAGATTTGGTGATGCAAGGGCAGTTTGTGTCCGAACAAGCTTTAGCAGCTGCTGCCTTTGCAATAGAAAAAGGTTCTATTGTAATGGGGTGCTCAGTTACGTTGTGTGTCGAACATTCTCTATTTGCCATCCTAGAAAGGTCAAAGTCCACCCTGACTACACAGAGATCCTCGGCGTACGAGATTATTATTTCAAAGCCCCACATTCATGTGGTCAGATGTAAAACAGTGAATCCGGCCACCTTTCTAACCGTTATGCCCACTGCCGAAGATCTGACAATGCACGACTGCGCCACATACGAGGGGGATGAGGATAGTATCCCCAAAGCAAAAGATTGCACATTGGCAGTGGGTGAGGTACTCTTTGTTGATGGGTCGTCTACACTTGACCAGGAGGATGAACAAAGACATACAGGGGCAGCGGTAGTACGGCTTCAGGAAGGGGAGTACTAGAAAGTGTTGATGAAAAGATTGCCCATGCATTATTCTGCACAGGCGGCGGAACTCGTAGCACTCATTGAAGCATTGAGAGCGTCCCAAGGGCGTCACGTCACAATATATTCAGACTCAGCGTATGTCACAACTGTTCACACCGGTCTATCCCGCTGGAAGAGGAGGGGGTTCCGGAGGGCGGATGGGTCTCCAGTGCAGCATGCAGCACTACTAGAAACTCTAATAGAAGCATTATCCCAGCCATCTGTTGTGGCGGTGGAAAAGTGCGCCACCCACACTAACGGGACAGATGAAATATCAATGGGGAACAGCCAAATGGCGGCATATCTGCCAAATAACATGCCTGCCGAGTATTCTGTGACCACCCCACCAGCAAATGAACATCCAGAACCTTACACAGCATTGCCCATTTCCCAAATAATTGAATTACAGGGAAGTGCGCCAGAAAGGGAGCAAGAATTGTGGCTAAGAAGAGGATGCAAGCAATCCCCAACATATTTATTATGGAGACAAGTGAACTCTGGGAAGGCAGTAATGCTCCAGGAGCTGCGAGCAGTAGCATTTTAACAGTTACACTACCCATCCCATAGTTCAAAACAAGCACATTGCAGCAGACATACAGGAGGAATGGTTTACACCAAAACTTCAGGAGAGCATTACAGAAATGGTCATATATTGCACCACATGTGAAAGCTTCAGTAAAGTGATGACACTATGGACGTTACAGGGCACCTTGCCTCGCCCTACTGGGCCATTATGTAAACTACACATAGATTACGCTGGCTGACATGGGTGAGCGTTGCAATGGCTCTAGGTATCTCATAGTGGTTTGCCCTTTCTCAAGGTGGGTGGAGCAGGGCCATGTGCACATTGTTCTGCAAAATGTGCTACTAGATTTTTGGTAAGCAAGGTTTTCCCTCGATTGGGCATGTGCAAGATTTTAAGGTCAGACAATGGCACACACTTTTTCAATGCACTATTTCAGCACGTCACAGCGCTACTTGGCATCAAGTACTGGATGTGTTCAATTTACCACCCACAGGCCAACAGCATTGTGGAGAGAATAAACAGGCTCCTCAAAAGCAAATTATCCAAACTGTCTACCACGTTGAAGAACTGGGTGCACTGTTTGCACCTGGCCCTCTTCAGTCTACGTACACAGCCCAGCAAAGACCACCATTTGTCACCTCACGAGGTGGTCATTGGCCGGCGTAGGCACACCCCCATATCCCCTGTGAGAAGAGCTTCAGACGCACATAGGGCAACAGCGGTATTAGGTGAGGAGTTCAAAGATTATTTGACCTCACTAACAAGGGCAATTAAATGCGTCTCCCGACAAGATTGTACCTCCCAGGACTGAGGCCACAGAGACACCGAACCTAGCAACCACGACGGCGACGGATCCTAAGTGAATCACCACACAGCCGCTGCTGCCTGTGTACATTCGCAATTTTGTGCGGAGGTGGAACAACCCTCGGTTCCACGGGCCCTACGAGTGTAACGCTTACCTGGTCTCCACAGGAGCGGAATGATCCAAGAGCCCTGTTGACCTGCTAATTCTGGTTCTTAAAGAGTTTTTCCTGTCATGAAAAAGAGATAACAAGGAGGGAGGTACTGTAATTGATAAGAATGATAAACTTCTTCTAGGACTCTCTTCTGCCTTCCACCCTGAATAAACACCCCTTTTAATTCTAAGACCCACAATCTCCTCGCTTGTGTGTTGTTTTTTTGGAGCTCTCCATCCTGCAATCACATAGGGGCGTGTAGATGTTGAGGTTCTGAAGACTAAGATGCTTTTGAACTCTGGTAAACCTCTGAAGGTAAGTATATTAAAATATAATAATAGTCTCTGACAGAACCAAGAGGATAGGCTCTCTGAGGTAAAAAGTTCTAAGGTTGGAGAGATCTCTCTTGATGACTATTATTTCTTCTTTCCTTTTGCAGGTTCTTTAACTGAAGAATTAGGAGTTATAAAGTAAGAAACATGAAGACCTTTTCTTGAGTTAAGTTGGCGCACTTGCTATGGTTGAAGCGCGCTAAAAACGGAGTATCTTCAGTAACCTGACAGGGTTTTTTGATAGTGGTAAGTATGCGCGCGTATCAGGGAAAAGAACGTTGCACAGCGAAAGCTTGTTTCTCTAAACTGCAGTCTTCTTCTGTAAAGCGCGGCTTTTAACTGTGAAGAGAACTCATGGGAGCTTCGGGTACGTATGTGCGTAGGAAATATCCTTCATTTTTAATTCTGTGATGTTCGTTTTATAACTATGGTACCTTGTATTGCATGTCTTTAGAAGCCGGAGAAACCTCAGAATATTGCTGCGGCTGCGAACAAAGGTTGATGACTGACTGGAACTATAACGGAAGAAATTCTTATGTTTGAAGACTGCGGCAGCAGTAACTTTAGTCAGGTAAACCTAATCGGTGTTCTGTTAAATATTCGGTGAGTTTTTTCAGATTAATAACATTACTTTTCTTTCATTCTGCAGTTTCTGCGAGCCGAGTGCCGGTAGCGTTACACCGCTGTCAGTGGACCTAACGCGAAGCGCGTGTTACTGCAGAGGCGGGGCTTAAGTGGCCTTCAATGCCCAATGTCTAGTTCTCTACCATAACTTTTCAGTGACCCACAGGGCGGCCATCTTAGAGGTACTGGTATACTATTGAGTCCCTATGGAAGTCTATGGTTACCTTAATATGGCAAACTGTGAGAATGCAATATTTGCCTAGCTAATTTCCACCTAAAGCCTACAGATCTATACAAAGAATCCCGCCTGGCCTGAACTCCTGAATCTAAACCAGAAACCATGGATGTAATCATGACAACGAGGTGGTGTTTTGCACTCCCCTTGCAGTTAAGGTAAAGGGCTTGCACTATGGGTACACCTCTCCGACGTCCACAGGGCACCTCCAGACAGCACGTTGGCACATCAGTTATCTTAAAAGGAGGGGCAGCAGTACCTGCACCCTATCTGTCTTACTGGCCTGTCCAGGCATGATACGTGTGCAGTGTCACACTCAGTTGGCGGGCCGAAGCCCATCTGCTAGCTCCATAGCCTCTTTTTTCAGGAGCTCCCTCTCGCTCCCCCTCTCTTTTTTTTGCCTCTCTCTTTCTCTCTGTGTAAAAGTAAGTTTTGTATGTCTTTCTGGTGATTTGTTGTGTGTGTTTTTGCTTTAATTTCAGGAGAGAAGAAGATGAAAGTTACTAATGTAAATAATTGTTTGTTAAGTAGGGATCCGAAGTGTAGGTGCACGAATGACAATGTATGGGCTTATGCCTACTATTGTGGAATACCTATTCCCACCCACCCCCCTGGGAGGATAGCTTAGCGGCAATGTGCTCGCCTTGGAAACAAGACGGCACGAAGCAACACAGGTTCGATCCCCGGGTCCGTGCTTAGAAACCACTGGGTAAATACGCAACTAAGACATATATTCCTGTAACAGCGCCTCGATGCCCCCAGGCTGTGTGAGCGCTCTAAAAATGCAAATAAATAACACATATTATTGCAGGTCTATGTGTAATATTGATGGTACTATTGGGGCTGTATTGGGGGAGGTCTTACAAAGGGGGAATGGGATTGTATAATATCCAAATGAGGCAGTACATATAAATGTTAATATTAGTGGATTTACATATATCAGTAACAATATGAATGCTAATAATAATGGAAATTAATATAGGAGTAACAATAATGTTGATACAAGTGTTAGTGATGATTATAACAGGTACAATATGACAGCGAGCGTATGGGCACGATTGGCCATGGGGGCAACAGTGAAAAGGTTGTTTTCAGCAAAGCGAAGATTGTTTAACAATTCGAAAAAATATAATGTTATTTTCGATATCACTGTTAAAGCTGGCACCCCTGAGAGCATGTATAGAATAATGAAAAGAGAAGCACAGAAAAAGTATGATATCTATAGGGTTTGATTGAGGATGTCCGTCATCCCGAGTTTACCAACTCATGTTATACTGACACGAGTGGCGTGGGAAGAAATGCTGTGGATGGAAGCTGTTATGTGTGCTTACTCATTCCACACACGTGCCAGGGGCTCTCAAGGTTTTAGTACCGCAAGCAGTCCCAATTATAGAGGCACAATGCCTAGTTCATCGTGTGCTATGCAGAATAAAAGGAATGTTCCAGGGGCACAACTACAATTGGTGGGTCCAGATCTTGTACAATGCAGCAACGATCCAAAGAACATCAAGTGTGTGGATCTACCCTATCTGATGGGCGTAAATATGTCAAAAACAACTGGCAGGACATCACACTACCTTGCTTGGCAGTAGGACTGGTAACATATAGCAAGGAAATGATGGAACAGGTGGACAATTTCTGTGCACAAATATGGACAGAGCATACCACAAAGTTTACATGGATTGCAACAATGGAAAAGCCAGTGCACAAGGAAGAAGAATACAAACGTTGTTTTCGCAGCAAGGGTACAGTCTTTGTCGGATCGAACAAACGTTGCAATAACACTCTCCTAATTGCAGACATGAAGAAGGGAACGGCAGCTGTGATGGATTACTACTGGGTCTGTGGCCAACAAGCTTACTTGCACCTCCCACCATCATGGAGGGGCTGTTTCCTGGCCACGTTGCACTCAGCACTACTAGTAATCCCAGAAGAACACCTGAAGGGGAGAGCACACTGCCTATCGAAAAGCCAACTCGTTTCCCCGTAATTTAAAATGAGGAAAATAACCTGCTGCCCACACACGAGCTCCGCATCCTGCCAGGGAAAGGACAATTCCAACAACTAAAGAGGACGAAAAGATCGAATTATGTATCCAAAGATTTGTCCGCATTGCTTGCTGAAATACACAAAGAATGCAGGGTCTTCAGCTTAGCAGAATCTTTTTTCACATCTCTACTGTTGCCGGGAGTGCATGCCGCAGCAAATGCCAAATGGTTGCAGATTGTGAGATGGGAGCTGGTCCAGCTCGCGAATGATACAGAAAACAGGTTCAACGTGATCAAGGTTGAGTTGCGTACATTAAAACTTATAACGATGCAAAACCGATATATTTGTTGGACATGTTAACAGCAGTGGAAGGAGGGGTTTGCAAAACATTTGGCGATTCCTGCTGCACATTTGTGCCTCCAGAAAATGCATCATTATCCCACATCATTGCAGCTGTCCTTGGCCTTGGGTATTTGCATGAAAAAGGAGTGAATAGTACAGGACAGTCACTGGTTTACCTTGGCTTTTAATTGGGCCCCATCCTGGCTCGGAGCAATCCTGAAGATGTTGATGGCCATTATCGTGTTCATCCTTGTTATTTTCTGCACCCGTCAACTGGGCCTTCGATGTTGTGCCAATATGGCACCGAATAGCGCAAGAATTATGGTATCAATTGGACTTTCAAAAGCACCTCGCGAGACAAAAGATATTGAAGTACAGACTGATCCTAAGCATGAAATGCTCTCCATCCCGTATGGAAATTAAGTTGATCATCTATACCCCACTATCATTACTCAGCCCCCTGATATAGAGAATTATACAGATGTTTGGGTGGACCTGGCAGGGGCAGGGGGATGCATCCATATGACTTGCTCACTCACCTGAAGAAAACGCGTGTAGAGGGGAGTTTGCTGTCAGTATACAGGGCGTGGGTACCGATAAAGGGGACACAGCCATACATGGAAGCAGAAAGGAGACAGCAGGAGCGGAGGGGTATTAAAGTGTTTGTTACTGTAGAAGTAAGAAAAGGGGGGAATGTTGGGAAGGGGTGACCACGTCCCAACCCTGCTAGGCACTTCAGAATAAGGCAAGCAGCATTCAAAATACTATGATGGGCTAGGGGTCAGGGGGGACAGTGGTATGATCCCACCCCAATATGATCAACCCACATAGTATAGCCCAAGGCGCAAGCAAGACTGACATTTTGTGTAGAAGTTAGTGCATTCTGTGTAGATGTTAGTAACCCTAGTTTGAAGACAAGGCCTGCGCGGCGAATGCAGCATTTCGTGCACTAGGCCTTAGCTGTGAAACGGGGGAAATCTCCAGCCATGCCTGAGCTACCGCGAGGACAACACAAACGCCCAACCGCCATAAAGTTCTTTCCTTGTCCTAACAGTGTTGCAAAGATGTTTTTTATCCGCAAGGAATGTGCCCTACAAGGCCGCGATCATAGACTGGTGCCTGGTGTGCATGTTATCTCACACTGGCCAAAGCATGACCCGGCCTATCCCCAGGCAACCAAGAGTTATAGCCCATATAACTAAACCTCAAGATCCCTGAATTCCATGGCACTAGGTGCCCTTTGACCACAAAACCTAAAGTAACAAGTCCTGAAATGTTCAAAGAGAATGGACAGTGCATGTCTTTTGAGCGACAATTGTGTGATTTGTATTGCGAGGGGCTGGAAGGGATAAATTATAGTTCAAAACAAGGGTGGAGACATTGGAGCCGGATGGCGCGGAAGGGAGTGAGTGAAACATGGGTGTGAAGGTTAGAGTGCCCCAGAACCTCATTTGAGCCAGTCTTAAAGCCTGCCAGGTGCACAGTATGATGATAAAGCAGCGTTGTTTTAGGAGCGTAGTTAATTTGTTCTTTGACCTTCGACATGAGAGGAAGATAATCACCACAGCACCCACGTGATGGAAGATGAACGGACTGGGCTGGAACCAATGACCTGGCATCTATTATGGAGCAGGCGAATCATGTATAGGCCCAAACCAACCAGCCGCAGAGGTTTCTACTGTATATGTTGCATCATAAATGAGGACGTTGTCCTTTATAAGATTCTGCTTGTACTACTTCTCGCCAGAACGTTCTTGGCAGCAGTTCTTTGCTGTTGCGCTCATCTGTGTGTGAGATTAAAACTTGTTATCCTTACAAGATCAACCTTTCTTCCCTAGCAGATTGTATTTTCTCTGGTGCGAGCGTTCAGGGACCTGCCTTCAGGTGCAATAAAGGCAGAGCCAGTAGGGGGCAGAATACAGGTTCCCTTGCAAAGAAAAAAAACAAGACCAGGATAGACCTTCCTAAGCACTGCTTATTTCATGTTCAGCCAGAGAAGCCAAACGTTTGATGTTCCAGTGGCCAAGCAACATTTGACACCTGTAAGCAGAAGGATAAGAATCAATTTGACATCTTGGAGGGCAATTACCTCAGACCATTGGGCCCTACCAGTAGTAGGATGTGGCTAAAGACTCCCTCTCCCATCCACCCAGCCGACCTCTCCCCCATCCATAAATATTTTCATCAAACCTTATGGAAGGACTACTGAAACTGAAAAATACTGGATGCCATGGACCAGATGGAGCTGGAGAATGCAGTACAAGGTTGCTTCTCGGTTCATATTTTCTTGTAACCGATTTGCAGTTGGAGACAGTGGTTTTGGGCCTCCTTCCAGCTTTCACTGAGCATGTCCAAGACATCCCGTGGCTCACTGCCATACAATTGCTGAAAGGGTGAAAATCCGGTAGATGCTGGAGGGGGTTTTCTCAAAGAAAATGAGGCCCATGGAATCATGCAATCCTAACCTTTCCCTCCTTCATCAACTAGTTTTCCTATAATGGTGTTCAGGGTCTTATTAACTCGTTCCACCAATCCATCTGTTTGAGGATGATTAAGAACAACTTCATATCACTACGTTAAGAATCTCAGTTTAACTTCTCCCATGAGCTTACTCATAAAATTAAAATGTGTTCCTTGATCTGTTTGAATTTCTTTTGGGAACCCGACACAGGAATAAAATGGTAGCAGATGTTTTAATATTTGCAGGGGCGTACTATTTCTCAGGGGGGAAGGCCTCAGGATTCCTGGTAGCATAGTCAACAATCATTAAGGCACATTTATTGCTCAATTTAGAGGTCTCCAGGGCTCCAATGAGGGAGAATGGAACCTCTATTAAAGGTAGCTGGCACCTCCATTATAGGTAGTGTGTTTAAAGGGGCAGGTGGAGAAAATATGTGTGCTGGTCTTTTGAGATATCTTACATGTCTGCACACATTTTTTTAATGTCGGCATATATTCCTGGCCAATAAAGCTTTCCACTGATAGCCTGTTAACTTGTCCTAGATGTCCACCTGTTAAATGTGAGTGGGCAATTTCCAGAACTTTTTTCCGATGGGTTTTTGGTATTACCAACTGGGTTTTTTACATGTTCCTGAGGTTTCCCTTCGATATAACAGTCCCAGTTTTTAAATGAAGGGACCTCCTTTATCATTACCTTCAGACTCCGGGATTACTTGTAAGAAAGCCTCTTCTAATAATGGATCGTTTCTCTGAGCAAAAGCCAAATCTAGAAGGAGAGTTGGTTTGTCTAAAAGTACTTTCACATCTCCCCTGAAATCCAGATCAAGGACTCCTGCGAGTACATCTAGTCCAAATTTCCAAGCTAAAGCAGATTTGGGGGCTATTCTGATGTAGCATCCAGGGGGAGGTATTAGAACAAAGTCAGTGCGAATCATACTCCTTTTTCCTGGAGGAATGGATGCTTCCCTACTACTGCAGAAGTCAAATCCAATAGAACATTTTGTAGCTACAGTGGGGTTTGAGGCTCGACCAGTTAGTTTTTGATATTTTCGGGCTCCCCAATTTGTTTCAATTGAGTTGCATCCCACTCCTAACACCATATGTAAGGAAGGCATGGTATCAAGTAGTAGGCACAGACACAATAGATACAATTTTTGAAAAAAAAATGGTAGGTATTTTAGTTGGGTTTGTAGAATTCCTAACTGGCCCTAACTAGAATGGGAGTAGTCCCGAACATTAAACAAATAACAAAACAAGTCCAAGTCAGTCTAGAAAAAACAAAAAGGCTAATACTAAAAAGAACTAACCTTGCCCTCCTTATCGAAATGACAAATGTGTTCAGGGAATACAAAAGGAAAATAGTGTCTCAAAAGAAATGTCAGAATGTAACAACTCCTTTCCCCACGTTCTGCAGCACAGGGTTTTAAGAGTTTCTTAGAAGGGATAGGTGGATGGCACAGTTCTATCAGTCTTGCACACTTTGGCTCACTGGTACAAATCAACAGTTAAGGCTTGGGTTTCAAGCTTCTGGTAGTTCAATCACTTCCTAGGGGTTCCTCTGCCTTGTCATAAATACAGAGTTCTGCTTTTGACCATTACTTTTCCACAATTTAACACAGGCTTCCTTCTGCCTCTCTTTTCACATTCACTTTATCACAGTTCTGCACAGGCTTCCCTCTGCCGGTCTCGAGCCTGTCTATTCACCTTTTGACTTTATCACACAGTTCTGCACAGGTTTCCCTCTGCCATGCTCAAGCCTGTCATTCTCTTTGTGGGGGTTCCCTTTCCCATGTTTTGTCTTGGCTTTCTTTTTTGCAAAGATTTTGCGTAGACCTCTGCATGACCACTTTGACCTCTAAACAGTTCTATAATCCACAATCTTCCTCATCTTGCAACGCCAATGCCTCTTGGTACTTGTAGTTTCTTATTCTCTTTAGTTTTACCTCTTGGCCTATTCAGAGTTCACATACTTTGCTTTTCACTTATTCAACTTTCTTTCGGGATTGTGGTTACTTTCTTGCCTTTGGTTCCCGTTATAATACACTTCAACTCAGAGCATTTCACAGGGACTTTCAAATGCGCAATTTCATCTCGCAGGACCACTCTGTCACTTTGTATCCTTTCCTTTTACCATTCAGCAATTGTCCTTTCCATTACGCGTTTTTACCAGGCACAGGCGCAATCTTCAACTTTTGGGTTACAATTACTTTTGCTTTGAATACAAACCAGGCTTTTTGTTGCCTTTGATAACTCACTGGTCATGTTAATTGGTATTCTTCCATCAACGCCTTTCGTGCAACAGTCAAGGCCGTTACCAAAGCCTCCTCTGCTCCTCCCCAACTCTGTTTACCCGGGATGGTCGCGAGCCGCTTCCAAGCACCTTGAAGGTTTCTCTCATCCGCTAACTCGGTTTTAGTCTTGGAAAGCTTCTGGCTTCCCGAAAGTGTGGAATTCTCACTTACCTTTCTCTCATTCTTTGCAACTGCTGATCAGCCCCTTGGCATTCCAACTAACATAGCCTGGTTCACATCAGCCCTGAAAGAGCTGTTCCTTCTTGTACCCAGCCTTGCTCAGAGTCTGCCTGTGCGCGCCACCTTTTATCCTGACAAGGGGTGTTAACAAGTGGGAAGTGTGTATAGTTAGGATTACATGCCTGACTCTGGCTGGCCTCAATACAGGGACAGAGCCATTGCAAGTCAGTAGAGGTCATCTTTCTGGCCTCATTTCTCATCTTCCGTGGCTCAGTGGTGTTGTCAATGCAAGTAAGGAGGAATTATGGGAGCTTTAGTTTCCCATAAAATAAGCTGGGATAGGGGTTAGATGGGTTGTGGAAAAAGGTTCATACCATGTCTTTACATCGGGTCCATATCACCCACTCCCTGAGGACCCCCTAACCAGGTGATCCTCCCTCGCTTGTCCACCCCCAGGGTCGGGATCCAAAAGCGATGGCCTTTCCTTAGACACAGGGACTAGGTGTGAAACACCCTCTGGTTTTTCACAACTCTAACAAATGGAATCTGTCCCTCACACTTATACATACATCAAGCTGATAAAGGAAATATATGGCAATTCAAATGCAACAGAAATAATAGTTAAATTCAACATACACTTATCAATCGTTTGTCCTTGTAACCTGGGCCGGCTCCCCTTCCACAGATTCAAAGCAGGTTTTTCACTCAAATGTTCAAATAAGCAAGTTCCACTTTGTAACCAGGTTTGTATCAAAGTAGTTCTTGCTCCAAAAGTCTTTCACTCAGACTTTAACCAACAGTTCAAACAGACGACATGTCTTCATCTTTTCAGCTATAGCAAAAGTTCAACACAACTTCTTCCTTTTGAGAAACAATACTTTTCAATTCTTCTGCATCAACAGTAAGGTTTCGTCAGGATGTTGCCACAATGATTCATGAAACACTTTAGCAACCTTGCTACTTCTTCACAACCGTCAACCACAATATAGTACTTCAATGATTTCGTCCTGGTCCACTAACCTGCCAGGACTACAACTAAAAGATGCCTGCCCTGGTATACTCGCCTGCCAGGACTAAAAGCTAACACTACAAGTACTCAGTGGTGGGTTTTAAAACTTTTAGAAAACGGTCTTCAACTTTCAAGAACATAAAAATTCACAACTTCTTCTGGGAAGACATGAGACACATTGGTGCGGTTTATTCCACTGTTGTATTTGCCACATGCAAACCAGGTTACACTTCTCTCCTCCTTGATACTCTCTATCATCAGGGCGTCTCTTCTGCCACTCAAGTTTTCCCATCAAATAATTGCTGACAATGTTTCTTTAGCACACTTGCTCTTCTTTGGTTTTGGCAATGCTTGTTGATATCTTGTTCAGCTATTGCCTCTTCCTCACTCTGGCAACAATGGTTATAATCCCTCTGTAACAATGTTCTCTGTTTAGCCAATATGATCTATTTGCTGTTTGAAGTATTGCCCCCTCTTAACTTTGCCAATGGTGGTTGTAATTGGCTGGCTTCAATATTGCCCCAGCTTTACTTTAACAATGGGATTGATATTTAGCCTGCTTAAGTATTGCCCGCTCTTTATCTTGGCAATAGTATTGGTTCGGATAGTTATGATTATAACCTTTGCTTTCTTGTTTGTTTAACAAGTTCTGCTTGTGCCAACGCAACTTCCTTTTACTAGTTTGGTATTCAAAAGTGATTTCAGTGGCCAGTGGTCGATCACAGAGCGTACCGGGATTACCTGTCAATGGTCAACACACCAGTGTCTGCAAACGCTTCCACATGATCCGCTACCATTCTTCTTCTGCTGCCTTTCACATGGCAGCCTGCTTCCTTTTCTCACAACGCACTCCAGTGCTTGCCTGCCACCAGGACAGTGCACACATTGGAAAGCCTCTCTCACGCCGCTTCGAGCTGCACACCCTCTGCATTCAAGGCCCTCAGCTTCGGAGACCCTTTAAGGACCAATACCCGCATTAACAATAGCGGCAGCTCTGGCGTCTCCCTCTGTTCTTTCCCTGAAACTGCTGCTGGCGACTTCTACAACTTCTCTTTGCTGTTCTAGTGGCCTGCACCCGAGGGGGCCCTATATATTCAAAGGTGCCACTCAGGTGTGGGTCATTAGAACCACTAGACTCCACTTTGCAGTTTAGTGCCTCTAAGCCCCTCTTCCTTGTCTCAGTACCTACGGCATTGTGGGACTTGAAGTCCCCAATGTCCTGATTAGCTTTTCCTTCACAACTAGAAACTCCAACTTCATTGGTTTTACATTGTTTAGTGTATAAATCCCTTGGGAAGGGTTTTATGTAGTTTAATGGTTGATTCAGACTCAAGGAAGAATATTCATCAGAAGTCAGAGTATTAATGTTCTGAATCTGTGAGGAATCTGAGGACGTCCTCACTTCTTTCCCCAAAATATCCTCCCCTCAGGTGACCGGGGAAAGGGCGTTGCTTTCGGATCCTGACCCTGGGGGTGGATATGCGATGGAGGATCACCTGGGAGGAGACGTGGGGATGAGGCACCCTGGGGTGAGACACAGTATTCCCCATTTCCCTTTCATCAGGAATCAAATGTCCCCCAGGCTTTTATAGGACATTTCCAATCCCTTCCCTATTGTATTAAGAAACCATTTCCCAATGCACACCACTATGGTACTGAGACAAGAAAGAGACCACATAGGAACTTACATTCATCCTTTATTAACTCAGACATAAACAAACACCATTCTGGTACTGAAGCGAGGGATGCCAAGTACCATGTGTGAGATACCTGAGGTGTTTCTCCCAGGTTATTCCCGGGGATCCATTGTTCAGGTGGCCAAGGGAAGGGCCATCGCTCTTGGATCCCAACCCTGGGAACGGACGAGCGAGGGAGGATCGCCTGGGCTGGGGGTCCCTGGAGAGTGCAAGAGGAGCGTGTTTGGGCAAGACGCAGTATCCTATTTTTTCTGATGCACTCCTACCTGACATCGCAGTGGTCTTTATTGGATATTGCCACCAGAATACCATCCCTGTGTACTTTCCCTTACGGAAAAGGAGAAAACAGGGGAACTCAAGATTATCCCTAAACCCCAATATGAATGTTGCCTCTCCACAACACTACAAATCCCATAATCCCCTTCTTCTCTTAGAATATCAAGCAGGATGTAAATGAACACCGAGGGGATATCTCCACTTCAACTCCTATAATCCCATTCTCCTATTGAAATCCACGACTGGGACGAGGAATAGGCAGATGGGAGTCATGAGGATTACCCATACAAATCAACTGGCAATGGATTCCTATGGGCAGTCTCCAGATAATGAGGTCAGGCAGGGAGGGACAACTACTCACACCTGACTCCAATCAACTCTAGCTGGGAGTATAAAAGCAGAAGCCAAAAACAGCATTGTGAGCGAGTCGGGGATACTGGAAGGTGCTGGAGAGAAGGAGAAAGCCCTAGTGAGCTGCAGAGACCCTGGGAAACCTGGAGGAGAAGAAAACCGCCCAAACACTGGCCCTGCTACCAGAGAGGAGATTGAAGTGTGGAGGAGGAAACTGTACTTCCAGAAGGCAAGACCAGGGGTAGCTGGGGTTGCCTGGCAGTACCAACAGTTAAACTCTTCCCCTGGGCCAGGCATGCAAACCCAGGTCTCCGAGGGACAGAGGGAAAGACCTTGACCACCACATCCCCTCTTGGCTCCTGCAGCTCCCAATGACAGAAAATGCCATCCATTACAGGGAGCAACAAAGTGGGAGCAATATTAGCCCAGTGCATTCTGAGACTAGAAGTCCCAAAACCTGTTTGTTGAAATTGTGAACTTTGGAAGGAGGCTCGAACCTGCCGGACAGAAGTTTTGTTGCTGAACTTTAGAAAGGGGTGCGAGCCCGGCCAAGGGAGAACCTTGAGGAACTTGACTGTGCTGCAAAAGAAAAGACTCGAGCCCGGCTGAGGAAAGCCTTCTAGCTGATTTGTAAACTTTGAGAGGGGTCCGAGCCTGGCTGAGGGTGAACCTTGAGGAACTTTGAGAAGGGTCTGTGCCCGTCAGAGTGGGACGCATTAGTGAAGAAAAAGACGCAAACAAAGCCTTCAATATAGCCGGTGAGTCAGAGGAAGCTGCGTGAAACCGGTCTGTATCAAAAGAAGGCTGCGAGCGGCGAAAGTGTAAAAAAACTTCCCTTGAACTGCACATAAAGAACTGTTAAACCGCAGGGGGAAAAAAACAGCTGCAGGAGGGTCCGGCCCGACATAGGTGCTTACTCGAAAGACTCTGGCTGATCTCCCTTATTCTTGAAACTACCGATACCAGAAGGCAATAGGAGAGCCCCAAGGAAAAGGTCAAAGTGGACATACAGGGGTCTAGCAAAACCGCCTGTACAGTCGAAAGTCTTTGACCGGCACGTAATTCAAAAGCTAATGGAGACGAATCCTGCATAGTGAGAAAGGAGAAGGAACTGTGTGGTTGGCAAGATTGAACCCGACTGAGGGATGTCGACAGTGGATTGTTTAAAAAGACATTAAGATTTGTGAATGCAAAAGGAGAAATCTTGTGGATAAAAGCCATAGTGAACCCAACAGAGGGAGGCTGCTATTCGAGAGGGATCTGAGCCCGGAAGAGGGGGATCCGGAGGTGAAAAGCCATCAGCCACCGTACATATAGAAAGGTACATTTTGTTTTGTTATTTTGAACCCATCAGATCCTCAGAGGCAAGAGACTTTTTTGTAGAAAAGAGACTTAACCACCGAAGATCCCGATACCTGAGAACGGAACTGTAGTCTCGTGCTGGGAAAGCCCGAGAGTGTGGTGTGCTTAGGAGTCCTGCCTTGTCCGTGCTAAAAACGTGAGTAAGGGAGACCCCCAGGCTAGAACATCCTGACTTATTATTTGAAAACACTTCTTACTTTTCCTGTGACCACTATCCCACACTATTTTTGTAACTTAATTGTAAGGATTGGCAATAAGTTATTTTAGTATAGGCCCTTTTATTTGACAAGACGCCACATAGGAATGCCTTATTATCTGATGGTCGCAGCTTGCTCTCATCTTAGATTTAGGTTTAGATTAGGCATTTATCGCACCCATTTCAAGTCAATAAACACTCTTGAACTGTGATCACTTGTGTCTGTTGTCTTACTGTTGCCATCATGAGTTCCTTACAAAAGACCGTTGTGAAATGAATGTGAATGGCCTGCACCTGAAGCCAAAGGGGTGGTATAAATGGCCTGCTCAGGTGAGGCTAATGAGTTCGACTGTGGAATGCTTGCAAACGGAGAAGGTGAAGGCAGGGAGACGTGTCCGATGCGCCGAGGTGCTGCAGTCGTTGCAGTGGAAGTAGTTTGTGGCAGACGTTGTTGGAAGGTCTCTGATGGCATGGTCCGGCTGCCGATCTCCTGGAGTCAAGAGGACTCCCTCTCAGTTAGCCGGAGGTGTTGGAGACACAGGAAGAGGGGCTTACTGAGCCAGGAACAGCAGCAGCCAGGAAGAACCGACCTAAGTGGAGAAGGGCTCACAAGGACAGCGTACCGGGTTAGTCAATTGAGGCTGAATGACTCTGGGGCGCTGTGGTGCAAGCTATGTTGTGAATGCCGGTCGGAGCGCTCGCGAGTGAGCGGAAGACAGCGGAGGCAATGGGATTGCCGATCCAAATGTAAAACCTTGAGGTTTGATGACTATGATAATGTGAAGGTTGGTGAACGGAGTGGGTTGTGAATACCGAACTATACTGAAATTGGGAAGGCTGCGTAAGGGCCAATAAAGCAGTCAACTTTAAATTGCATGAAGAGCAGGGTGCACATTCCCAGCAGGAGATTGAACGGGGAATTTGCAATTACGTTGTTATGATATGAATGAATGAATTGAAACTTTGAATACCGAACCAAAGGAAAGTAATAATGAGTGAATGCCACATGAGTGGGAAGCAGAGACAAGTGTTCCCTGATACAAAGTAACTGTGAATCTTGGAAATTTAAGAAAACAAGCATTAGTACTGAATATAAAGTACTGTGAATTGGACAAGCTGAGAAAAAGCAAGCTTTGGCAAGACCGATACGGAAAAGAGGAACTGTACAAATTGAAAGTTGAAACTATGGCAATACTATGAGAAGGTGTAATAATCCAACAAGTGAATGGTGGCACACCAAATGTTGAAAGGGACTGCAGGAATATAAGTCCAATACCACTTTTGACCTGAAGCAGTGGTGGGGTAACTGTGGAAAAGAAGTCAATCAGGTGTGTTGGTTGTGTGACCTGTAATGGGTGGACCAACAACTGCGCCTAGAGTGAATACACCCCACTAAAGAGAAGCCACTTGACTCATACATTTATGGTTGAATATCCAGAGAAGCTGGGACATTGTGAACTTCAAGAGTTGAACTTTATGATATTGATGAAAGAGCCAAAAAGCCTGAAGCTGGGAAGAATCCCGAGGAATTGTGTTGTGAAAACAGTGAGTGACTTGAAAGCTTAGAGAAGGGAAACCCCTTTGATTAAAATCAACTATTTGGAATCCTCTGGAAGGTAGAACCCCTTTCCGACCAAGTGCTGGAAGAAGCTCTGAACCTTTGTTTGAAAACATTTTCATTTGATACTGACATCCCTACACAGTTTGAACAAATAGATGTGAGGGTAAGTATAGGTTGGGAAATCCCACCTTACCATAGGGCAAGATAGGCCTTAACCCAACCCTTTTTGTGATTTTAATACAAGTTCGTAATCCAAACTTTCCTCAGTTATCTGCGTCTACTTCCTGATTCCTTCACAATTCCCACAGATATAATTTCTCTGGTAATCATCAGAGGTTTCACTACCCTCAATATGGGTAGCTTTGCAAAAAGAAATCTTACTCCGACAACAATCCATTAAATATTCTGGCATTATAGAAATCTCCCTTTCTGAAGAAGACGGATACTGCATCTCTCCTAACAGAATCCCTCCATTCCCTTGGTGGTTCTTCTCCTCCCAGGTGATCCACCCGGCTAATACCACCCCCAGGGTTAGGATCAGGTAGCGATTGCCTCCTCTGGCCACCTGAAAGAAGACTTAAGGCAGAGATTTTGTGGGATTCATCACACCATACACCCTCTCAGGTGAGGGATTCTGTTTGGCTAGTAGTCCAACAGGCATTTGCACTGGGCTTCACACTGAATATAAACCAGACAATATTAACATCAACGAGAAAACTTCAATTTATTGGAGTTATATGGGACTGTATGGAAGGGAAGGTTTATCCACTCTTTGACAGATTGGACACCAAAAAATAAAAGAAGAGTCCCTGCTGAGAGTTTCTGAAGAGCTCAACGTTACTGGCGATCACATTTCAGCAGCTGCTGGGACTGATGGCATAATTCATTCGAGTGGTGGCTCATCCCAGGCTGCATATGCGGCGCATGCAACTACACTTGGCTTTGGAATGGTGATCGGAAACGCAAACTCCACCAAGATTTGGAATGGTGGATGGAAGAAAGGAACCTCAATTAGGGTGTCACCTTTTTGGGTTTCCCCTTTTCTCCTCCAATTCCTTTAAAGACCATGGTTACAGATGTATCCCTTCCAGGTTTTGGGGGCAAGTACAAGGCCATTGAGAATTATATGATTTATGTACCGCAGAAGACCATGGCACGCACATAAATGACCCGGAACAAAAGGAAATTTTACTAGGCATAAAAGCCTTTTTAACAAAACTGATCCGATGTTGATAAACACAGACTACACCACTGCAACAATCTACCTGAACAAACAAGCCTGATAACCTCCCACCTACCATGGGAGGAGAACATCAGGGCAGATGCACTGAGATGTTTAACACTGTGCACAAACGGGAGCTCAATCAGAAGGCCTTCTTGCCAATTTTTCAAACATGGGGCACTCCAATGGTATACCTCGTCGAGACTCGCGAGAACAGGAAATGTGCCCTGTCTGCCTCATGAAGTGTGAATGGGCCAGATTTATTGTAGGTTGCGTTCCTTCTCGCCTAAGATGGACAGCCACCACTCCACAAGCATTACTGGTCAAGGACCAATACATCCTCTTCCATAAGGACAAAGTGGTCCTAAAGGCAAAACCGGGATTCCTACCAAAGTTGGTGAGTAATTTTTACATCAATGAGGTACTATCATTACCTGTTTTCTGGTTGGTCTCCACATTTTTGGAGGCATACAAATTGCAAAACAAGATTACACCAAAGTGGCTGCACACTAATCTGGTAAGAGGGAAGGCAGCTTCTGTACCTTTCCAACGACACATACCGATCATGGATATTTGCAAGCCAGCAACTTGGGCTAACCCACACTTTTTCTATAAACTTTACTTGCTAAACCAATCTCTAGAAGCACTGCAACTTTTGGAAAAGCCCAGCCAAAAAACCTACACTAATTAAATCCCAGCCGCCCTTTGGTTTCCCCACTTAGGGTGCTTTGTAATTTCCCAGGAGTATGGAGACGGGACGTAAGAATATGGAAAAGTTACAAAACAAAGTGACACTTTTACTCTTAGCCAATAGTGCTCTTTGCTCCATTTGCACTCCCGCCTTCCCCACTAAAGTTCCCTTGTCTGACGTGACGAAGGAACTAAAGTTTAGGCAGGGCACGGGGAGAAAGTACCACAAGGGGCTTCTGCCGGCATTGCCTGCGCTATAACATTCTATGATGCTGCTTTGCAACATGCAACGGTTCTGTCCCTGTTCCGAGGGGCGTCCCAAGGGTATGAAGGAAAGGGGACTACAGATCAACAATGTTATTATGGTGAGTAACTTTTCCATTTTCCCTTAAGCGAATCACTCACCAGAACTCAGACATTACTTTATAAATTCTATTGTCTACTGCAAGCATTTGAACTTTAACATTCACAATTCTTTGAATGCTGCTTAGATTATGTTCAGGCTTTCCAGTTTTCAGTTGAATCTGATACACCCCGGAAAAACGCAACTCAGAGAAAAAGGTGCCTCCTCGGTTTAAACATTATTTTCCTCCCCTTCCAGTGGTGTCTTAGTGTGAGCATGGATGGGAGGAAGTTAGGGGCGAAGAGGTGGATGAAGAGGGTCCTTGGCAAGCAATAGGAGAAGGGCCCTATTCCCCTACGCAGTTTGTCTGTATACTTTCTCCCATTGCTTCCTCTCTCGTCCCCTGACCTTAACCTACAATGGGCCTCATCACTAGTTGGGCTGTAGCCCTTAAATGCGGCAGTAATGGTATTACTGCCGCATTTAAGGGCTGGTCCTATCACAAGTTGGGCGCTAAATGGTCTGTTTTATCTCCAGCTTTTTTCTGGATGTGAAAATCCCATTTACCGCCCTGTTTTCGGCAGTATTACCACCGGCTGTATTAGCCCGCAGCATTAGCACCGAAAATGCCCCATTGGATCCAATTGGAAATGGGGATTTACAGTTAATGGCCAACCCGTGATCCGGCAGAAATACCGCCGGACCGGTGGGTGCTAAGGCTATTACAGTCAGGCGGCATTACAGCCGGGATACTGCCCGACTCGTGATAGACCCAATGTGTGATGTGCAATATATGTTATGTTGTTTGCATTTGGGTTACAGATGACAATTGCTTGCAATGTTGCTTTGCAGGATACCATCAAGTATCAAATCCTTACACCACTTCCTATAACAATTTATTGCGATTTCTCACAGATGTCAATATATTTTTTTTTTTATTTTTTTTTTATTTGTTTGGCTGATATTCAACCTTTCAAATATTTAATATAAAACAACATAAGAAAGAAAGATAGAGGAAGGATTATTTTGAGTCTGTCAATACATAACAATTTAAAATTCATTACATTTCATCTTCAACACATGAACAAAAAAAAATATATTACACCTCTTTATACTTACAACATTCCATATTAATAGAGGATAGTAGATATAAATTTAACTAAAGCAGTTAAAATCGCTGAGCGTTCACTATTAATTACTAGGCCCCAAATTTCTTCCTCAGTGTGAAAGCAATAAAGCTGTAGAGAATTTTTAAAATATATTTGCCGTAGTGTCTCTAATGCAGAACATGACACTACTAGGTGTTTAAGGGTTTCAATACAGTTATTATCATTACAAAACCGACACCATTTGCTTAGGTTCTTATCGCGTCTGGACAGAATTTCATATGTAGGATGAAGATTTAAGCGCATTCTTAGCATCTGGGCTCGTACAAAATGAGAGGGACATTTTTGTAAATACTTTTCCATTATACCCAATTTTTTGGGATGAAAAATAGTCCAAGAAAAATCAACTAGGTTTTTACACAGATCTTGGGTCAAAATCCAATCATATAAGAACAATGTTTTCTTCGCTTTAGTTGGATTTGAAATTAGCATTTGCAAGGAAATATTAGCTTCAGTAAGTATGTTAATCACATATTGGAGCCAAACTTTTGGAAATCTGTCAGCAGAAGTTAGCAAGTAGTGCGCAATAGTGTTCAACACATTTTTCTGGGAGACACCTAACAGACACTTTCTAAAAAACAACACATTTTCCATAGGACATGACAATAAATCGAATTAGAGCCCATTTCTAGTCTCAACAATGCCATCGGTGTACAATTTGGTAATTTGAATACCGACTTCCAAAATGTGCCTTCATACTTATCCCAATATTTTCTTGATTGTGGTAATTGTGAATCGGCCCCATAAGCTATTATGGGAATTACTTTTTGTTTATAAAAGAGCAACACATGATTAGTTGTGAATTTCCCATATTTTCGCAGGATAATAGAGGCTTGTGAGGCTAAAGATTGAATTTTTGCTTTTAGGATGGACGGTTGTAGCAGAGGCATCGGGCTTCCAGCAAAGTGTAAACCTAGATATTTGTAAGTGTTAACTAAACAAAGGTTTTCATTGTTTAGTATCCATTTGCATCGTTTAAATTTTTCCTTAGCATTGTTTTTTTGACAGATCAACACCTGCGTTTTTTCTGTGTTAATTATCAAATTATTCGCTCTGCTATAGTTTTCAAGACATTGAATCAAGTTCTGGAGGCCTCTAGGAGTTTGGGATACCAATACTAAATCATCAGCATAGAGGATCCATTGGATTCTTTGGGATCCTAATTTAGGAGCATCACTTTCTATTTCCTCAAAATCCGTTCCTAGATCTAAAAGGAACAGATTGAAGAGCGTTGAGGCTAAGATGCAACCTTGTTTAACGCCTCTTTCCGATTTTATTCGCCTGGACAATAATCCTTCTGTGGATAATCTAATCTGAATCGTTGTATCCGAATGAAGTTCTTCAATAATTCGTAATAGTGAATGAGGACAACCGTACCTTCTAAGTTTACAAAATAACAGACTTCTGTCAACAGAATCAAAGGCACCACGAAAGTCCACAAATGCCATAAAAAGACTTTGGTTACGATTAATATATTTGGTTCTTAGCAGATTGAGGACAAGCATGTTCGGTGTCGTGCCAAGACCTGAAACAAACCCAGTTTGGAAAGGGTCACGCATGTTAACTAAATTCATCCATGTGTTCAGTTCTTTTAGAACAATCCTGGAGTATATTTTGCCCGGCGCATCAAGCAGCGCAATGGGTCTATAACTTTCAGGTTTCTCTCGGTTGCCTTTTTTGTACAATGGAACTATGATGGAGTGTTTCCAGGAGCTAGGTAAGATTTGAGAATAATTGATTTGCTGAAATAAAGAGAGTAGAATATTAGACCACAATTCTGGGTTTTGTTTGAAGATGTAATTAGACAACCCATCAGGCCCTGGTGCTCTTGAAGCGCTTATTGTTTGAATGTAATACAGAATATCAGTTCTCTCTATTTTAAGAAAAAAAGGATTGGCCTTAGTTTGGGTGAATACTTGGGTATCTTGATTAGGAGACGCAAGAATTTTCTGGAAGTATTCGACCCATGTGGATTCAGAGACCTGTTGAATTTGTTTACAGTGTTGTGAAATTAAGGATGAATCATTTATGGCTTTCCATATATCCGAGGTGTTCTTATCTTTTATAAGTTCCAACATGTGTTCTCCATCTGTTTGTAGCATCTGAGCTTTATGGTGCCGAATCCAATTTTTGTAGTTCGTTTTTAACTGTTTAAGTTTTTGGAAGCGAACACATATTGGTAGAAGCATAGCTTCTCGCTTTGCTTTCCTAAAAGATGCTTTCTTATCCTTGATTTTACCATCGAACACATGGAATCGCGTCTTATAGAATCTCGGCTTGTTGTAAGTTTGA
Source organism: Ambystoma mexicanum (assembly GCF_040938575.1). Lineage (NCBI taxonomy): Eukaryota > Metazoa > Chordata > Amphibia > Caudata > Ambystomatidae > Ambystoma > Ambystoma mexicanum. The sequence goes on along the minus strand of NC_090923.1, from coordinate 1,300,891,002 downwards.
GTCATCTTTTGTAGAATGTCATAATACGCTGAGCTCGGAACGATGCTACTATGAGTGCTGTCAAAGGCAGATTCCAACATCATACCGAATTGAGTGATGGTGTCTGTTGTCCACCGTACTCTATTGACACCGTTATTTGTCGTTAAAGAATGATCCCATTTTATTTCACTGATCGGTAGTTGTCAATAAGGTACCATCCATTGCAAGCATAGCAAGTTATGATCGCTATTTTGAGTTTGAGTAATTTTAAATTCAGGTGAGAGCAAGGATAGTGTATCATCAACGTAAATATAGTCAATGATTCCACTGCTACCTCCTTGCGACCATGTGTTTTGTGGAGGTTGATCTTTAGGTCCTAACCCATTCATCATCAGGAAACCTCTTGATTTCATGAGATGGTTCCATAGGATTCTCCGATTTTGCTCAGATACTTTCAATTTTGTAACACAGTGAAGATTTAAATCGCCTGCTACAATAGTATGTGATATTTTAGGTACAGCAGTTAAATAATCCAGTAATGTTGATACAGCAAAAACAAATTCTGAATCATCAATTTTAAGAGGATTCCAATAAAGGTTAACCAGAGCATACAAAACGGAGTTGATAGATGCAATAGTTAATTGAGAAAAAGGATTCGGAGAATATTTGTATATAATGGTTATGTTTGCACTGCTTTTGATGGCAGTCAACAAACCACACATGGGACGGCCTCTTTGATTTTTAAGAGCTAACGTGGTATGGAGTTCATGATTGTCCCATAAAATTTGTTTTGTAATCCAGGTTTCCTGTAACATTACGATATCAAACTCCAAAAGTCATCTATCATTGTTTCCTAATAGATGACCAAAACCATGTGTGTTCCAGGAAACAAGAGATATAACAGTTTTCCCGTTCTCTTGCTCTAGTTAACTTTCATTGATTTTACAATGGCATTTACATTTCTGACTTATGGCACGGTTCGACTCATGATTGTCAACATCACTGCACCAAGTAACATTCTTTTTAACATTTTCTTTGGCAGAGGGACTGTACTCGGTCTCTATTTGCGATTCACACATTACCAGAAAGCCCATGGAAAATAGGACCTCCCTTGCCTGCCAAACTAAATTTTTGATTACTCTTGATCGAAACCATAGTCTGACTATGCTCTGTTGTTTGGACAAAATGAATTCAACTTGTTCAATGTCATAACTAGTTACATCGTTCAAGGAATCTATGTCAAAGAATATTTCTAAAATACTTTGACGGTTTAGTGTGTATTGAGGGTATGGATTTGGATGACAACTCAATACCAGTGATCCTAGATTGGGATGACTGGGTTTGGGTTGTAATGTTTCTTGAAGAGTAGACGTGTTGTGGTTCGATAATATCGAAGTCCGAGTACCTGTTTCACCATTATTTTTTGTTGGCAAAAGTGCTTTAACCATTTGAGCTATTTCCGATTCATGTTTTTCCTTACAGTTGGAGGCAGAGAGCTTGCCATCCATGTGAGCACCAGAACATGGGGATTTGGTATTTTTGGAATTAGTGTTTGTAGATTTTCCAACACCACCCTTATCTGGACGATCACTCATAGCTTGAGACTCACAAGATGTCAAGGACAAAATGGGTGTGTTTGTGAATGCAGGGGTTGTGAGGTTTCTTTGAGCTGGGCATTGAGCCATGTAAGCGTCCACTGCTTTCCTAATCTCATCGCGGCGAATTACAGCATTGTTCATTGAGTTATTTGCCAGGTGACTCAACTGTTCAGCTGTTGAAGACGCTGGGGCTGGTTTTGGTGTGGTTTCTTTGTGCAAACTTGCGTGAGAATCTACTGCCTTAATTAATTCGTCAAGAGGCTCGTAATGAGTTGCTTTCTGTTTGAAAAGTGAAGCAACAATAGTTTGTTGTTTGCGAGTTTGTGCTAATAACTGATATTTTTTTGCTGAAGCTGCTTGAGCACTTGTATTAGGTACTTTAAGTTGTTTAATGAACTGCTTGGAAGCGGCAGTCATTGGCTGTTTGGCGCCCTTGATGTTTTTAGATTTTTTAATCGCTCTGTTTGGTAATTTTTTAGGGCTTATTAGCTTTGTAGGATGTTCCTTTTTAGAAAAGATAGTGTAAACATCACTATCTTCTGTATTTGGAAGGGTCTTATTCCCTTGTTTATCCAGTAGGACCAAGTCTACTGTAGCATTACTAACTTGGTCAACGATGATGTTTGGAAAGCAGGGGAGTACTGGAGTCCATAAACTAGTATCAGGGCAGAGTTTAGCATTCACTTCAGAAACAGATGATGCAGCCTTAGCAGCCATTGTTGGGTGTTTTATTGCTTTTGGATCAGTGGTTGTTACGACATTATGCATTACAAGTGCAGCATCTTGTTTGGTTTGCCAAGATACCACTAAGTTAAGTAAATCAGTTTGGGTCTTTATCTTATCATTCAAAGTGTCAAATAGTTTAAGCAGGATGTTCATTGTCGTTTGCATAGCTTCAAACGATATGATGACTGCCCTAGACACGCCCTCTTGCACTGGATGACTTTGTGATTCAGTTTGCCTACGGGGTGTAGGATTTATAAATGAGGAGGATGACACACATTGATTCTGGTAGGTAATTGCAGAGATGTTAGGTGAAAAAGATAATTTTTCTTCTAACACGTGATTGGAAGTATCAATCTTGGAGTCTACTAAGTCAATTGTCATTGGCACATCATTATGGGAGGGAGAAGAACAGCTACCCATAGCAACGCTGGTATGAGGTCTAGATTCCCCTCTCAAAACGGTACTGTCTGATAAGGAGATGTCACATCCTGTTATTTCTATCACAGCGTCTTCATCAAAACCTTCATTGATTTTATCATCAAACAAACCACTAATAGTGTTGACAATCGGTATGGCTGTTTGTAGTACCAGTACTAGTGGGAACAGCAGGAAAACAAAAGGATCGAATATCTGGTGTGTTACCAACAGGAACCTTCTTGTTAGCACACCTTCTGCTCCCAGGTACTAATCTGGGTGTAGAGCATGCAGGAGCAATGCTAGGAGCAGTGTTGGTATTAGCGGAGGTTTCACTCGTTTTTGTTTGTTCATGTTCGTGTTCGATTCTCCAAACATTAGGAAGCAGTGGCATTCCAGTGCTTAATGTGTACATGTGTCTCATGTTTGATGGGTAAGGAACTAATACGCCCAAAGGAATAAGATTGTTTTTACAAATCTTTCGGGCTTGAATAATTGAAAAGCCGACTTACTTATGGTGATTCCCCGAAAGTAGAAACCAAATTAGGGACGCTCCGGCGCTTCGCCGCGCGCCGCGAACAGCAAACAGTACTTTCAAGTACTTCCGCGGTGCGCGCGCGAATGCGCAGGAGCAGCAATATTTATGCCGCCCACCCACAGATTGAGGGGGTGGGATCAACTTCAGTCAGGAGCCTAGAGACACAAAAAAGGGACACTGTGTGAGATAGATATGAATTGGTAGGGTGCAAGGCAAGGCAAGTCTCCGTGACTTTCCGTGTCTTTCAGTGTCTTAGGGTAGTTCAGGTCGGAATAAAGTTGCTTAAGCTTACTTTTCTTAAAGCGGTAGATGCAAGCGAGTGTCACTGCAAAATAATTCCTCCAGCCGATGAAGCTGGTCGAGTCCCAGGAAAACGCTGTCAGAGAACGCTGATAATGTAATTAGCAGTAGCAGCAGAAACTCGAGCAGCAGGCAGAGACAGCAAACAGTACTTTCAAGTACTTCCGCGGTCAATATATTTGCAAATTAGGATCCCCTGCACATCCCTTTGTCACACAGACCATCACACATCATAGAACCTTCCCCGGATATTGATAATTGTCATCATTCTGTACACAAAATTGTCTACATCCTTTCCAGGGGCAACGTCTCACTGACATTTATTGACAGCTTTCTCAGCAGAAGCGTGTTGGCTACCCCTTTGAAGAGACTGTTCCCTCAATAGCCTGTCCATTGAGAACATTGTACATCCCTTAATATTTATACCCCAAAATGTATGTATGGTAATACTTGCATGTTTTTCAAATACACTGAAAAAACTGTTGGGTTCCATTATTTTCTGCAAATAACATGTAACCGATGACACAGATTTTAAAATGTTGTGACAAAACAAACACAGAAAACCTAATTTTGTTCCTTCTGAGCATTTGTTATTTTTCTTCTAGTTCACTGTGATAGCCTGTAGTAATCTCCTTTTACCTCCGTCTCCAAAGTGGATTACATTTGCCATGAACCACTTTGAATCCTCTCTTCCAGCTCTCCCACATACAATGATGAAAGATGCGTTTCCGTATTAGTTCCTACTTTACAAATAGCGCTTGTAAAGAGTGTGGAAGGAGGAGACTAACACACAGGTAGCATGTTTTGGGCAGACTTTTATTTATAAGAAAATAATAGATAAAACCCTAATGATCCTTAATTCTTAGCGGGTTTCCCTTCCTCATCTAAATACTAAGGATGTGCCAAAATGTTTGGAATTAAAAAGTCCACCGTCCTGTGACACTTATAACTAAACTAAAGGATTGCAGAGTCTTCTTAATATAAAACAGTGGCTCTCTTTCTTTGGATAGCTTTCTATGGTGTTGATGATTTGGAGGGACTATTTCCTGAGAGAATGACTCCCTTTGGCAGATTACAGTCCCTTTTATGTATACAACAGAAAGTTCCAGTTTTCTACAGTTCACAAAGGCTGGAGGAATGGCTTCCTGCCCCAGGTTTCTCTTGGGCTCTTTATCAGAGTTTACTCAATTTGGAGGAATGACTCGTTTACCAGGTTTGGACCAACTTGCCTCACCAGCCTGTCAAATAGTGTCCTACTTTCACAATGGCACACTGCCAGGGGGAATGACTCCCTTCCCCCGGGTCTTTCTCAGGTTTCTCACAGTGCCAGGGAAATGACTCCCTTCTCCTGCCCCTTCTCAGGTTTCTTGCAGTGTTCACAATGCCAGGGGGAATGACTTCCTTCCCCTAGTCTTTTTCAGGCTTCTCACAGTGCCTGGGAAATTACTCCTTCCCATCGCCCTTCTCAGGCTACTTTCAATGTTCACAATGCAGGTTTTGTGTAGCAGCCCTGGTTTACTACCCTCTCAGGTACTGCGACAAAGGAGGAAGTTAGTGATCTCCTTCTCCCTTGGGGGTGGGTCCCTGACCGCTCTCGACTCTTTACAGGTTATCCCTGATATACCTGGTTCACTACCCTGCCAGGTATACTTGGCTCCCTTTATTTAAGGCAGTCTCTGTGTCTCTAAATGGGTCCCAGGCCCTGTTTTCCTGGACCTTCTGTTCCCCTTTGTCTTCCCCCAACAACCCTGGTACCTCTGGGTTTGTTGCAGGGTCTTCTCTGTCTGTCCGGAGTGCTCCTGATGCTCTGTTCGGTTTCCCGCATGCTCGCTCTCTCTCATTCCTCTGTGACTACAGCGGCTCTGCAGCAGTGAGGGTTGGGCGGCTGGAGGCTCTCTGCACGTCCGCATCATTCAGTGGTTCCCCTCTACCTGGCTTCTCGACCCGCACATAGTGCTTCTTCTGCTGTGCTTGGTCTCTCATGCAGGCTTCTCGCTCACTGCGGCGGCTCCGCAGCAGTCAAAGCTGGGTGGCTGGAGGCTCTCTCCATGTCCGCATGGCTTGGTGGCTTCCTCCCACCTGGGTCCAGTTCCTTCCAGCCCACAGGCCCGTCTTCTAGCAGACCGGAGAGGGACACCCCTTCAGTGGCTTTCGCATCCTGATCTGCCATCCCCTCTTGCACAGCACAGTTTCCTTTCTCGATGCTCCTTCAGCGGGGGCTTACCCTTTGCATTAGTCCTTTTAAACAAAAAATGTTACGTGTGATTTTGTTTATTATTAAACTTTTTACACATTGTCATCATTATTAAATAAAGAGCACACAGCTACAGCCTGCATCTTCCTTACTTACTAAGCCCAACTTTCAGGCTTTGTTCATTCTAGAGTACCAGGTGCAACTGTACTCACTATACTTCCCATTCCTGCCAAGTAGTTATTTGAATGGGCGCCCCATTCGATGTTGTTATTGACCCCTAATATCACTGCTTCCAGATTCTTCAAGTTCTCATTATTTTGTCTACAAAATCAATTCCCGTGCACACAAGTGCTTGTTTTCTTCCCTCCAGAACCAAGGTCCACCATTCATCTGCTGACAGGGATTTGGTCTCTTCAATATGTTTAGCTAGAAACAGTGATCTGTCTTCTGTCACTGCTGGACATAGAGTTAACAGATGTTTGACTGTTTCCAGGTTTCCTTGGATGTTACAAAACCTACATAACCCATTGTTCATTCTGTGTCTCCCCCTTATATGTAGATATTCGTTAGTTGGATAAATATTCAGTCTTATCCGCAGACTCCTCTTTTGACTTCAGTCGCCGCTGACAGGATTCCCTTGATGTCCAGCCTTACACGTGTTGTCGTTTTTTTGTGTAGTGCTTCGATGGAGCCCAATAGATCTTCAGCACAATTCCAGGCACGTAGCTTTGAACACAACTTCATCCGGTGTACCCCATCGAATGCTTGTTTCACGTCGATGAAGGCTATGAAGAGTTTCCCTTTCGCTCTTATAGTGTCTAGTTTCAGTAGCGAGAGAATTAAAAGGTTTAGGTCAGTGCACGTGCCTTTCGTGAAACCGGCTTGTCGTGGGTCTATTATTTTTCCACGATCTGCCCATTGCATTAATCTAGCTTGGAGAGTGGATGCAAAGATTTTCCCGATCACATCAAGCAGGGTAATAGGCCTGTAGTTGGCTGGATCGTCTCTCAAGCCCTTTTTAAAGATTGGAATTATAATGATCGATGTCCAGGAAGCTGGTTAGTTCCACATTTCTCAATGTTCTTAAATACAGCAACTATGAAACTTGCCCATATCTCTGGTTCAGCTTTTAGCATTAAATTTGTTAGGCCGTCTGCACCTGCTGCGGAAGAATATATATATATTTTTTTTATCAGTCCTTCAATGTGATCATCTACTTCCAGCTTCCATTTCTGTGGGGCGAAAGCTCTTTGAGCCTCCAGTTCCACCTCGTTACTGGCAGTACTGTTCGATCCAATTTGTTTCCGAGACTCCACAGCTTAAGCGACTTTTGGTTCAGAGTGATGTTATTTATAATAGCCCACATGTTTCACAAAAGCAGATTAGTCGTTGCTTGTAGCATTGCTTCGCCTTGTTCCTAGTCACATAACATTCTGAAACTAATCAGCCAGTTTTTGTACTGCGGTTTCCTGGACTTTAGCTGTTGCTTTAATGTTTTTTCGTTGCTGTTGATGTTTGACCTTTTGAGCTTTGTAAAGTCATGTCTAAGATGTTTTCTCTGTTCCAACACTACGCTGCTGTATAAGTGTCCTGGTTTCAACAGGGGAAGTTTCAGCCCTGTCCTCACCACTCTGTAGCATGCCAGGAAGGGATCGTATGATATATCGGTTGAAGCTGCATTAGCCCAATCTGAGTACTTGTTTGTCAACACCATGATGTTTTTTTCCTTTAGCTTTAAACGATTTCCTCCATGATTTATTTCAAGTGGTTGAGTTTCTGCTACCGGTTCTTTGTTGTAACTTGCATTCCATGTTAATTTTAGTATATTATGGTCACTGTCCTGTTGCGATATCCCATCTAGCCACTTTATTTTATAAAGATGATTCCTTGAAATCCAAATGTAGTCTATTGTTGATTCTTGACTCCATTGGACCATGTCTTTTTCCCTGGGATGTTCCTTGGGTTAGACCGTTTAACATGTGAATGTTGCAAGACTTATCAATTTTTCCCATTTCACTTGGGCCGGTCGCCTGTTCCAGTCTTCTCACTATGCAGCACACCATTTTTGTCCAAACATTTAATGTTCAGATCCCGCAGATTAGAATTAGAAGACTACAGAGTTTCTTATGTACATTGTCAATTATTGTCGTTACCGCACCCAGAAAATCATTCGTCTGTATTTTTGCGGGATTCTAATACAAGTTTATAATTACTGTGTCCATTGGAACATAACCATCATGGTCGTGGTTTTGTAAGGTGGTCCATTGTATGTAAGGGTTTAGATTTTCTTGGTTAAGCACCTTTAATTTGCTGTCCTTTTTAATTAATAGCAAGAGCCCGGCAAACGGTCTTCCGTTACTTCCTGTTTTTGCAGGATTTACCAGGGTTTCATAGCCTTCACAGACTGGCATTGATCTTAACCATGTGTCTTGCAAGCAAGTTATCTGGGCTCCTTGCAGTTGGTTATGCGTTTGGTTAAACAAATGTTTGAACCCTCTGGTGTTCCATGATATTAAACTACTTGCAGGCCAATGTAGCTTGACTTTATGCTTAACCTTCCTTAGTTTATTCAGGGCTGAGGGCAACCAAGACCATTTGTTATCTTTATTTGGAGAACCTTCATCCTTTTATCTTTAAGTGTCCTCGTTTGGAGCCTTAATCCAGTTTTCAAATGTAACTCTTATTGATGCCAGCCTTGCGTCATCTGTTGCTCTCCAACATTGCTGTCTGAATCGGTATCTCAGGCCTTTTCCAGCCACCCCTTGCCACCCAATGTTTCTCTTTCAGAATTGTCTTTAACCTAATCTAAATCAAAACCAAACAGCAGCATTTCACTGCTTCCCTTTAGCAATGTTTTGCTGCCCATTTTTGATTTTATATGCAGGATGACCTGATCGGCTCTATACTCGTTGATCGGCTCTATCCTCGTCGACATATTCCACAATTGCTATATCATCTGATAAAATGGTCCGTAGTATTGGAATGCAGTGAATGAAATGCATTACATTTTTGCGGTTCAGGTTTACTTCATTCCTGTCTGCGGGTTTGCTCTCTAGCTTAACTTTACCCATCGTACTCATCCTGACATTATTTGAAGTTTTTAGTGGCTGTCTGTTCGTTCAACTTTAATAGGTCCTGGGCCTTTGGGATTCCAGTCATAAGAGGTGGTTGTCTTCCCACCACTTTGATTTGTAAAGCTTTCTTCGGAAGCTATGTTAATCTCTTAGCCTTTGGGATAAAGTTACAAATTATGAGATTTCTTTACTAAATTCTGGAGTTCTTTTTTCGTCCTTTGCCTTATTAGTGGGCCTTCCGCCAGCTCACTTTGAGCGTTCTGCCCAGAGCACAATCGACCTGCCGACTTCTTGTTTGTAGGCTTTCATCATGGGCCTCATTCTCGTCGATATAAAAGGAGATGTTATCGATCAAATCGGGTCCTATGGATTCTTGCTCATTTTCCGTATTTATGATAATATAGTCTGTTGAAATGTCACAGTTGCTTACTCTATTCCTTGGTTTGGTCGTATTCCTTGGTATCGCCTCTGTCGATTCGTTGGCACTAGTTTTGCAATATGGTGGAGTTGTTAAATTCCGTAGGAAGGCTTGTGACCCGTTTGTTCTGGGTTTTGTTCAATTTTTGATGTTTTCATTTTTTTGACCATTTGCCCAATCTGGTTATTGGTTTCCTGTGGCAGTTGCGAAGGGTCTAGTTCAATTAAGTCTTTCTTTTCATCTTATTCGCAAGTTGGAATATGGGATATAGGATGTCATCTGGGGTTTCACGATCTGTGTTGGATTTATTACTGCCAATCGTTACCCCTGACGCTCCCATTGGCAGCTTTGTCCTTGTGCTTTGCTTCTTTGTACCTTATTGATTTGTCAGGCTTCTCGCACTGTTGTGGAAATACTGCCCACACCTTCCAGTTGTGTTCTAGGGGCTATACTTTGTCCTATTGGGCTGATTGTCCTTGCCTTAGAAAATCCTTTGACAAGTTTGCCTCGTACCCCCAGATTTCTTGTGCCAGATGTTCCCGTTACTTCGCTAGTCGATGGAGTTAGCCTTTCGGCTTGTCGGCTGTTTGGCCTCCTTACTTTGGCTTCGGTGGAATACTCTTCTAGGTTCTGTAAGGCCTGGTCCTCTAAAGTTATAATATTGTGCTGAGTTTTGTGACCTCTCTCTTTAGACTCTAGCCCAGCACCCTCTCTCATCATGCCTTTCTTGCTAGGAGTCTCCATTTCTCGCTCTTTTTCAGAGACCAAAGTTCTCATCCATTTTATTGAATCCAGGAGTGCTGTTGTTATTGCAGCGTTTTCTCTTTGCTTCCCACACATCAGATTACACAGTCGCCTTTGCCAATTGGCCGATGTTTCTGCTTCCTGGTTTAACCTCTCCTCCACTTTAGAAGTAAATGTCTCCAGGAACACCAGTTCTATGTGTATCATGGCTAGCAAAGTGGCATGGTCCTTCATATTCTTGTTCAGCACCTCATAAAGCTTGGTCAAGGGGGCCGTGGATATTGTCATTGCGGCCATCACATTATTATGGATTTGGATTCCTGCGGCAAAGGATAGATTGTTTTGGTCTGCATGTTGGCACTTTGACCCAGTGTTACTATTACCACGTTTTGCGTGGTTAATCTCCTCGGCCGTGATCCGACGCTGCTGTTGTGTCTTTGCCCCGTTTTCTTCAATGTTTGATCCTGCACACTGCCTGCTGTCATCAAGCCGACTTTGTGATAAGTTGTGCGTGTAAGTAATGTATCTTTAACAGACCGAAATACCGTCGGTTTCACGCTGCCATTGTGTTTCGATCGGTCGGTCGCTGTTGAAGTAGCTTTGCTCTTGGCACTGCCACAACCTATGATTTCAACTTCGCCGTCTCATCCTTTGCATTGTGAATCTCACTGCCTGTCACACTTAAACGTGAACACGTCTCTGCTGCCGACACATTGTTCATAAACATTACCCTTAGATCCCGAGCTACCGTTCCAACCACTTCCTCCACATTCTGGATGCTGCTGGTTTTCAACGTTGAATCGTCCGGTACTCATTATGCTCAGTGTCGGAAATGAATGTAGTAATTACACCCACTTCGATTTCTCGTTCGGTGCTGACTTTCCGTAAGCATGCTTTTCCAAAGAGGTCTCTGCAGTTCAGCATCGGTTAAATTAAGATTCTGCATTTGCCTGTCTTCCTGTACATCACATGTAATATTAAATTGATTCACCACATTCGCTACTTTTGAAGTATAAGCCTCGCGCAAATCCCTTGCTGGTGGAATCATGGTAGAAGCTGTTCCTCCTTGTTAACGTCCGCACCTTCTTGCAGCTGTTGTTTCAGCCAAGTGTTTGGGCATTTCATGCTGCAGGCGGACTCTGTAGGAGCTGCCATGCTCGTTGTGCCTCGGGAGAGACTGGGACTCTCGCGGCGCTAAGCGCCCGGAGTCTGCTTTTGTAGGTGGAGACTCAGGTTAAAGCAACAGTAGTGCCTCACATTTAGCAGCTCTCTTTCTCCAACGTTGTGCAGCACAGTTCAACTTGCTGCTCACCGACAACAACAAAAACACATGCCGACTGGGGAGAGACTGGGACTCTCTCGGTACTCACGCGGCATGTTTGTCACCTCTGTGTAAAACATGAATACCCTTCTTCCCTTTTTATGTACCAGTGATTTACAGATTGTCTGCTGTGAGAAACTTGAAGGTGTCTCACCCGCTAGTCCCCGGGGATCTGTCATCCAGGTGGCCAGGACACAGCCATCGCTTTTGGATCCAGTTTCTGGGGGTGGACCAGTGTGGGAGGATCACCTGAATAGGGGTTCTTTGGGCAGTGGAAGTGGGACACCGGACGAGAGACCCAGTATCCCCTTCCCTGTAAAACCTTAACCCCAGGGGTTATGCACTCCTATTTTACTGACATCCTAAAGGGGAAAAACCTAGAAAAGGAAGCACAGGTGGCCTTCTTAGATCAGTGACCCTGCCACAACTTAGCGAGTCGGACAGATTGATGCTGGAAGAACCCATATCTGAGGAAGAGGTGGGGGAGGCAATATGGGGCATTGAAAGGTCATAAATCTCCAGGCCCGGATGGGTTAAGCAATGTGTACTACAACATTTTCAGACCGATTCTGGTAGGTCCTTTAACAAACTTATTCAATTCTATTAGGGACTCGGGGCGAACCTCAGGGGATATGGGCCCAGCCACCACGGTCCTCCTGTTGAAGCTGGATAGGGTCCCCTTAGATTGCACCAGTTATCGCCACATCTCATTCAATGGGGATGCAAAAATCTACTCCACTGTACTGGCCCGAAGATTAGCAAGAATTCTCCCAAAAATAATTCACCCGGGCCAGGCGGGATTTGTAAAAGGGCGGCATACATATGACAACATACGCAGGGCCATAGATACAATAGAATGGGGGCGAAGTACAGGGCAGAGAGTCTCGGTGTTGGCATTAGATGCCTCCAAGGCTTTTGATAGCCTGCACTGGGGATACCTGCGGCTTACTCTCGAGAGGTTTGGGTGCGGGCCGGCATTTATACGCATGGTGATGGCAAACTTTGTGAATCCATCAACACGACTGATGATCAACGGGCAGCTCACAGATAGTATTCTTATCCGCAAGGGCACGAGGCAGGGCTGCCCGTTATCCCCGCTGATTTTTGCCATGGCCATGGAGCCGGTAGCGCAGTGAATCCGGGCTGACCAGGGTATCGGAGGGGTGGAAGTTGGGACAGACGGACCTTAGAAGGTGGCCCTCTATGCGGACGACATCCTTTTATTTGTGAAAGACACGACAAATTCCCTCCCTAGTACCATAGAGCTGATGGATAAATTCGCAAAGGTCTTGGGTTTCATATTAATTACCCCAAATCTAAGGCGCTTAACATTACAGAGGTTAGTGAACAGGTGTCAGAGTGGGAGAACCGATATCCTTTGAAATGGGAACAGAAAGCTATAAAATACCTGGGTGTCCACTTGACCCCCACCTATGATAGGCTATATGGGGCTAACATCCCGGGCCTTCTGAATTCATTGACGCAAGATCTTAAGCAATGGGATCTGCAGGAATTGTCAGGGCTGGCACGCATAGCGGCAGTCAAGATGAACCTGCTTCCCAGGTTTCTTTACGTGACCGGTGCCCTGCAGATACGTATACCTAATCCAGCAATTAAGAAGCAGAGGTGATGTCCTTCATCTGAAGGGGGAAGAACCCAAGGGTTCCCAAGAAAGTCCTATTTAGACCGCAAGCTCTGGAGGGTTTGGGGGTGCCGAAATTTTGCAGGTATTTATGGGCAGTACAGGTGGCACCTATGCTGCAGTGGTCACCTAGGGACAGTCAAAATCGGTGGAGCCTAGAGAAAGCAGCATCTAGGATACCCCTAGCATACTTGGGTTTCCTTGCAGGTCGGCATAGAGGCAAAGGGGGCACACTACTAGAGGCTTCCAAGGCTACCCTGTGGTATTGGGATAAAGCCCTACGGGGGAATAAGGTGAGGGTGAGGGGAGGCCCACTTGGCCCGGTAGCCCATAATCCAGACTTTACGCCAGGTTTACAGCAAGACTTTTGGAAGCATTGGGGAGGGAAGGAACAGGCTCTGACATTGGGGGATCTTTACTCGGGGGGTATGCCGTTAACTTTTGAAAGTTGCAAAGCTAAATTCCAGATTCCAGAGAAGGAACGCTTCCACTACATCCAACTCAGACATTGGATTACCAATACAAGGGTAAGAGAGGGAGCTCCAAGGGCCCCCACAGGGCTGGAACTTACGGTACAAGAGGGAAGGGATGAGAAAGGGGTGTCAAGATTGTATCGGCTGATGGGGGAGGCGGACCCGGAGGAGATTCTCCCATATACGCAAAAATGGGCTGCGGATGTGGGGGGACCTATCTCGGGGGAGTCATGGTATCGCCAAGGGTTCTAAATGCACTTCAATTAAAGAGGGGGCGTATAAGCTTTGCCTCCGCTGGTACATGACACCACAACAAATGCATTCCATCAACCCGGACTATTCCATCCTTTGCTGGAGGGGTTGTGGACAACCTGGGGACCTAATTCATATGTGGTGGAAGTGCCCGGTGGTAGAGACTTATTGGAAGGAGGTCCTAAATCACATAAAAGGCATAACCGAGAAACAATTGCCGTTTGACCCGGTGGTTGTCTTGCTGGGTGATGCAGTGGAAGGGAGCTACGCCAATTCTGGTTGCAGGGCTGGTCTCATCACCCACATGCCGAGTGCAGCTAGAATCACCATAGCGCAGGCATGGAAGAACAAGCCGGGACCTGTAGTGGCCGCATGGTGGATGAGACTTTGGGGGGTGATGGCCATGGAGAAAGTGACAGCAATTGCTGATGGCTCCTACTCGAAATATATTAACACCTGGGCACCGCTACATGAATTCATGGACGACAGGGATCAGATGTATTTTAAACCTAGGCTACTTCGTAATGTCTCTATCCTATAGCTGGGGAGATTTGAGTGGCGAGAAGGATTGCACCTAAGGGTCCTCCCGGGCAGTTGGCAGCAGATGCTATATTCCACCCAAATGTTGAATTGTTATTGAGGCGGGGGGGGGGGTATTTGCAGGAGGGGGAGTGGGAGTTGTATTAGTTAAATTTCAGCAGCAAACGGCACCCCAGATGGGGGTAGTTGGCGGAAAGGATGCTGGAGATATTATTGTTTGATATTCCTTGACATATGAATGTTTGTAATCCATACTGCTGAGAAATAAATACAGTTGATGAAAAAAAAAAACCTTAACCCATCCTACCTGGTAGGATTGCTAGGAATTGAACCTTTTCCCGACACAAAAACTTTTTCACGGACAGCTCACCGTGAGCGAAAACGGACCAACATCAGAGCCGTATACCCGACATGTCCCAACACCATGGTCAGGCAATTACTGATCATTACACACACCTGACTCCCATCACACTTTCCACATGGATAAAAGGCGAGCACGAAAGCACATGCTGAGCTAGGCAAAGCACAGAATGAAGCAGCAGTTTAATATGAGGTTCAAAATGACAAGACCGAAGAGGATTGCAAGGAGGGAAATACCCTTGACCTTTTCACCGACAAACCGCATCTTTCCTGAGCCTTCAAAAGTAGAAAGCTAAAGAATCCCGCATTGTGTGTCGGAGGTACCCAGGGCTCTTCCGTGCCGATAGTCAAGGGGAAAAGAAGCGGTTGCTGCCGTGCCTTGGGTCCTACAACAAAGCAGCACAAGCCAGTGAGTTGGGGAGACTGATACCAAATCAGGCTGTGTGGAAATCAAGGTTGCAAGCGGCAAAATTGTATGAAGAAGATTATTAAGACAGCAGATTGGTGAATGAACTTTGAAGCTAAAATACAATACCGTAGCCACAGTGGTCCGGCATCACGTGCGTGCTCATTCGAAGGTCTCTGTCAGTTATCCATTTCGAAAGGGTTCAAACGTTAAAGAAATTGAACTGTGAAATTGAAGAGGTCCTGCAACGGGTCAAGCCAAACCCTGTGAAAATTTGAAAGTCTTCGATACATGTTGTATACATTGGTCCGAGCCTGGCTGAGGGAGACTAATGGTGTAGAAGGGTTCTGAGACCGGCAGAGGGGGATCTGGGGTGAACCGTGAGTCACCCAAAAGGAAGAACCTACCTACATTGTGTAAAAAATAAAAAGGTGAAACACAGGCTCGAGCCCGGACGAGGAAAGCCTATGCGGAACTGTATGCTAAAGGAATCTTAGCCCGGTTGAGGGGAATCCGGGGGGGATATTGAATCACCCGGTGTGAATACTTTAGGAAATCTGAAAGGCGAAAAGAACTTGTTATATACGATGGGCAATCGTTTTTTTTCTTTTTTAGTACAGGCCCTTTAATTTTGACAAGACACCTTTAGGACTGTGTTATTATTATTTGATGGTTGTAGCTTGCTCCCATCTGTAGATTTAGGTTTAAATAGGTGTTTTTCTTACCCTTATTTGAAGTTCAATAAACACCCTTGAACTGTGGTCACTTGTGTCTGTCTTACTGTTGATGCCATGTCTTTCCTTACACTGCATTGACTAGAATGTTGCTCTTGGTTCTGTGGGGTACTCTTTATTACTCTGTGTTTCAGTATTGATGTTCTCCACTGGGTCATTTGTACTCTTCTTCGTTCCAGTCTCCACACAAGACATAGGTAGTCCCTACTCTTTCTCATCTCAGTACTTTCTAGGGGGGCCAACACATCTACCCTACACAAGTAGATGGAAGTGTGTTGGATTATGACTTAAGTCATTTATAGCGCGCCTGTACACAAGTGTTTCTAGGTGCGATTATGGGGCCCTATATAGGGTAGGAGGGTGTGGGAGGTTGGGATATGTCTTGGGCATACCGCGCTCTTCCCGGACAGTCATCCTTGGTCACATGGGGGGGGGATCTCTCCCCATGACATCCACTTACTGAGTACCACCCCCAGGGGGACTATCACATAGCTGCCTCACCTCCCTGGCCTCATGGGAAGGGGCTCCCCCTAGGGAAGAAGGGACGACATCCAATGATTCGTCACAGGCTGTATTTATTGTTTAATACAGACTGAAAGATTGGCTTTAATAATGAATAACACTGTAAAACGCCAGACACTCGGACACTGCAACAACATTGCTGGGAGCACTGCCAGGCATGTACCGGCTCCAAAGCCCACCTAAACTACATACTTGGGTAGATCCGGAAGCCCAGGCAATGGCGGCCACGCTTGATATACAAAAGGCCTTTGATTCGGTCGATTTATGTATGCTGTTTTGGAAAATGTAAATTCAGCCCGTTTCCGCGTCATGTGTACGACTACTTGTATACCGTGCCGATTGCAAAAGTTAGTTCTGACAGGATCCTTTTTGCCCCATTTGACATAGCCAGGGGTACATGCCAGGGCTGTTCCCCATCACCCTTACTATTCACCATAACTATAGAACCGTTGGCAGATTTCATTAGGCAGAAATATAAGAATAGGAGCATCCGGATGGCTGGCGAGCCCAAAATCATAATCCTTTACACAGAGACTTTATGAAAGGGATCTGCAGATCCACTTGGCCCGATCATGCGAGACATCCTTGATTTTGGGGAACTATCCGGCCTCTGTTTAAACTGCAAGTCAGAAATCTTTCCCTTAACAGATGCTTTGTCCAAACCACATGACTTGATTGGCTTATCATGGTCTCCGTCAGAGGTGGGATATTTAGGGATTGCAACCAGACATACTACCTTACTTGCCTGCAATTATGCCGACTATATGTCACACCTCACGCTTAAGCTTCCGACTTGAGTGTTACTGCCACTGACCATTGCGGGCAAAACAGCTGTGCTCAAAATGATATCCTCCCGAAACTTCTTTATTGTTTTCAACATATACCTTTATGGCCTGGAACGCAATTTTTTAAGGAGCTGGAAGAGAGTATCAACACCTTTGTGTGGCACTCGGGGGCTGTGCTCCTCAAGTGTGCTACTCCGACTATACCCTACGCAAATTGGGGGGGGGGGGGTTTGCCACCCCCAACAAAGTTGTACTGGATGGTGGCGCAGGGGCAGTTTGCAGGTTTCTGGTTTGCGCAAAATGCACCTATTCCACATGTAAAGTTTGAAAGGTACTCAGCGGGTGAACAAGACATTAGATCTCTGGTACTGCCTCCGGTGTTTGCAGACCCTGGTCCATTTGACCTCATGAGCATGACAGTCCTGGCCTGGCGTAAGATTTGGAAACTTCTGGATGTAGCTCACCCTTATCATAGCGGCTTCCCCTTATTGAACTGTATACCATTCTGTCCCAGGGTTGGTGCTGTTACTAAGCAGCAGTGGTGGTTGCACAAGGGATTTCGCTTGTTGGGAAACATGTATCTCAAGGGGAAATGTATTACAGCTGATGTTATCCATGGGCTCACGCAATATAAGTCTTCGGTTTACACAGGGTATTTAAGGTTCTGTGAGCGGAATTCCCTGTTGAGCCTGCTAATGACTCTACACTTGGTTATATTATGGATGCATATGGCACCTGGGGCATCGTCTCTCGTTTATATAGCCTGGCCCAAAGCTGTATTCAAGTCCAAATGGGCACGAGACAAGAACCTAGAAATTACAGACGAGATCTGGGGTGATATGTGCGCACAAACCAATGAGGTCTCTTGAAACTCCCGATTACGTTTAATGCAACTCAAAGTGGTATTATACAGCGGTTGAACAAACTTTTTTTCTCAAGCAAATACGGGCAGCTGCCGTAGGTGTAGGGAAGACAATGCTGGTTATTATCACATGGTGTGCAGTTGTCTAAAGCTTGATGGGTACTGGAAGAATGTGTGCGCTACACTGGCTGATAAGACTGGCACCAGTCTTAGGGCTACTCCCATGCACTAAAGATCAAACCTGAGAAAACGGAAGTGTTGTAATCACTGGCTCCATTAGTCACTTGATCTCCAGTGTGTTCCAGTCTCTGCCCCTTACCAGCTCCACCTGTGCAGATATCGTGGATTAGTATGGATGCTAATATTTCATAAATTCTGCAGGTGACAGATTTCAAAATCCTGTTTCTTTCTTCCGAAAAGCTAAGACACCTAGTACCTGTGCTTTCCTTTTTACATGAAACAATGTCTGTGAATTGTGGCTAATCTGACGGGATTCCCACCAGGAATCTGGTCTTTGACCCTTCTCATGTGGCCAGGGGAAGGCAGGTGATCGCTGATCCCGACCCTTGGGGGTGGTGCATTGTGGGAGGATCAAATGTGGGATAGGGTCAGACCGGAAGAGCCCCTTTTTAACTTTCTCTGTAACCCCACCCTTTAACTGGCTTTTTTTCATTCTGAAGATGTAGCCAAGGACTACATGTCCCAGAATCCCTCAGGGACTGTGAAGAAGAAGAAGAGGCCTAAAGATGCATACAGGCAAGCTTAACAGCTCTTGGCAGGGTCAGGCAATTAGTTCTAAGAGCCCGTACCTGAAACCAATTAACCCACCCGAGGGACATAAAAGGCTGCTGCAGGGAGGAACAGTAGAAAGAAGTTGGAGTGGGAGCCGAAAGGTCGGGAGAAGTAGAAGGAGCAGAGAACAAAGCTGGTAGTTTGCAAGGAAATGTGACCACAGAAGGGACGCCGGAGTAAAGGAAGGACAGATTTCACCTGCAGACTCAGATGATCCTCTGGTCACAAATCCTGTTTGGCTGTGGCAGCACTAGAAAAGATTGGAGAACACAGGAAGTCTTTCCAGGTGTGCCTAATTGCTTTGGCTGCAGTGCTGTAGTTGTGCATCCACCCAAGGCCTGTGCGCAGAAGCAAGCTGAGGGAAACTGGAGAGTTGAAGTCTCTCCTTTGATGAGGCCGCATCAGAGACACCCGTGCACCAAAGGGGTGTGGGTCCCAAGAGTGACTGCAGTAGCAGTAGTTGAAGAAACCAAGCCGGGAAGCAGAAACAGCCTGCAGTTCCAGTGATTATACTCCAAACCAACTTAAATACCTTGCTGGTAACAGTAACCAGCTTTCTTAACATTTGCGTGCAGATTGAAGTGAGAAAAACTTTTTAATAGAAGTGGGAAGTCCTATTAACACAGGAAATGTAGCACGCAATGAAATATCAAAGCTGAAACGCCTGTGTTTTGTAAAAGCCTTTTTCTTTTCCCATTGTTAAGCGCAACACAATGCTGAGTGGTCACGTGCCTCTTGTTAATACTGAGAACATTGCCGGTTAAGCTAAAAACTCTTAACTCTCCTGAAGTGTTACAACCCAGTTTTAACATATTAAGGAGTCGTGCATGGAACATTGTATCCCGAATACCTTGGAGGCTAAGCCGCTGACCGAAAGGTGGGAACGTGCAATTTTGATGTGGCAGTTCAAAGGTAAAACAAAATTGCATGGGCCTAATTTAGTTTTTGTTGGAAAATTGATAACTTGTAACATCATGAACAGTAAAGCAGAAGTTATAAAAGCAGTAGAAGATAAGCCGAGAACATGTACAGCCAAAGCCAATAGCCCAAACCCTATTACAGCAAATCTAGCTCATCTAAGAACTAAACAATATCGATTAAGAGTTGTTGAAGCTGTGTTACCTCAGAGACTTCCAACATTAGGGGTGATAAAGGTTATCCAAAGCTGTGAAGACTGTCACTATAGCCTTGGGATAGCCACTGAACACATAGTGTCCTTAAAGCTGGGGAAGGGAGCTGGGTACTCGTTCAACAAAACTGAAGTTATTAACTACAAGGTGGAAGGAAAGGGAAAGAGGTTGCCCTTTCTTGTGACACAAGAGAGAAGTGTGCCTTGCCAACCTGTAGAGGTCGAAGAAGAGTTGTTGAAGTTGCCTAAATATTTTAAAGTTGTAGCAGTATAATTATGGTTGGTAGCTACAAGGCAGAAGGAAAGGCAACGATGCTGCCCTCTCTTACCACCATTTAGAGAGAAGAGTGCCTTGCTAACCTGTAGAGGTCGAAGAAGTCTTGTGGAAGTTGCATAACCTTATAAATTGCAGTAGCAGCAGAACTGTGGTTGTAAATACAATTGTCAGTGCTGTAGTTACTGAATGTAGCAGAAGCCAAAAGTCAACTGTGGGTAAGGGAGCCTGCTCTCACAGTTGCATCAAAAAGGGAGTTGCTGGAGAGAGAGCAATTTTCAAGCAGAAGCATCCTGACAAAACCATATGTAGCAGACACCGCTGAAGTTGCAAACAGAAGAGTTGTTAAGCAGAAGTGGTACTTTTGTCTTCAACTTTGGAGAGAGGCTATCCTGGAACACCATTGGTACTGTTGTTTCTTTTTTTGGAACTTGGAAAGGGGAATATTTTCATCCAGCGAAGAACTGCTACCATATTTGTGTGAACATTTGGTTTCTTTGGAACTTTAAGACTTTTCTTTTCCTTGGAAGAATTAACTTGGGACATTTCTGTGAGAGCTAAATCTGTCCAGAACAAGTAGAAGTCATCAAAGACACTGTATGTTAACTTTTCATTTATGTTGTCTTTTTGTTTAATTGTTTATGTTGTTTAGTGTGAGGGTTAGTATTGCAAAAGCTAGGAGGCTTTCCCTTAGATCCTTGTCTAGACAGGGAATCCCCTGGTAGAGTAGGTTTAATTAAGGTTTGTGTTTTTTTTGTTTAAATCAAAATGTTGAACCTTGAGAATACTCATCAAAGTATAATGCCTTTGTATCTTCCAGTTTGGAAGCTCAGAAACAGAACGTATCTTTGTCTAGGAGCAAAAGGTTCAATGCGCTTGTATCAGATTACTTCTGTTTGAACATGCTTCCTTCTCCTTGGCCTTTTTGCAATGGCTTTATGTGCATAGCCACTTTGACTCAAGTCATAATGTCTTGTACAAAATTCCACCTTTAACTCAAGTCCCACCACATTAACAGATTTCAGAGCTATCCTCGGTCTAGACAAGTTAGCTCTCAACACAGTGCTTCCTTAGTGCTACTTAAATAATGCAAAGAAAGGTTATGGAATATTTAACTTGTTAACTATTGCTCTGAAAACAAGAATCAAATTGTGTGGTGTTAAGGAAGAAATGTGCGACTCAGTTCCCAACTGAACATGTTAATTTAGTCAACTCAGCCTGTTTTCCCATTCTATTGCTCGAAGATGTCTTTTGATGAACGTCTGTGTGTTATAAAACAGAAATACAAATACAAGGTAAATGTGATTTCTGAGTTTTGCAGACAACAAAATTCCCCCTTGTCATTTGTAGGAAGGAATCATCAAGGATGATGTAGAAAGGAATGCACCTGAATAGTAAGAGTAAACCCTCACGTTAGAGGACTGGATTACCACACTGTTGCTAATTACTATTGGAGACAGGAGGGCCAACCTATACAATATGCTAAAAATATTAGTGAGCTCAATGACCTGATTGACTTGAAAATCATTTACACAACAACAACAATCTTCTCCATTGTAATTGGACAAAACCGTACTAACGGGGCCATTTTCTAATAAGTGTTAGTTGCATGCCGGAGATCACCAAAGTATCCACTTACATGCCGTTGAGTCCCCTGCTTGCAATTCTGAACATCTGCAAGGCGGAATGTTATTGTCAAATTACACTTTGCAGGCAGTGTTTACGAATGGATTCCTATGGAATCCGCCTGCACATTAGCAGGTGCAAAGGTGACACAGATTACATATAAATTAATTGCTTTAACGCCTGCATGAAACCCTCATGCAGGTGTAAACCCATGTGCTCTTCCAAGACTGAGTATGAAAGCAAAGAAGAGATGCAAACTCTGCTTGTGCCCCTCCAAAAGCCTTGGATGGGCGAGAGCTGGAGCGCAAAATGAAAGCGTAAAAGCATTGTGCTTTTACGCTTTCATTTTGGATTGCGCTCATTGCAAAATGACCCTTTGTGACATTGTTGATTTGGTGCTGCTATTCCTCTTGGCAAGAGCAAACATATGAACCTATTCCTAGCCTACTTAAAGTTGGGGAGGAAAAGATGCAGTATTTGTCTAGGCACACCTCACTGATTATGCCCAGCATGGCGGAAACACATGTCTAGGGTTTATGTTGGTCCTCTTGTATTGCCTGGCATTTCAGTGCTGGGCTCTCCCTGTGTGCAGGACATCATGATATAAAAAAGGGTATTTCTGGGCTGATACGGCACAAAGACAAAACCTGGTTGAAAACTATCCTGAATGTTGTCACCATCCGAGAGAACTTGTTGTTTGGTCTTGTCTGTCCTCAATTGAGGCAATCTCACACTTTTGGATAATATTGCATGGTACAGCTAGACAACATTAACATTTCTAGTGCTACTTAGGAAGAACAGCCTTGGCTCATGGAAAGATGTATGTTAAGTGCTCAGAAGAGCCAACCTGATCACCCGGACCATTAAATGCCTTGTTGGACATTGGAAGTCTAACCTTGGCCATTAAGCAGGCAGAGAAAAGATCCAATCCCCCCAGTTGAAGGACTAAGCCATCTTGGCCTACAATGTACTAAAGGCTCAAACAGAGGTTAGATTATTTTCAGGAACCACTGGGTCCTATAGAGTCATTGTGCAGAGAAGCATACCATTGCAAAACCACTCTCCCAGTTGACGGAGGATCAGACCAGGGTTTTGATTTAGATCAAGAACTACCAGAAAGTTTTGGAAAGATTTAAAGAAACCCTCTGTGCAGCTCCTGTTCTGAAAGTCAATTGTTTTACTAAGGAATTTCGGAGTTTTGCAGCGGCACATAGATTTCTTAGAAATAGGTTTGGAACTAATGAATTCACAGGATCAGGCTATCATCAGAAAATGAGTATGAAAAGCCATGGCACTAGATAGCGATGAAACCCCCCAAAAGGTCTGCAACTTAAGAAAGATCTGCTACAAACATATTTTGCTTATCTGCTAATGGATCAACATTTTAAGTTTCACTTACAGATTGCCTACAAGCTCTTGAGGCAAACATTTCTCGAACCCTTGATGGCCTACACATGACTCCAGGGCAATCACTCAACATGAAGATAAGTTCTTCTATATCCTTTGGGCCAAACGTCCAGTTTTTGCTGATGGGCAACGAAATTAACTTGACTCTTTCTGTGACGGGGGCTAGAAAAGCAAAAAAGAAATGATCAATTCTTGTGTTTTCAACTTTTTCTCTCTAAATGATTCAAGATTTGCAGCATTTTTTTAAATGTTTAAAACTAGAAATATGCATACAACTGGTAACCTATTTTAACATATAAAGCAATCGTCGGACAAGATTGGACAAAGTCAGACTGGGATCAAACAAACAACTTGAGAATTTCAACAGGAAAACACCTTCCTAAATCAGAAAAAAAAACACTGGCAATGCTCTCCGGACAGAGTCTCGAACACTGGCATAACGATGCATTGACCTGCAGACGACTACACATTGTTCTATTTACCACTTGCAAAGCCATTTTGCTGAACTGGGAAAAAGCCAGACCCACTGACATATCAGCAATGGTAGACACTTTTGTCTAAAATATGCTTCGCTGAACGAAGTTGATTCGGAGGTACGCGGGCCCAGTGAAGGCGGTAAGTATGGAACTTACCTGACTAATTTGTTTAAATCCCAAAGAGTGCCGTGCTGTGCGCCCTAAAATGTTGTTGGCGTGTAATGTAATTTCATGCTCTGCATGATAGGCAGGTTAATTTAATTTTGTATTATTCTGATTGTGTTTTATTCCGATTGTATTTTTTGTTAGTGTCTCCTTCTATTCTCTTCATGAACCATCTCTCATTTCGTTTACACTCTCTCTCTTTTGCCCCCTCTCCTGCACCCTACTAGTATTGCCTACAGGTTCTCCAATCTTATGCTAATCGCATACAGGCATGTGGGATGTGGGGGGGAGGAAGGGGTTAGGGGACGGTTGGGGTTCCTTATTGGAGCTTGGCTCCCTGTGGTTGTTTCTAATGCATGTTTGTTGCGATATTTTGCAATTAAAAGATTAAATAAAAAAAAATGGCACAGTCACAACATTATAGAGATTGTAGCTCATTTTGTATGGGGGTGTAACGTGAATGGAAGGCATAAAAGCACTTAGCCTGAGGGGCTCCTCCTGGCACCCCTTAACACTTGGGCCCTCCTCCAGCACTTGTCCACTCCTCTGCTCCCCCTTTTCATCACCTTCCCCTGCACTTCTCATCAATGCACTTGCACGACCATATGCCACAAGACTAGATCATTGCTTTTTGTTTCATGCAACTGTTATTTCACCTGTTCCCTTCCTATTTAGCCTTGTGGCGCTTTGAAACACTATTTTGTTGTATAAAGCAGCTTACAAATGGCCAATAAATATATTTTGTTTTAAAAAAGTCACCCCACATTTTCATTGATTTGTATGGAAGAGAGAAGGGACGGAAGTCAACTTGCATTTCAGCCACCTTTCTTCCTCTTTATCAAACAAATGCTCCAGCATTTGAGCCGGCATGGATTTTCATGCCAGCGCAAATGCTGGTGGACCCGTAAGGATCCATTGTAAATGTTGGCGTTTACAATTACAATTAAACCTTGCCCGATATGCTTGCATGCTGGGTAGGGTTTAATTGTAATTGTGAGCGCTGCTTGTCATGCGAGCCTGCCAGGCAGCGTTTACTCACTTTGTACGGTAGAGTACACAAGTACATGGCAAAGGCCGCGTACACATGTGTACGCAGCCTTTTGCCCTGCACTTTTACACTCCGTCTTGCAAATGATGAAAATGTGGTAGCGGAAAGTATGTCAACACGATAATGCTCTCTGCCGCCAAATTACTAATTTCATTAAATTGAGCTCCATTGTGTGTTTGCGCATTTATGAGACAAGAACTCTGAATCTTGATATTTTTTAAACATAAAGGTTTTCTTTTCATGCAGTTTTAACCAAAACATCCGAAATATATTCTAATTGGCATCACAGCATTTAGTCGTCAGTTTGGAGAGTTTTAAAGTAGCAAAAACTATCTGAATGGGAGGCAGGTGTACAATGAAGGAGAACAAGTATTAACAAAAGAGGACAGAGAATTTTTCAAGGTAATGATAATGATCTCTAATGATAACTTACCATCATCGTCTAAAAGGAAATCAAATCCGTTCTTCCTGAATATCTCAATATTTTCAGCCAAGACGGATTCATTCACAGCAGTTAAATTCAGAGACTGTGGCCTGCAAAGCATATCATTATAATTTTCAATAAACCTGAGAATTCTGCTGTCTAAGTAGTAAAGTGAGCGACTGAACAGCAATTTATGAAAAACTATACTTGGTGCCCCAACTCTCATTTAAAATTAGCAGGTCAAACCAGCGGAGCAGGTCACGTCCACTCCATTTTGGACATTTTGCAACCAAGGTTGCACAAGGCATGGGAGTACGGTTTGGTTCGAGTTACCAGGCCTTTTATCGCCTAGCAAGAACATTCTCCTGGATCACTGCAATGTACACAGCAATGATCAGTAAAAGAGGTCATTACGTACCAACAAGGCAGTCATCATTACAATGAATTCCTACGGATTCTGCCCGCTTTCTTCAGCTGTAAAAAACAGGCATTTAATCCATAGGAATTCATGGCTCTATTCCTGCATCAATATCAGATGTGGGTGGGGATGCTGCAAGTTTATAGTTGAACACTGCTGTGACATCACAGCAGTACACAACAGTTTCTGCATTGTATTGCCCAGTTTGCTCATAAAAACAGTTATGTTTAATCAAATTGTAAAAAGAAATATTGACAAACTAGTATAATCACATGCATTATTTACATATATCTAGAATTCTTCTAATTTGAATGGTATTATAGCAAAACATAAACAAATTAAGACGCAGAAGGAAATCAAATAGCAGGCGCAACTAACATTTGAAAACCAAATCCCCCATTTTCGAATTCATCCTTCTTAAAACTCTGTCATCCTTGATCACTTGAAAATCAAATTGAAGTATCAATATTACTTACGCTATCAGTCTCTGCCCTTGGAGAACCGTCTTTTGTTGTAACATTTCAAAATTATATTTCTCGTCTGTGGCGTGCTGGTCAATTATGAAGATGTCAGAGTTCAGCTTGGTTATTATAAACCCCAAATTGAATTGGCCAATGATTTCCATTTTTGCAAACATTTCTTTACTGTTGAAAGAAATTATTTAATATGTGTTTACTTTTACTTTCCATCACATTTCTTCTAGCTCATTTCTTGTACATTGAATTGTTTTTCTATGAAAAGATGGTTTGGGTAGGGGAATCAGCCTTGTGCTCAGAGGAGGAATTAGAAATGTGCCGGAACATGGACTAGGGGAAGTAAATGAACAGTAGGATTTCAATCGGGTAAACGAGAAGTTGAATATGTGCTCGACTGGTAGGTAGGATTGAAGAAGACTAGGCAATTACAACATGCGAGCAATGAAGAGGGCTGGGAACCCCCTTAACTGCAATGTGGTGGTGTTGCAGAAAAACACATTAGATGTAGGAGAGATGAAATCCTATGCAATGTATTTTCCAGCAAGCATAAAGTAGAAATAGTATCCACATTCTTTTACATTTAATGTCATCAGTCTATGGTCACCGACCACACAGTTCAAAATAACTTGTCAGGCAAGAGTGATAGAAGGACAGTTGGTCATTAGATACAGTCTTTAATCAGTCACACAACCGTTCTCTTTCTTTCTCATGTGTGAAAATGAATGGAATACTAAACTGCCCACCTAAATGGTGTTACTGAATTAATAGAAAGTGGAGTAGGTAGAAGGGAGAGGTCAGATTTACTTGAACAAAGTATTACAATAACATTAATTATTCTGTTATAATAACATCAATGAATATGCAAAAACACAAATATATGCCCCAGTGGGATGGTGCAGAGGTAACAAACTTTTACGTGCATACTTTTTTACTTTTATTAGATATTTATTGACTTAATCCCAAATATAATCATTCAATCATAGAAATACCTACCAAAGACACTATTAATATACACAAACCATACTACCTGCATATCGAAATTCATTGTTGTAGATATAAATAGACATCAATAAGACATTCAGCTGCAATACCAATTACATAAAATTAAAAAATTCACATTTTCAAATACTCAATCAGCTAAAACAACCTTATTTCATTGATATGTATTTTTTTAAATTTATTTTTCAGTGAAACAACTTTGTTAAAGAGACGTAATGGTTCAGTTGCCGTAATAAAAACCTATCAAATTCAGTGCAAAAAACGTTGTTAAAGGGGAGTTATAGTTACTTGGACTAATAACAATCTATCCATATTATGGTTGCAAGTAAAACCAGAAAAAAACAGAAATTCGCTGGTTATGGTAAGCTAAGCAACCATAACTCGCGTCACCACCATGCACTGCTAAGACTAACACACATGACATCAAAGATGACATCACAATTGTCTTGCTGTGGACAAAGTACATCGGGATTGTTCCATACTCTTCTAGGTGGTATGCATGAGAAAACCACCTTTGCAGTGGGAAAAATCTACATCACTGCTTTCACCAAGTCCTTCAGTCCACGGAGCAAAGTTCCAGCACTGATGTAACCCAAATGCAGGGCTCCATAATGCAACACTACAACATCAACAGCACTGACAGTGGCCACATCTCTGCAAACTGCAACCACAGCTTGCAAACTGCACACAGGCACACTGCGCCACAAAGCCTCCACTCATTCAAAATCAAAATTGCCAGCAATGCCTCATCCCTGGGCATACCTCGGCAGATCATCCACAAAGGAATTGCCCACGATCAACACTCTGACTCTCTCCATCTCTGCCATCCTCACTACACAGAGCAATGAAAACAAGTATTACCGCCCCTTCCTGTTAAGCACACCCTGAACACCTGATTGGATAATCCCCACAGTCCCATTTCCATGCCAGGCATGCTGAGAAGGGTAGGATGTGGCATGTGCGATCCTCACACTACCCCGGTGTCCGCGGATCCCGTAAGGAAGGGGCAGTCCTCTTTCCACTTCACTCTTTGCAGCACTCCCTCATTGAGTACTGTTAAGCAGTCACACACGCATCCACCAATCACATCCAAGACCTATATATCTTACTCTATCATCTCTGTTCAACACTCCAGATTTACTGTTAAACACTCAGAATACACAGTCTCCTGTGATTGAAATGCACCTCCATCAAAAAGGACTGCAAAACTGTCCAAGATTTCTGCTTCCAGAATCATCCACATCTCCATCCATCAACACACTGCAGGTATGAATATTTTTTGTACAGTATATTTGCAACTCTGTTATAAGTGCCTCTGAACAGGGTACCTGCCACTTATCCTCCATATCCTACTCAAAAAGCATACTGTCATTTGTCCCATCACCTATCATCAAGTGCCACTTACAGTGCTATGTGCTTTCAAAGTTTTCATTTACCCATATCACCCATTGTAATGTTCAAACCGTTACTCTCTTTTTTCTTTCTGTCATTTTTACAACCTCTTCCCCCACTAACAGGTCTCCTATAAAATTAGTAAAATGCACACAGAAAAGGACAACTGAATGTATTTTACCAAAGCAAACCAAGTACGTGCATTGCATGCATTTCAACAGGATACCTGCCACTTACCTTGTACACTTCACTGAATGCACTGTTACTTAAAAAACAAAAAAATGTATGTGTGCATTGAGAACAGTACCATCTATAAATGTGGATAAATAAATCAAACAACTGAAATTCTTGCTCCACTCATGTATCAAGCATATATCTGCAGAAAAGGTAATTTATTTATTTTAATTCTCATTACGCGCTGCATTCCCGTAGGCCTCAGGGCGCACAAAAAACAAAGACAAGACACACAACAGTAGAAAGAGAGTGAGGCCGTGGAGGGTTACTCCAGATTGAAAAGTTGAGTCTTTATGGCTTGCTTAAACACGGAATAGTTTTGGATCTGTCGCATCCCAGATGGTAGGGCATTCCAGAGCAGGGGGCCCTGGACGTCAAGGGTGGTGCCCCCAAATTTAGCTGTCTTAAATCTGGGGTGATCAAGGAGAGTAGCAATGGAAGGTTTCTTCCATTGGACCTGATGCTAATACGTTCAGACAGATAGGTGGGATTGCTGAGGGACAAGCACTTGTGTGTTGTCGTTAGCAGTTTGTGTGTTATGCGATGTTTTACAGGAAGCCAGTGTAGCTTCTTCCTGAAGGTGGATATATGAATGTGATGGGATTGATTGAAGATTGTGCGCACAGCGTTGTTCTGAGCCACATGTAGAGAGTGAATATTGGCAACAGTAGTGCCAGACAAAAGACTGTTACAATAGTCAAGTCTGGAGTTTATCAATACTGTAGGCAGGAGAGCACAGTTTTCCGCTGTAATGAAAGGGCGAATATAGCTGATTCGTTTGTTAATCAATCCACAACTAGACCTGATGCTGGAGACATGAGACTTCATAGATAGCGCCTCATCCAGAACAACTCCCAAGGTCTTAACTTTCCTTTGGACAGTGATGGTATTGTCTGCAATAGGGAAGTTGGCATAGTCAGAATCAAGTTTGTTCCGGGTGTTCTTAGAGGACACTATCATAAGCTTTTGTTGTTCAAAGCTAGGGAGTTGCAGGCCATCCAATCCTGTATGGCTTTGTAGATGCTGTTGATAGTTTCAACATCGTTCTTATACAAGCCACTTAGTTGTATGACGACCTGAGTGTCGTTTGCGTAGTTTGTATATTGAACTCTAAGTTTACTAATAAGATCAAGGAGGGGACAAATATACAAATTAAAAAGCAGTGGCGACAGACAAGAACATTGTGGGACTCCACAAGTTTGAGAGATGGGAGTGGATTGATTGCTTCCCACGCATACCCTTACCATTCGAGGGCCCAAGAAGGAGGCTATCCATCTTGATGCTAGTATGGCGCAATTTGCGACCTCTCCGAGCATTGTCACTAGTAAACTGTGATCAACCAGATCGAAGGCTGCGGAGAGGTCAAGTAGCATCAGCAACGCGGCTTGATTTTTGTCCGCTATGCCGGCAAGAGTGGACTTTAGTCGAGCATGGCCGTCTCGGTCCCGTGACGATCCCTGTAGCCTGACTATCAAGTGCCAAGGATGTTGTGTTCTTCGACATGAGCCTGCAATTGCATATAGGCTAGTTTATCCAATATCCTCAGAATGAAGGAAACATTGGTTATTGGCCTGTAGTTATCTTTATTAGTGGGATCCAAATTTTCTTTTTTTAACAAAGGGGTTATCCAGGTGGATTTGAGCACATCAGGTACCACACCTTCATCAAAAGATAGGTTTATCAGCTTGGTCATCCAAGGGACCAGTACGTCAGTAGATTCCTTGAAGATGTTTGTGGGACAGTCATCTGCTGGTCGGGATGTAGCCTTAAGATCTTGAATTACATTAGGTACCTCCTTTTCAGAGTAATGAGTGAAGGGGAATTGAGGAATTCTACTATCAGAGTTGTTGAGAGGGGTTGTTCTTTTTATAGGTGACCTAGGTGCCACGTTGCTAAGGGCATCTTTGATTTTTTTCCTTGTGGGAATCAATTTTAGATAAAAATGCATCGTGGATGTCTTGGCACCATTTGGAATCTTTGGTCATATTATTGGATGGTGGTGGCTGATCCTGAAATTCAGCTAGAATTTTAAACAGCCCGCCAACTTTAGATTGGGCGTTTATGATCCTTTTGTTGTAGTGTGTGGCTTTGACATTAATGATAAGTTTCTTGTATGCCAGTGTAGATTTTTGTATAGGCAGCTAGAGTATCGTCATTGGGGTCCCTTCTCCAGGATCTTTCTAGAGCTCTTTTGGTTTGTCTGGCAGTGACAATATCTTCTGAGACACATGTGTTCTTTGTGGCTTCAGACTGGATTACCTTCATTTTCATAGGAGCAAGGTCATTAACTGCTACCTTCATTTTCATTGGAGCAAGGTCATTAACTGCTTCCTTGATGATGAGAGTCAAGTGGTTAACTAAAGCAGAAGAGTCAGCAAAGTTGGATAAGGGTTTTAGCTTAGATGATAGCAACGAAGATAGTTTGGGGACTGTTATGTTTTTCCAATTACAAGTCATCTTTCGTAGACACGTGTGGGTGTTAAGTTTCGGCGGAGAAAGAGGTAAGGCAATCTTGGCCTGGATAAGGGAATGGTCAGACCATATACATGGTATGACCGTAATGTCCGAGATGTTAGTATTTTGCGATATGAGCCAATCGAAAGTGTGCCCACTTTTTTGTGTGGGAGATTTGATCCATTGTGTGAGTCCGACTGAAGTAATGGAGCCCATAAGGCTGAGGCCCACTTTGTCAAGTTGGTCATTGGCCCAGTGTTCAAGATCACCCATGATGACCAAACGGCTTTTAGTAGTGCAGATTTGAGCCAAAAGATCAATAAACTGCTCTTCAAAAAGGGGCATGTCCTTGGGTGGTCGGTAGATAGGAAGTACGTTAAGAGTTGTGTGTGTGGAGGTTTTAATTTTCACCCACAGTGATTCACAGCCATCAGGTGAAATATTTGATACCGCGTGACTGTTGAGGCTGGACTTGCACATAAGTGCAACTCCGCCACCTTTGCCTTGAGAACGGTCAGCTCTAAATAGAGCATATTCATCAGGGGTGGAGAGTGTGGCTTGGGTGGGAAAATTTGAATGAAGCCATGTTTCGGTGACCCCAAAGAAATCTGGCTTGCAGTCATTAACAAGGTCGGCAATTTTGACATGTTTGTACAGTGAGCGTGTGTTAAGTAAGGAGAGCGATAGGACTAACAGCGGCGCGATGTTAGAACCTATTTTATTGTTCCCTCGGAATGGAATTGCACACACAAACACATTCTCCATTCCAATCTGTACATCTTTCGGGACCTTTTTCTCACCCTACTACAATTAGCACTAATCAATTTTCAAAGTAAAAATAGTCCTACAACAACACACACACACATTTGCTAAAGGGCACCCCATACGGCACACTTACCCCCTTACCAAAAGTGCTGATGCTCCCAAGTCCCCATTCATATACAAAGCTATCCAATTTCACACACACACACACACACACACACACACACACACACACACACACACACACACTAAGGGCCTCATTACACGGTAGGCGGTGGACCAAGGTGCTATTACTATTAACACCTTGGTCCATGCCGGTAAAATACCGGCACCGCCTTGGAGGAAAGGGGAATTACCGCCCTATTCCAAGCTTGGCGGGGCGGTAATTCCCCCTTCCCCCATTGCCCTTCCCCATTCCCATTTTTGCCCCATAGGGCATAATGGGAATGGGGAAGGTGCTAATTACGGTACCGCAAATTGCGGTACCGTAATTAGCACCCTGGTCCCTTTGCGGGTTGGTTTTTAACGCCCGCTAAAAAGCAGGCGTTAAAGTACCAATCCGCAAAGGGACCTCGTAGTAAGGCGGTAAGGGTTAACGGTCACCGGTACCATTACCGGTGACCGTTAACCCTTACTGCATTCCCTGTAATGAGGCTCTAACTCTTCCTGCCAAGACACCCTTCTACAATTTTAAATAATGTATTCTCCAAATGCAATCACTATGCCATTAACAAACATATGTTCTTACTTCCTTCTTTCGCAGTTGCAGTGAACACCTCTCTCCTGAAAACCAGTGGCATGTTAAGTTGAAAATATAACCTAGTAGAAACCTGCTCTCAACATCCAACAAAGTAAGTGCAATACTATCTTAGTGTTCTGCCCCTTACTCAGACAGTGCAGTGTTCTTTGTAGGATACACAATTCCATCAACCCAACGTATTTGCTACATTCTTACTCATTGTACCTCAACAGGTGCCCACTTTCTATTGTCATCTGACCACCATTATAGCAACACCCAGATATCAATACAGCCTTCCCAACCTAAAGTAACTGCCCATTACACAATCACACACCTCTATCTGTATTCCTACCATAATATTCAACCACTCATGCACAGTGCACAGATATACATTGCAAAACCTGCACACCCACACTTTCTTTTTTCTCCAACAGATACTACAGAATGCCTACCAAAAAACAACTCCGTAGAAAACAACGTAGAAATAGAGCAGATCAACCTAAAAGCATACAAAATAGCCATCCGCCTGTAGCAGAATTTGTACAGAAATTTCAAACACAACAGCTAATACAGTCACTAACGAAAAGGAAAGCATCTAAGAGTAAACAAACTTTGACTCCTCTTTCAAAGTGTAAAATAAAAAAGTACTGTAAAAATAGCAACTACCAGTACTGCTAACAGAGCACATACAAAGGGTAACATAGCCACAAGTAAGCATTCCAAAACATTTATTTTACTAAAATGTTTCCACCACCGAGTACTTCAGAACCTTATAAATACAGGGAAAAAAATCACGCTCGATCCTTAAAACTTACAGCAGAAAAGGGATCCTGGAAGCTCTTGTAGACAGTGCAATGCTCTTCAAAAGGACATTTTTTATATTAATTTTAAACAGAATGAAACCACTAACAAAATTAATTAGTAAAGTGCAACCACTACTTTGCAAAAAATGCAATATCAGCATAGATACCTTTGGCAACATCTGTACAAGTGAGTGGAGTCACACCACCATCACAGAGCCCTATTTCAATGAAGAATCATACAAACAAGAGCAAAGAAACCAAACTGCCATAAACAGCAGTGGGCGAGGGTATGAAAAGGTAGACAATACCATAATGGAAGAAGAAACACTGCTTTCACAAATATACCCATCAAACTTAGATTCAACTCTCCATTCCACCGAACCAATACGCCCCATCTAAAAATGGCCATGCACATCAATGTGTAACGTACGCCAAAAGTCTATCAAATCTTTGCAGCAGTTCCTCAATCACTATGTGAAAGCCAACGACAAAGGAAAAATGAAAATACGACAAAGTATGGACTCCTTTCCAGTGCGCAAATACACAGGACTAGGGGGATATTCAGTAGCCTGCATAATGAGGAATCCGAATGGTTCCAATTAGCTCTCTACCTTATAGCAGAAAACAAGTACTAAATCACTAACCCCTCAATACTGTGTACATACTGCACTGAAAAACCTGACAATAACCAAATGCCTTCACGGGCTACGAGTAATAATTTGGAAATAATCCCACTGCCAAACGCACTCCAACAGCTTCATTTGTATGAGACCATTATAATCCAAACAGTACACCCATTTCAAGAAATAATAAGACTACACCCAAAAACTGCAAAATTGCCTCCAACTGAATTACTGAGAGGCATTTGTGGCAAAGTAGTTTATTTGCCATTAAATCTCAAAGAAAATGTAGACATTCTAGGAGTGCAACGGCCAATAGAACAATCTTTGATTATCCTAGTGAATGGTGTACCTACAAAAGACAAAATAATTTGGCCGCAACTAGTGGATTTAAACAAATTTAGAAAAACCCTGCAATATCTTAAAGACAACAATGAATATTACAAAGAAATAAACATTGAAGAAAACCTGAGAGAAACAACCAAAATAATTCAGGACTCCTCAACAACTGGCCAATTTGAACTTCTAGATCCTACTGCAGCCTCCAATATTTTAGACCACTATACAATTCACCCACTGCACTCCAAAGACACCATAGACGATGCACTGGAAACATAACAAATACGCCAAGCCAAAGGATTGCCAATCAGTATATGGGTAAAAGGTGTAGAAGCACAAGCCTTTCCTCTACTCTTTCCTACTGGAAAAGGTGGAAGATACAATGAAAGATGCACACAAATAACACCACCAGAATACTGCTCTTTACGAATGTATTCTGAAGATCATAGATTCAGACAAAACGTGCAATACATATTCCACCTGCTCTTTGAAAGTGAACTAGCAGCTCTATGTTATGGAGTTGCACACACAATAAAAACAAGGTTCAAATTTTCAAAACATGTCTGCTACACAGCTTCTTCAAAAGGTGCAAAAGAAAGACAAGGTTTTACAGTCAAGTATTACAAATCACTTGGCAAACATGCATGGTACAAAAGAATACTGGTTCTGATGGCACGCAGATGTACAGCGTATGCTACGCAACCTTGGCCCGCCCACACAGTTTGTCACTTTAAGTTGTGCAGAGTATGCATGGGAAGACTTGCACAATTTCATACGGATTGCAAACAAAAACAAAACAGGTATCGACATGAAAACACCAGGAGAACTCTGCTCTCTTGATCCTGTAATAAAACACTTCCTTCCCTCAGAGAAATGTTGCACTTCTTTTGGAGAAAAGAATACCAAGCCAGAGGAGCACCACACATCAACATTCTTCTGTGGATTAAAATGCTCCTGAATTTGGTCAGGACATTGATGCAACTGTTTTGCAGTTCATTCACAAATATGTCACTTGCGAAATCCCTTCAGAAAGTACACATAGCGACCTACATGCACACATTTAGCAGTTTCAAAGACATAAGTGTGACAAGTATTGTCGGCAGAAATATAAAAACAAAGGCAAATAATACACCAAATGCCACTTTGGTTATCCTACACCAGTTTCAGCAACAGGACAAGTAAACAGGTTCATGTCTTCGTTAGACAGATTGTAAAAGGCAAATCTCCTAAGAACACATACCGCATAAAAAGAACCTTAGCATCAAAGTACATCAATGTACTCCTATGGAATGCAAATATATATATGTGCAGTACATTGCAGACAATTCCACTGCAGTTGCATGACATGTCACAGCCTACTTAACCAAAGCAGAGAAAACAGAGCTGAAAGACCTCTGGGATGACATATCATCAGACAAAACACTGTCACAGAGATTGTACAGCTTTGTAATAAAAATACTACGAAGCCGCGGACCATTTTACCGGCACTGCCTTGTATGGGAAATCTGCATCCAGGAAAAGAGTTCTGAAATCGTACCAAGACATAGAAACAATAGCCAAGAACGATCCCAACAGCCAGGAGGTTTTGAAAAACAACTTATTGGACACATACTACCCAAACACGAGTACTGTTTTAGAAACCATGTGCCTATATCACATAGCCCAAAACTTCTCATACAAAAATAACATTAAACCAGATGAGAAAAAAGGTAAATACATAGTCGAAACTTGTGAGGGCAGCCTGGTGAAACTTACCAAACGCAACCCGATTAATCATATGAAGCTTTCATTAAAAACTCCTCAACACAAAAAAATGACCCTACAACTTTATAAACCATGGAGAAAAGAAGATTTATTAGACAGCCATACCTTCTATGAAGATGTTTTCAATACAAGTGAAAGTACCATAACAGATATAAACTTTATGCAGTACAAAACCATGTTGGACAATGAATGCCAACAAGAAGAAGAACTTCTAGCACAACTAAATATGGACACTCCTGAGAGCAGTGAACCTTCTCTGACAGGAAGCCAAGAACCACTTGGACAGCCACTCGTAGCAAATGAGGCAGAATTAGCCATAACTGAAGTAGAAAACACCATGTGTCAGTATGAGCAATCTGCAGAAGAATTTGCTCTACTGAAATCACAACTAAACAATGAGCAACGTACTATTTTCCTAGAAATAACTAAAGAAATTGAACATGGTATGCAGCACAAAACTAAAACTTGTACCTGTCAACACTATAAACCTGTACTGCTGTATGTAAGTGGTCAAGCTGGTTCAGGCAAAACATTCTTAATAAAAATCTTCAGTAAATTCCTCCAACAATTAACAAACAGCAAGCTTTCAGCTGTTGTAACCGCCCGACAGGTTTAGCTGCCTACAACATAAGTGGCGTCACTTTACACCGATTGCTACTCCTTCCAGTGGAACACCAAAACAAATTAGACTACTACAAACTTTCAGCAGAAGCTGCTACGGAGCCACGCAGAGTTTTAAAACAAATGAAAATGTTCCTAATAGATGAGGTGAGCAACATAACATAATGTTGGCTTTAATTCACCTCAGATTGCAAGAGGTCCTCAAAACAGACTACGAAGAACTCTTGGGAGGAAAACATGTTATTGTTTTCGGAGATCTTCAATTAACACCAGTGAAAGGTGAACCTATTTTTAAAACCTTAGGACACAAACTATGCTGTAAAACTCTTGGAAGCATAGGGAATGTAAATCTTTGGCACCATTTCCAATACAGAGAACTAACTGTAAACATGTGTCAGTCTGCAGACCTCACCTATGCCAAAAGCATTCTGATTGGTGTACTATCTAAGGAAGCTCAGTTTATCCTAAATACCAGACGCATCCATGAGCTCTACGGCCATAACACATGTGCTACTGATGTCATGAAACAATTAGCACACAAAAATGTCAACTGTATGTCCTTAATGTCAACTCTAGCAAACTGTGCACAATTCAATAAAACTATGCTGAAAAAAGAAATGCAACCACTAGTGCAAATCTACTCCACAGACAAACTGGACGTAAACGGTATGACAATACCTATGTGTCAACAAGCCACAGCACGACTAAATACCTTAGAAAACTATATCTCGAACACTGCTGGTTTGGAGAAAATATTAACATGGTGTTTAAACTGTACAGTAATGCTAAAGCGTAACCTTGATGCAGAGCAAGTACTTGGTACCATTGTTGGCTTACAGACATACCCACGTAACAACAGCATTCAGTTTGTCAACATCCACTTTGACAAACTTTCACAAGTTAAAAGGATAGGGCACTCAACAGCCCGATTCCTTCTTTTCAAAGACATGTATGTACGCAAAGAACAATTTTCTCTGTCACTAGCATACGCAGCCACTATTCATAAATCGCAAGGTCTAACCTTAGATCAGGCATTGATTGATATTGGCTGCAAAGTCTTTAAAGAAAGCATGAGTTACGTAGCACTGTAACGCAAAAATACACTTGAAGGACTATTTCTGATCAATTATGATGCAAGTAAAGCCAACGCTGACATTCCTTGCATCGTAGAGTACAATAGACTATGTGCACTCTACACACCCCATCTAAAAATTTACCCTGTTCCTCCAAAACACAAACTTTGTAAAAGAAAACTAATGCAATCAGAACTTATACATGATCTGCCAACAGAACCATCAAAGAAATTGAAATCAGCTCATACTCCATCTACCAAAACCACAGAAAAATGTATTGAAAAGGAAAATACATAACCAACGGCACAAACAAAGAGAACTACCTCTTCGAACAAACCACGTGGACTTCCATCAAATGACTCAGACACAAAACTATCTGGTCCATTCAAATTTCCCAATACAACCAGGGTAAATTGCTATGCAAATGTAGCAATCAATATTCTATTCCAATTGTCACCAATAGTTGAAAATATTTATTTGAACGGCTCGGACCAGTTGTGATTACAAATGCTACTCCTTCACAGAAATGCAACAAACAATCCTGAAAACATTAACAGTGTCTCTGGTATAAAACAGGAATTGGACTACTGTGTTGGAATGGTGAGATTCACTTTAAACACACAAGAAGATCCACAGGAATTTCTAATGTACTTATTACAAGTACTGGAGAGCAAAACATACCGATAAATTAAATCTTCCATATTTCATACATATGGAAACATACATGCACTCTCTGCAACCATGTGATGCAGGAACAAGTCCCTAATAAGTGCGTTGTCTATGTATCTATACCTAACTTTGAATCCACTCAATTTTAGCAACTCATACAAAATGCAAACCATAGCATATATGTACTACTTGTAATTTCGAGAATCGTTCCATCTTACAGATACAATCACAGAACCAATACGCAATATTAAAGCTTTTAAGATACAATGCAGATGGGACCAAAAACAACTGCAAGCTCTTCACACACGGACAATTATCGCTTGGCAAGAAAACCTTCACAACAGTAGCCATAATCTACCACACAGGCTCCACAACCAGTGCAGGTCACTATACTGCATACATTAAAAAGCAATGTGCAAGGTTTGAATGCAATGATACTTCGATTACTCTAAAGCAGAGATTACCAGCAAAACTAGCAAATGCCTACTTAATATTCTTGAAACCAAAATGTACTCACTGATCTACAAAATTAGAGCAACTTACACCCCAATACCCACCAGTACATATATAGTTGCAACAAAAAGAATTACCTTCTACTCTGTGGAACTGGAACAACTTAGCATACAGCAAGTATCCAACAAATACATCAGTTTACCTGTTATACAGTTTTTCCCCCAATGACCCAATTATTACAGGCACAAAAACAATAAGGGTACAAAACGCACACTAATATTCTTTCCTACATAGTACTTTAAAAAGAAGTACTGAGTACGACGGTTTACAACTGTCCTCAGTAACCTCTGAAATCACCAACTACTAGAATAACACAACTGTCTAAAAATGCCCATACCAATGCAAAAAATACACAAATATTATAAAATACACCCATAGTGCTTCAACAGCACTTCAGAATACTGAACAATTTAAATATACCAACAAGAATGCACAAGCTTCTAAACATACTCTGCAAAAATTAGAAACTGTAAACAGTTACAATACACCAACTAGTATCTAACTGCAATCATAATACTTGAATGTTACTTGCACCATTCAAACTGCCAAACTCAACCTTCACAACCACAGTTGACAAACCACAGTTGACAAACATACCTTCAACAACTTACAAACTATCAACAGTTAGAATACGCCAACAGGTATCTAACTCCCCCCACAATTCTGAATATCACAGTGCAATGCCACGATACTTACAAAACATCAGCCACAACCAAACACATAAAGAAATAATGCTAAAAAGAGGAAGCAAATAAACAGTTAGAATGCACCAACTGGTATCTAACTGCAACCATACTACCACCACTTCCAAAAGACAAATCATACACCACTTCAATTCCTCCTACTGCAACAGTGCACCTTAAACATTCCTGTAACTAGTGCACACAACATAACAACAAAAGAATGTAGAAGGTATTTTTTGTTGTTGTCCTGCCTGGATTTCTTTTCCCCACAGACCCAATGATTATGCGAAGCAACACAGGAACCGCGCACATGCACAGTACACTTGTTTAAAGCATAGTACTTATGAAGTACTAATTATGAGGGTCCACAAAGTATAGAAATGTCTGCAATACAATGAACGACAAAAGTACGGAGTACTTACCCTAACATGTGTTTTTAGCACAGAGAATAAAACAAGGATTACTCCTACATTTCCACATACCATCCACAAAAACTGCAGAGGCCCTCAACAATACAAACAGTAAGTATACCATTATTGGTGTCATACTTCTTTATAATCTCCAAATTGCAATCTGTACACATATTTCTGCAATCCACATACCAGTATCACAATGTTGAATGCATAGGTATATTATACTATGGTGCTTGTACCCACAGCCTACACTCTTGCATGCATACCCTACAGTCTACAGCCTCCAGCCATGCACTCAGTACTGTAGACCCTGGCCACAACCACCACAGCATAACAGCCATGCATGCAAACATCTACCCACTTACCACAAACAAGAAACATAACACAGCCTCCTAACCCCTATCCACTTCAGTTCACATAGTATTGCAGTACTTCCACCCACTGGACACACTCTTTGATGAATGGCCTCTGGACCCAAGCCTCTAATAACTGCCCGCAACCAACACATCAGAATACAGAAACCTACCGCATAATGTACACAGTGACCACAATCCAAACACAGAATGCATCCACATTGCGTACATAACTGTACTGTGTTCTGTAAGATTTGCCTCCTTGCATGCTAGTGGCATTGTTTAGGCCATTACTTGTTCTTTCTTCTTATGTAGGCCATTTCACTGGAACGGGTAGAAGACACAATAGACTGGACCACATGGTGCATTACTCGGGCAAGAATTTAAGTCTGCTCTACTCTTTCAAGTTTCAAACTTTTGATTTACTCTTTTAATATGTAATGGAAACAGTATTTGAAAGCCATGCCCTACTTATAATCTTTTTAAAACTTGTAAAGTAATTCTTTTGTTTTGGTGGAGGGGGACCCAAATATGTCCGTGCCCAGGGACCCAAAACTGCTCAACATGACCCTGCCACCCACGTATGCTCAGCCGTCTGACACACACAGTCTGGTACACACAATATCTGAATATGCACTGTTGATTTGTAAGACACCGTACATAACAGTATTACATAGGTGCCGTAATTCTACAAATGTTTTTCTGATCAACCTTCTATTCATTGCACCGTGTGCAAGGTTCGATGATCTCGCCATGTACCTAATATTACATTCTATGTAACCGCAGTAGTGACATTACAAAATGCACGATAAAATCCTAACCGTGTCCAGCCTCAACACTTTTTGTTCCCCGCATAATTTCCGGAAATCGAAACCTAACTTCTGTGGCTTTCAACAGGACAAATGCTTATTATAATGCAGCCATGACAGCTATGCATGAATTGCTCCAAGGACAGACATTGTGCGAAATGAAAAAAAAAGGAAAGATAACTAAGTATACTCCTCCATGGTAGACTGAAACTGTGTAATACCACGTACAGAGCGCTTTCCCGTACAAACAATCTAACCATGGAATTTGAAGAAATTATGTAAGTAGACTTATTGGGATTAAAAATGAATAAGGTAGAGTACTGTATGCATCATTATTAATGGACCGTGGCGTAAACTTTCTCCGTATGCACTGTCCTCAGTTTTCTAACAGTAATCTTGCATGCTTTGTTAAAATGACATTGCTCCCCCGGGATTGAAGCTGAATAATTGCTATGATTGTGGTTTCTTTTCTTCATATTGTTCCCCATCTCAATCGGAGGTATACCTAATGCACAGCGCGCAAACTGTACGCAAATTGTGCTCTCAAACATTACACCTTGTTTTCATTGGTGTGGTAAAGATTTGCTGTGTTGTGCTTATAACTAGGTGCCGAACACTTATGAGTTATACGCTAATTTATTACATTTAAATAAAGACTAGCTACTTCAATGTATTGTTATTCTTCTTCGTTTGCAGATATGTTCTACCTTACTGCCCGTGTCATAGCTTCCAAGTGCCAACAGTAGGAATGTGGAACCAACATTCGAGGATTACCATAAGCAGTATTTTTTCACTCACCATTATCTGGGACGATCGATATGGCCCTATATGTCCATTTGTGTTTCTGGCAATAAGAAGCAACATTTCAGTATTCAGGATGCAATAAGCCACAGAAGCGAGATCTTTCAACTTCCAAATGCAAAAAACACTTGTGTTCTCCCACATGAACCACCAAGGACAATCATGGAATTGTTTTGCTAAATTGCCATACGGCAAAACAAGGACACAAAAGGACAAAAAACATTCTCAGCTCCAAGTTACCAGCAATATTAAGAAACTGTTCGTGTCATGGTGCTTACTATTGCTTGTGAACATTCTTTGAAAATTAAAAGCACTTGCAACATTGCACTATTGTTGATGTATTATTGAAATAATCACTAACCAAATGCTATTTATGGCAAGACAGAGAAGGTAAGGTCTGTGTGAGTGTGTCTGGTTTATCTTGTGTTCATGTTTCTGTTTCCGCGGACGTCGGTGATGCCATGACACTTTGGGCTATGCTGGCCATGAACGTAATGAAAATAGCTGGAGCAAATCGTTGGGACAACTAATGTCAGTTTCGGGGGCCGGTGTTTTGATTTATTGCTGCACCTTCACTTAAACCTAGTGCGATCGATCCACGCATAAGATTAGCACAAGATGGCGGCGCCTAACACGTTCTTTTTGCATCTGTGACTGAAACTAACGTAACATTAGGATGGCCAACCGTCCCGTATTTTGCGGGACTTATCCGCATTGATAGGTTGTGTTGCGCGATTTGCAGGCACCCTCTGCGCGACACGAAAAGTCCCAACTTTGC
This sequence comes from Ambystoma mexicanum, assembly GCF_040938575.1. Classification (NCBI taxonomy): domain Eukaryota; kingdom Metazoa; phylum Chordata; class Amphibia; order Caudata; family Ambystomatidae; genus Ambystoma; species Ambystoma mexicanum. The sequence goes on along the minus strand of NC_090923.1, from coordinate 1,300,848,066 downwards.
CTTGACCCCATGCCTGATTAAAGCCTTTACTGCCCCGAGCTCACACTTCTGTGTGATGAAGCGCAGGGCAGAAGTGCAGAACTGCAGCTCTCCCAGGGGGTACGACATTTTAACATGTTGCTCTGTGCCAACAGAGCATTTCAATGGCAGCAATTACACATCAATAGGGGACAGGGGTGGATATTAGCAGGGACGTTTGTCCGTTAAGTAATGTGAATTCGGGGTGATTAGAAGTGGCAATGCAGCATGCTGTATTTGAAATAAGACTATCATTTTGAAAGTCAAGAGAGAATGTTTTGTCTGACACCAGTGTGTCTGGTGCTGCTATGACCTTTCATGCAGGATGGGGAAAATGAAGCGAAAGTCATATTGATTTGGCTCAACATATTTCTATGAATAAGTTATGAAGTGTAAAGTTAATTTATTGTGAGATACTCGTTCTTTTATGTTGTATGTGTTTTTTCAAGGCATTTCTATAAACAAAGCCTTATTAAATATATATATCAAATAAACAGTGAAATATATGTGGTCAACTGCTTGAATTAGCCACATCGATTTTCACTCCATAACCAAAGTGTGTGATCCTGGGCAAATCATTTAATCTCAAAGTGTCTTATTTCACTCTGTAAAGGGAACAAGTGGCAAGAATTACACCGTAAGGAACTTGCGCGCACTGCAAGCCGCTTCTAATACGCTACCACATCTAAAGTGTAGTGCAGAACCATTCTGTAAAGTTGCCTAACCTAGGTAAAATGCATATGAAAAATGTTTACAATCGATCAACGTACAGTTGTAACGACTTACTCAAGTGAACGGTTCAATAAAATTGCACTCTGTACACATATTTGTCGGATTCATATACCAATATCAGAATGTTTGAATGCATGGCTGTATTATGTTGCGGTGGTTATGGCTAGGGCTTAGAGTCTTGAAGGGCCACTTCAGTTCATATACTACTGTAGGTCTTCCAACCAAAGGACAAACCCTTCAATACATGTCCTCGACACCCTAGTCTCTATTAACTGCCCACAGCCAGTACATCATAATACAGTAAACTACCCAAGATTCTGGCCACTGGCCTCCGGCCATGCACCCAAGACTCTAGGCCCTGGCCACACCCACTGCAACATAATACAGCCATGCATTCAAACATGTGCCCAGTTACCACAACTCACACACATAATACACCACCTGCAGCCCTACCCTACTGCAGTTCAGATACTATTACAGTTCTTCTAACCAAAGCACAAACTCTTCAATACATACCCTGTGCACACAAGACTCTATTAACTGGCCACAACCAACAGATCATAATAAAGTAAACTACCCAAGATTCTGGCCAGTGGCCACAACCCAAACACATAAACCATCCACCTAAACGCCTATCCATTTCTGTACACATAGTATTCCAACACTTCACCCAGTAGACATACTTCTGGACGGTTGACTCCATCACCTCCAGCCATGCACCCAACACTGTAGTACGTATCCCCAGTCACCACAAGATAACTCACCCAAGCACCCAATAATCTGTACACTGGTCATAAAACTTCCACATACGGCAACAACCTGAAACCTACTTACAACCGGTGGGCACATTCTTGGGTGCATGAGTCTAGGGGCTTACCACACACAACACAGCATAATACACCCTACACAAACATCCTTATACCATCTGCAATCCACTCCCCTTCCATAATTACGCCTGCCTGCAGTCACCACAGAAACTGCTCACCTCTGGACCTATCCTACCCTAATGAAGGTTGCCTACAGTCACCACAGAAGCTACTCGCCTGAGGAGCTACCCACGAACTGCCGTTGTATTCGCGTACACCGAGCAACCACCACCATCTTCTTCCACCTAAACAAATATATTATATGAACCATTTTTCACTCCCCCACCCTTTCCAGCCCCTCTTCCCACCACCAGATGCCTGAAAGCATGTTTTCGAGCCCCTTTCGCCGCCACACTATCCTCGGAAACAACATGGCGGGCGTTTCCAAAAATGATGACGCACAGCACGCTTCTGTCCAGCCAATCAGCGGGTGCGTTGTGTGTCTGCGGACATCACGCCGACCTCCAGGCCAATCAAAGTTATGACCGTGGAGCGAACAGGATAATGGGACCGCGGAGCAGAGCCAGATATGACACATTTCTTGGGACCTACATTTTATTTGTTTTTTCAAAAACTACTGGACTAATTTCCACCAAATTTACAAAAGCACGCTTTCGGGAGCAAGCTGCTGCTCCTGCCGCAAAATTCATCCAGCGGTTTAGCCTCTACGCATGCGCAAAGATTTTCTTTCTCCATGCAGTCTATGGAAGAAAGAAAATGTGTGACCCCCCTATAGCTTTGCCCCTCCTTCACGAAACCTCACCAAACTTACCAAATAAATTCAGACCAGGCCATATACTTTTTTGCAAAGTTTGGTGAGGATTCGTCCAGGGCGAGGAAGTTATAAGCCGCCCAAAAAGTGGTCTTCCTATGAGATGAGCAACTTAACCATAACTACACGTGTAAATGTAAATATATATATATATATATATATGCTTAGGTACTTGCCATACTCAGCGGATGCCATTTAATTTATCAGTGCTAAATTGCCCTCTGCTGTCCAAATAGCAAAGTGCACCTCTGTGTGGGGAATAGTATGAATATGGATGAATGAGAGTTTGAGCCTTGAGAGAATAGAAATAGCATATTTAATATTGAGTTTTAGGAAACAGTTTATAGTATATATTTGCATATGAGATCAATAGAACGGACCACCGTCATTTGCATAGAAAATGTATGTTGCACTGTCTAAAGCACTTTTTCCCAAATTGTACTGTATGCAATACTGAACACTTAATGTAAAGAAAGGGGAGAGTTGTTAACCCCATATTCATGTGTTTCTCAAAGAATAAGAATGCAATTAAGAAATACTACTAAAAAGATTGAGTACTTAATTCATTTTTTAGTTAGATTGGTCACCCATGAACAAAGAGAAATTAATTCAATTGAAGGTGGTATAAGGCGAAGTTCCGTTACCCTGACGACCCAGACCAGAGAGCACACTAAAGAGTGTGTTAACGTCCAGCGGGATTGCTCTCATTGGTCTATACAATCCTGCAGTCTCGATGCATAGTTTTAGACTTCCACTTCAACAACAGCTATCATTTTAACAAACAGAATGAGCACGGTTCTACGTGGTCACCTTCACCTTCCACTATCGCAAACATTCGGAATAATTTCAAGTTGCTTCTTTCCACCCCCACTTCTCTTCGCACACAGCGGTTCCAGTGTCAATTAACAGTTAATTACTGGCTCAACGTTTCAGTATCTAAAGAGTGAAACGCTGTAGGACGAATGCCTCCTCACAAGCTAAAACTGAAAGTAGCTGCTGTAATTATGCTACTGCGCGATCTTATGCCATCATGGGGACTCTGCAATGGAACAAGGTTGACAATTAGGTATCCAATGATTTTAACGAAAAAGAAATAACTAATAACATTTTTAATGACATTTGAATACTGAATATATATATAAGGCCAGGTTAAGGGATTAAAAAGGGTGGGGAGCGGGGTGGGGTGCGGTTATAATCATTGCAAA